>NC_069791.1:97759812-98063295 GCF_027406575.1 Nycticebus coucang
GGGCTCTGTCACCTTAATCACATCAGCAAAGACCCTTTGTTCTGTGAGCCCACATAGTCACAGGCTCTGGGGATCAAAATGCTGACCTCAGGCTCAGCGCCTGTGGCTCAAGCGGTTAAGGCACCAGCCACATACACCTGAGCTGGTGGGTTCAAATCCAGCCCAGGCCCACCAAACAACAACGACAGCTGCAACCAAAAAATAGCCGGGCATTGTGGTGGGCGCCTGTAGCCCCAACTACTTGGGAGGCAGAGGCAGGAGAATCGCTTGAGCCCAGAAGTGGGAGGTTGCTGTGAGCTGTGATGCCACAGCACTCTACCCAGGGTGACAGCTTGAGGCTCTGTCTCAAAAAAGAAAAAAAGATGCTGATCTCTTTCAGGGGTCATACTTCTGCCTCTCTTATGCATGGTGGGGTGCAGGTTGGGGGATCCCAAGTTCTGAAGGTGAACTGAGTTGGGACAGGTGAGGGCCCTGAAGGACCCTCCTGTGGGGACCTGGGGATGGCCCTGGAGGTTCAGAACTCAGAGGACCTTTTTCCATGAAGACCTTGCCCTGTGCCCCCTACACTGGGTGATATCAGGCTCTTGGGCCTGTGTAGGGGTGACCTGGGCTGGGGACTCCTGGCTCAGACCCTGCTCCCTCTGTGCAGGACTGATGGGACAGGTCTCACCTCCCCCAGCTGCACTTGCCTGAGTATGTGGCCATCACGAGGAATGGGCTCTGCCCGTCGCCTGCACAGAGCATGCCTGGTATACAAAGGGTGGGCTGATGTCATCCTTACTGTCACCAAGTCAAACATCTAACTATATTTGTGAGCCTGGGCTACTGACCAGCCAGGAGCAGGCGCAGGAGACCAAGTGTGGGCCCCATGAGGCCACATCCCTGTGGGTGATCAGGCGACTCCCCCTCATACCTCAATTTCCCCAAGTCTCAGAAGAGATCCCTTACCTAAGGGGTCTCAATGGGACCTTCCAACCCTGGCCTGTAACTTGAAGCTGGAGAAGGGGCAGGAAAGTTGTAGGGCTGCCCAAGGTCCCTAATCAGCTCAGTCATCAGCCTCTGGCCAGACAGAGGACGGTTAGGAAGGGCTTGCCTGGCAGGGTGGCTGGGTGACAGCGCCCATCTGATCTGTAGTGGAGCCCTCAGGACCTTCCGTTGGTTGTAGGGACAGGAACATCTTGGAGGGCGGGTTGTTTTGGGGGCCTGAACTATCTGAGCCTGGAACTGTACTTCTGTACTCCTTTCTTTCTTTTTTAAAAATAAACTTTTTATTCTAGAACAGGTTGATGTATAGAAAAATTGCAAACATAGTATTGAGATGCTCATGTGGCCTGTACCCAATTTCCCCTTATTATTAACATCTTCCATTAGAAGCTTTCATTTTTTGTAATTAATGAGCCAAGATGACACATTATGTTAACTAAAGTCCATAGTTCATTTGGGTTTCCTTACTTTTCCCTAACGCCCCTTCTTTGTCCCTGGATCCCACGTGACATTTGGTTGTCACATCTCCTTAGGCTCCTCTGGGCTATGATGGTCTCAGATTCTCCTGGTCTTTCATGGCTTGGGCAGTTTTGAGAAGTTCTGGGCAGAGGGTTTGTAGAACCCTTCCCTCTATGGGGATTTGCCTGATGTTTTCCTCATGGTTAGCCTGAGCTTACGGGCTTGGGAAGAAAGGGCACACAGTTTGCTATGCCTCCTATTTCCAGTGACTTGTGAGTATAAACTACTCTCTTTGTGACAACAATTTTTATTTCTTATGTCTTACCACTCCTGATTTCAAACAAATCCCAAGCACACATTTTAGAACAACACTGAAAACCAGCAAACATCTCTGTTACATGCTGAAATGCAAGAAGACTTAAATAAATGGAAAGACTCCTCATATTCGTGGATTGAAAGACCTAGCATTGCTAAGAAGGTAGTACTAGCCAAACAACCCACAGATTCAATGTGTTCTGGGCCCAAGTTCCAATGGGATTTTTTTAATTTTTATTTGCAGAAATGGAAAAGCTAACCCTCAAATTCATACAGAATCGCAAGCAGCTGGATGGTTAAAACAATATTGAAAATGAAGAACAACATTGAAGGACTCATATTTTCTGACTTTGAAATTTTCTACAGAGCTACAGTAATCAAAACACTGGTGGTATTGGCAAAAAGACAGAGATATAGATCTATTAAATAGAATTGAAAATCTAGAAATAAACGCTTATATTGATGCCAACTGATTTTTGACAAGAGCACCAAGACCATTCAGTGGGGAATTATAGTCTCTTCAACATAGTTCAGGAGCAACTGGGCATCCCCATGCAAATGAATTAAGTTGGATCCTACCCCACACCATACACAAAGGTTAACCCAAAATTGATCAACAACCTAAATATGAGAGCTAAAATCACAAAACTTTTGGAAGAAAATATAGAATAAATCTTCTTGACCTTGTATTTCACAAGATTCTTTAGATATGACATCAAAACCATGAGAAAAAAATAGAAAAAAGATAAATTTTACTTCATCAAAATTTTGTACATCGAAAAATATTTTTAAGAAAATGAAAAGGCATCCTACAAAATGGGAGAAAATATTTGCAAATTATCTATCTGATAAGAGTTTAGGATCCAGAAGACAAAAATCTCTTAGAACTCAAAAACAAAAAGACAAGGTCTGGGCTCACACTCACAGTGGCTCACACCTGTAATCCTAGCACTCTGGTTGAGTGGCACCTGTGGTTCAGCGGGTAGGGCGCCAGCACCATATACCAAGGGTGGTGTATTCAAACCCAGCCCAGGCCAAACTGCAAAAAAAATAGCTGGGCATTATAGCAGGTGCATGTAGTCCCAGCTACTCGGGAGGCTGAGGCAAGAGAATCACCTAAGCCCAGGAGTTGGAGGTTGCTGTGAGCTGTGTGATGCCACGGCACTCTACCAAGGGTGATAAAGTAAGACTCTGCCTCTACAAAAAAAAAAAAAAAAAAATACTAGCACTCTGGGAGTCTGAGGTGGGCAGATTGCTTGAGCTCAAGAGTTCTGAGACTGACCTGAGCAAGAGCAAGACCCTCAACTCGATTAAAAATAGAGAAAAATTAGCTGGATGAGGTGACAGATGCCTGTAGTCCCAGCTACTTGGAAGACTAAGGCAGGAGGCTTGCTTAAACCAGGAGTTTAAGGTTGCTGTGAGATAGATTGAGACCACGGCACTCTATCCAGGGTAACAAAGAAAGAGACAGAGTCTCACTCTGTCACCCTTGGTAGAGTGCTGTGGCATCACAATTCACAGCAAACTCAAACTCTTGGGCTTAGGTGATTCTCTTGCCTCAGCCTCCCTAGTAGCTGGGACTATCGGCACCCACCACAACACCTGGTTATTTTTTCTATTTTTAGTAGAGATGGGGTCTCCCTCTTGCTCAGGCTTGTCTGGAACTCCTGAGCTCAGGCAATCCATCAGCCTCAGCCTCTCACAGTGTTGGAATTACAGGAGTGAGCCTGGCCTGCATTTCCTTTTAATGAAGGACATTTCCCTACAGGGTCTCCGCACAGCCACCATGTGGTGAGATAAGCACCAGCATACTGCACCCAGATAATTCTCATGTGCCATTCAAAATCTATCAACCGTCCCAAAAATGTACTTTGAAGCAAAATGAACCAATCTGGGGTCACCAGGTGCATTTGAGCATTTCTCAATCTGAAATAGGTTCTCAATCTTCCCTTGACTTTCCTGACCCGGAGACTCCTAAAGAGTTCAGCTACCATTTGAGGAATACCCCTCAAGCTGGGTTGCCTGATTTTTCATGATTAGATTGAGATTACCCATCTTTGGCACAACATTACAGATGTGACTTTCAGTTCCTCTTGCTGCGTCTTATCAAGTGCATGTGTGGTTTCAGTTTGTCCAGTGACTGGTGAGGTTTAGTCTTATCACTGGAGTGTCATCTTCTTACCAGAAGTTACATTGTCTGGTGTATGCTGTGGAGAGATTCCTTGAGACTGTACTAACTAGCCAATTTCTCATCAAACTTTCCACTCATTCATTCATTTATTTGTAACTATATGGACTCAGAGTCTCCTGTTTTATTCCATTCATTTTTAATTTGTTTCTTTTTCTCAGTTATTACGTGACATACAAATTGGACCTGGCTTGGGCACAGGGAGCCCCTCAAGGTGGCTTCTGGGTCTCTCTGACACAGCTCCATCTCTCTCTCCCGTGGGCCTATTTGGGATGTTTGGTCCTCTCATAATTCCCTCACTCCAGGCTTCCCCTGGAAGGCCAGGCCCTCTTGGTGCCAAATGACATTTAGAAAGAGGCAACTGGACATCCCCATATAAATGAATGAAGTCTGCGTGACAGGTGTTGCCCATTGGTCTCGTAGTATCACTGCCCTCAGTCCTTCTCAGGGGACAGAACTAGGGAATATTTGTGTGTGTGTGTACAAGCACATGCACTCACATATACACCCACACGTACACTCACACCTGCATGCTCCCACATGCACTTCTACACTTCTATATCTATATTAAAAACTGTGGGCCAAGCATGATGGCTCAGCTGTAATCACAGCACTTTGGGAGGCTTGCAGAGGTCTGCTTGAGGCCAGGATTTTGAGACCCTCCTGGGCAACATAGTCAGACTCTGTATATACAAAAAATTTAAAAATTAGCCCAGCTTGGCGGTGCTCATAGTTTTGGCTGCATGGGAGGCTGAGGCAGGAGAACAGCCTGAGCCGGGAGCTGGAGTCTGCAGTGAGCTCTGATGAGGCCACTTCACCCCAGTCTGGGACCACCCAGGGCACCCAGCCTCCAGGTGCAGTCCCACCCCAGGGTTTATTTCATTTTCTCTCTCTCTGATTGGGCTGCCATCCCTGGCAGTGGGAAACCTCTTCCATCCTTACTCATTTGGCATTTCTCAATGCTCCTGTAACCAATAGCCCTTCTCGCCACCCCCTTAGCTAGACCCTCAGTCTGGAGAGCTGCTCCCAGGACCACCTCCAGGCAGAGGAATTTAAAACCGTGTGACCATTTCAGCAGGTGTGTGGTAGAATCTCTTAGTTCCACCCTTCAGCTCCCTAGAGACCCATCTGGCTCCAGTCCCAGAATCTCGGCTTCCTTTTCCCACTGTTTGGTCTGGGGACATCACTGGTTGCTGCCAAGCCCCATTAGGATCTGGGAGAGGGCTGTGGGAGTCTATACCAGGCCCCTGCCTTTGGGAACTGGGCCCTCCTCCTCAGGGGGTTCAGGCCCATACCACCCAACTCCTCTCCTGGCTGGTTTCCTCATCCCTGAGGCTAACTCTTCCCTGTGCTCAGACTAGAGCAGCCCTCCCTCCTGTGATCCCTAGCCCTTGACCCTGAGGGCATCACTCTCCATCTCCTTCCTTCCAGTGGAAATAGAGGGCCAAGGCTATGGGCACATTCTGGGCCTGGAGGAAGAGCTTGCTCCACCAGAAGTGGCCTTGACTCTCACCTCATCTGTCAGAGCAGTCCTGCTTCTTCTCTGGGGAGAAACTGAGGACAGTTGCAGACCCCAGCACTTCCAGTCCACACTTGCACCCCTGCGCCCACCCCACACTCTCCCAGCCCCCGGAGGTCCCTAGCTTGGCCTGGGGCCTGCAGTCAGACGCTGGCCCTGTGACCCAAGTGAACCTCATGACAGGTGGGTGCAGGGCGGCCGAGACCCTTCCCACAACTGGCAAGCCTCACCCGGGGCCCCTCTGCTGGCAGCACTCGAGGCAAGAACTACAGCACTTGGGGTTTGTGGGGCACTGCAGGAGACAAAACATGGCAACCTAATGACCCACAGGAAAAATCTAAGATTCCGCAGCCCCCAGAGTAAGTGTACCTGGCAAGGCCGTGAGAACAAAGGCAATATGCCAAGCTATTGTGTTTCTAAACGTCAGGTATGAATAAGTGGAAAATAAACTTACAAGTCAATACCATTTGCTAGAGAATAAAAATAAAATCAAACTTCAGGAACAAACGTAATGAAAGGTGTGTAAGGTCTGTGAACCAAAAAGTACAAAACATTGCTGAGAGAAATTTAGAAAGCCCTGAACAAATGGAGAGATAGGTCATGTTTCTGGCTTATGCAGGTACCAGTTCTGCCCACAGTGGTCCCCAGACACAGTGCAATCCAAAGGGACACCCAGCAGGCTTATTTTTTATAGAAATTAACAATCTGATTCTGAAATTAATATTAAAATGTAAGTGACCCAGGATGGCCAAGACAATCCAGAAAAAGGGTAAGAGATGAGTAGGTCTCCTCTCTGATTTTGAGACTTATTACAAGGCTGTGATGATTAAGACGGCCTGGTATTGGAGAGGAGTGTGCCCGTCCACGAAAACAACAGAACAGAATCTAGATGGGTGTTTCTCAACTTTTTTATCCCATGGAACACTTGAACCTACAGTTAAACTTCTAAGGCACACTTAAATTATGTTGATAAAAAAAAGAGTACTTACTGTGTTTTGAACTTCCTTCGAAAAGAATTTAATTAATGAACTTTAAAATTGTTTTGCCGCACGCCTAAGATACTCTCGTGGCACAGTGGTTAAAAAGGACTGCTCTAGAGGGACAAACTAATGGTAGGATCACTTATTGACAATAAAGGGATCGGTGGTATTAGACCGTTGAGGGTGACATTTCTTTTTTTTTTTTTTTTTTGCAGTTTTTGGCCGGGGCTGGGTTTGAACCCGCCACCTCCGGCACATGGGGCCGGCGCCCTACTCCTTTGAGCCACAGGCACCGCCCATTCAATAAACAGTTTGGGGAAGATGAGTGTGTGGTATGCCTCACACCATGCACAAAAATTAATTCAGGATGGATTTATTAGGAGCATTGAATGTTAAACCTCTTCTGCTCCTAGAGCAAAACAGAAGAATATCTTTATTGCAGCACGATCCTATGCAGCAATGAAAAAAGGAATGAACAACAACCTGCAAGGCTCTCAGAACTGTTCACCGGCAGCAGAAGTCAGATGCAACACAGAATGTTCCCGTTTTCATGAAGGTCTAGAACCATCAAAACTAACCCACGGTGATAAAAAAGGAAATGGTGACTGGTACTGACGAGGAGATAAGAGGAAACAATCTAGGGCTATGAAAAGTATTAGATATCCTTTTGGGTAGTGGTTACACAGGTTTTTAAAAGCATAAAATTCGTTAAACTAGACACTTAAGGTCTACGAATTCTGTGGTATGGTTGTTTCCTCTCAAAAAAATATACATAACTGGACTTCTGTTTCCAACTCTGACATGGAAAGAGCTTAGAAGTCATCACTCCCAACCTCACAATAAGAAAAGCACTGAACTAACTGAAATTCAGAGAATTGAGGTCAAAGGGCAAACTGCTCCCAAACTGGAAAGACAGGTGGCTACAGGGAACCTCAGCTTTTCTGAACCTGGTAACAGCACTTAGTGGGTAATTGAGTAACTGCCGGAGACTGAGTGTGGAGGAATTTGAGAGTTAAAATTCCAAAGCCCCAGGCTCAGCACCCATAGCTCAGTGGTTAGGGCACCAGCTACATGCACCAGGACCCATTCCAACCCAGCCAGGGCCTGCCAAGCAACAATGACCACAATAACAAACAATAGCTAGGTGTTGTGGCGGGCACCTGTAGTCCTAGCTACTTGGGAGGCTGAGGCAAGAGAATCATTTAAGCCCAAGAGTTGGAGGTTGCTGTGAGCCGTGACACCATGGTACTCTACTGAAGGTGACAAAGTGAGACTCTGTCTCAAAAAAAAAAAAAAAAACAATTCCAAAGCCCCATTCTTAGACACAATTTGAGGAGTTTTTTTCTCCTGGAGGCCTACAGCACTGAAGGAGAAGATTGGAGAAAAATCCATCCCCTACCCTGCTTCAATCAGGAAGAGGGGGAAATAACTAATTTGAAACAAGCAGAGATTGCTGTTCTCTGTAACATAAGTTCCCCTGGGGGAAAACCACTTCACCAAAGCCTACTGTGACCCGGAGATTTGACAAGTAGATGCCTCAGTGCAAGGACACCAGCCCCTTTGAAACTCTCCTGAGATACAACCACAGTTTTACAGACATCTCCCTCTGCAAGGCTTTTCTGCCCCCACCAGTAGGGCTCCAGAATAACCATACATGACAATCAAGAGCGGCAAAGCACAAGCTCTGCTTAAGAAGGAGTTTCTAGGGAAACCAACAATATCGAGGGAGACAAATAGAAGGATGCTAGAGGAAATCAAAACCTCTGACACCTAGAGCTACCGCAGACATTAAACACCACCTAACTCCTATCTGGACCACAGAAAGCCACACACTACAGTCCTGTTTCCTTCTGATCCTAGTACCCAACACATTATGTCCAGTTCTCAACAAAAAATCATAAGGCCTGCTAAAGAAAAAACAAATAACCACAAGAAAACCCCACTGTCTGAACAAAGCAAGCAACAAAGCAGACTTGGCTGTGGCAGAGATTTGGGAACTATCAGACTGAGCATTTAAAACAACTGTGATCTCTATGCTAAGGGCTCTGATGGATAAAGTGGACACTGTGCAGGAACAGGTGGGCAACACGAGCAGGTAGACAGAAGAAAACTCTAAGGAATAATCAGGAGATACTGTCACAGATGAAGCTCCTCTGATGGGCTCAGGAGTTAGCTGGACTTAGATGAGGAAATAATCAGTGAGCTTGAAAACATGTCAGTAGAAACTTTCCACCCTGAGATGCAAAGAGAAAAAAGAATGAAAAACATGGAGCAAAATTTCTGAGGACTATGGGACAATCATAAAAGGCAGAAGCTGTGCATAGTGAGAACACAGAAGGCGAAAAGGAGAAAGACCAGAGGCAGTGCAGTATAGTGGATGGAAATTAATGATCGACAGCAAACCACAGATCCAGGAAGCTCAGAGAAGACCAAGCAAGATACCCCTAGGGTGTCCTATTCAAACTGCAGGAACCAAAGAGAAGCTCTTGAAAGAAGGAAAGCAACTAACTTACTTAGGGCATTAGGATGAAAATTGCATGGGACTTACCTTCACAAGTCATGCAAGTAAGAAGAAAGTGAAGCAAAATACTTGAAGTGTTAAAAGAAGAAAAAAGCCACCGAACTAGAATTTTTGTATCTAATGAGGTTATCCTCCAAAGTGAGGAAGTAAAAACTAAAAAAAGAAAAAAAAAAAGGGAATTTTTTTGCCAGATGATCTGTATTATAAGAAGTGCTAGGGTGGCGCCTGTGGCTCAAGGAGTAGGGTGCCGGCCCCATATACCAAAGGTGACAGGTTCAAACCTGGCCCCAGCTAAAAAAAAAAAAAAAAAAAACAAAGTAAGAAGTGCTAAAGAGGTTCTTCACAGAAAAGGAAAATGATATAGGTTAGAAAATTGGAAGGAAGGAAGGAGGAAGGAAGAAAGGAAGGAGAGAAGAGATATGTGCAGGTAAAATAAAATCTTTTATTTTTTTCTCTTTTTTTTATTCTTTTTGAGACAGAGTCTTACTCAGTCACCCTGGGTAGAGTGCCATTGAGTTATAGCTCACAGCAAACTATCTCTTGGGCTCAGGCGATCCTCTTGCCTCAGCCTCCTGAATAGCTGCAACCACAGGAGCCCACCATGACACCCAGCCAATTTTTCTATTATTTTTTTTTTTTAGAAGAGACAGGGTCTCACTCTTGCTCAGGCTGGTCTCAGACTGCTGAACTCAAGCATTCCACCCACTTTAGCCTCCCAGAATGCTGGGATTACAAGTGTGAGCCACTGCATCCATCCTATTTTTTCTTATTATTAATTGACTTAATAGATAACTGTTAAAAATAATAGGAAGAATTTATTAGGTGTTTATAGCTTATGGAAAAGGAAGTAAATGACAGTATGTTATAAGAGATGGAAAGAATGAATCAGGAGCACTTTATTATAAGATATGTGCACTACCAATGAAGTAGGATAGTGTCCTTTGAAAGTGGGCCTAGTGTATCCTTCAAACCCTAGGGCAACCACAAAAATTTTCTTTTAAAGGCGTATAATCAATGCTAGGAGAGGAGAGAAAATGGACTCACATAAAATCCTCAATTACAAGCTGAGAAAGCAGAAAGAGAGAGAAAAGATAAAAAAAGAAAAAATAACAAGTGCAATGAATAGAAAAAGTTACAAACATGATAGATGTTTATTCAATTATATTAATTGTGAATGGCTTTAAACACACTTTAAACTCACTTTAAATATGAATGGCTTTAAACACACATTAAAATAGAAAGAGATGTTGATTGATTGGTTTGATGTAAGCATGTCAGATTGTATAAAAAAAATCAACACATTGTACCCCACATATGCATAAATGTATTCAATGGGTATATGACTTAATAAAAAAAGAAAATATTAAATCTCAAAATCTACAGACATAAAAAATAAAATAAATAGGGCGGCGCCTGTGGCTCAGTGAGTAGGGCACCGGCCCCATATGCCGAGGGTGGCGGGTTCAAACCCAGCCCCGGCCAAACTGCAACCAAAAATAGCCGGGCGTTGTGGCGGGCGCCTGTAGTCCCAGCTGCTCGGGAGGCTGAGGCAAGAGAATCGCGTAAGCCCAAGAGTTAGAGGTTGCTGTGAGCTGTGTGACACCACGGCACTCTACCGAGGGTGGTCTCTACAAAAAAATTAATTAATTAATTAATTAAATAAAATAAATAAAATGAAATAGTAAGAGACAAACAGGGTGGATAAAACAAGACCCAACTATATAGTGTTTTCAAGAAACTCATTTTAAATGTAAAGACACAGATTAAAAATAAATGATTAGAGAAAAATATGCATGCTAACACAAACCAAAAGAAAACTGGAATAGCTATATGAATTCCAGATAAATCAGGCTTTAGAGTAAAGAAAATTTCATGGCTAAGAAAGGTTATTACATAATGAAAAAGGGGTCAGCTCTCCAGGAAGACATAACAATCCTTAACATGCATGCACTTAACAACAGAGCATCAAAATATGTGTGACAAAACAGATAGAACTTCAAGGAGAAATAGATGAATTCATTGTTATAGCTGGAGACTTCAGCACCCACTATCAGAAATAGACTATTGCAGCAGGCAGAAAATCAATAGGGATAGAGTCAAACTCAACATCAACTGGATATAATAGACTTCCGCAGAGGATTATACCTAACAACAGCAGAATACTCATCCTTCTCAAGCTCATATGGAAATTTCACCAAGATTGATCATTCTGAACCATAAAATACATGTCAACAAATTTTAAAAATACAAATCTTACAAAGTATACTCTCAGACCACAATGGAATTAAACTAGAAACCAATAACGGAAAGATGGGTGAAAACAAAATATTTCAAAATTAAGCAACACAGTCCTAAATAACACAGGAGTCAAAGGAGAAAGCTTCAGAGAAATTAAAATATTTTGAACTAGGTTAGGCATGGTGGCTCATACCTAGAATATTAGCACTCTGGGAGGCTGAGGCAGGTGGATTACTCAAGCACAGGAGCTTGAGACCACCCTGAGCAAGAGTGAGACCCCATCTCTACTAAAAATAGAAAAAACTAGCTGGGCATAGTGGTGAGAACTGGTAGTCCTACCTACTAGGGAGGCTGAGGCAGGAGTATCGCTAGAGCCCAAGAGTTTGACATTGCTGTAAACTATGATAGTGCCACGGCACTCTATCTAGGGCCACAGAGTGAGACTTGACCTCAAGAAATAAATACATAAAATAAAATATTTTGAACTAAGTGAAATAAAAACGCAACTTACAGTAGTCCAGGAAGAGGTGTGCCTTCTGATGCATATGGAAATTCAAAGCTGCCCAGAGATCACTGTGGGAGGCCACCTGGCTAAGAAAGGTGCCCCCGGCTATACTGCATATGCCTGACAGGAAGGGGTCTGTAACTCACTGGCCAAGGAGTCCAACAGATGGCAGCTCCCTCCAAAGACGGGAAGATCATTTCTTTGCTGTCAAGCTTATCCAGGAAGCACAAGCAGATGAGGTTCTGGGTGCAGAAAAGGGAGACACAAGCAGCTCCTAAGTCGGCTGCAACATAAGCTGTTTCTGTATCAGTCACAAAGGCCATTCATAAGCACATCCAGCATAAGCCTCCTTGCATCCAGGGTACTGAACAAAACCCAACTGTTGCCAGACTAAGGAGTTCATCTGCCTGTCACCCGAGTCAATCAATGGAAAAGCAGATGATATATCAACAGTTAGTTTCACTTTTATTTACAGAAGAGCCAGCAATTCCAGAGAGCAGTGGGGATATTTCCCCAAAAAAACTGCTCTCCTCTCTCATTTCTCTTTACTATTTTTATACCTTTGTATTTCAAACATACATCAGCAGTGTTATCAATTAGTGTGCTATACATCAAATAAGTTCTCTTTACCCTCCTCCATGAGTTACAAAGTTGGAATATCTGTTGCTTTCAAGGTGCTATATTTCTACAGCATTTTATTTTTTATTTATTTGTTTTCATTTTTTTTTTTGAAACAGAGTCTCACCATGTCACCCTCGGTAGAGTGCTATGGCATCACAGCTCACAGCAACCTCCAACTCTTGGGCTTAAGCGATTCTCTTGCCTCAGCCTCCCAAGGAGCTGGGACTACAGGTGCCTGCCACAACACCTGACTATTTTTTTGTCACAGCTGTCATTGTTGTTTAGCTGGCCCGGGCTGGGTTCCAATGCGCCAGCCTCGGCGTATGTGACTGGCGCCATAACTACTGTGCTACATGCGCTGAGCCATAGCCAGGCTTGGCGCAATAGCGCACACTTACAATCCCAGCCCTCTGAGAGGCCAAGGTGGGTGGATCGTCTGAGCTTAGGAATTTGAGACCAGCTTGAGCAAGAGCAAGACCCAGTCTCTAAAAATAGCTGGGCATTGTGGCAGGTTCCTATAGTCCCATCTACTCGGGAGGCTGAGGCAAGAGGAACACTTGAGCCCAAGAGTTTGAGGTTGCTGTGAGCTAGGACACCATAGCACTCTACCTAGGGTGACAAAGTAAGACTCTGTCTCAATAAATAAAATACATTTATAGCAAATTAGCACTTCACTAAGTGTACAGAGTGCCCTGGGCCCCTCGGCTGGTGCCACGGTGTCCAGTTCCCTAGCTAATCTATGACAGTGGGCCTTGAACCCCAGGTGTCAACACAGAGGCTCATCTCACCTTGCCAGGGCCTAACCAACAGTATCCTCCAAGAAATGGCCATTCAGGTGAACAGTGACTGATAGCCCTTCAGATTAACATGGCTGGTAACCCACCACCCACTTGTGATGAAAACTCTCAGCAAACTAAAAAGATAAATGCTTCCTTTACTTGATAAAGAGCATCACAAACAAAGAAACAAAAAACTGCAGCTCACATCATACTTAATGATGAGAAACTAGATGCTTTTCCCCTACAATCCAGAACAAAGCAAGGATGTCCTCACCTCTTCTATTCAACAATTTATGGGAGTTCTAGTTTGTGCAATAAGATAAGAAAAGGAAATAAAGCTATAGAGATTAAGAAAAGATAAATAAAACTGTCTCTGTTTGAAGATACCATAATTGTCTATTAGAAAAACCCCAAAGAATAGACAGAAACAAGTAAACAAACTCTTGGAACTAATAACCTGTTATAACAAGGTTGCAGGCTATCAGATTTATATAAAAAGTCAATCGTTTTCCTATATACCAGCAAAGAAAGATTGGAATTTGAAATTAAAAACACAATAACAGGGGTGGCGCCTGTGGCTCAGTGAGTAGGGCGCCGGCCCCATATGCCGAGGGTGGCGGGTTCAAACCCGGCCCCAGCCAAACTGCAACCAAAAAACAGCCGGGCGTTGTGGTGGGCGCCTGTAGTCCCAGCTGCTCGGGAGGCTGAGGCAAGAAAATCGCGTAAGCCCGAGAGTTAGAAGTTGCTGTGAGCCGTGTGACGCCACGGCACTCTACCGGAGGACGGTACAGTGAGACTCTGTCTCTACAAAAAAAAAACACAATAACATTTATATTGGCACCAAAAAGAAAATCAAGCACTTAGGGATAAATCTAGCAAAATAGGTGCAAAATGCGTGCAACATAAGGAAAATAATTAAAAAGTCAAAGATCAAAAACAAATAGAGAGGCTCAGCACCCGTAGCTCAGTGAGTAGGGTGCCAGCCACATACATTGAGGCTGGTGGGTTCAAGCCAGGCCCAGGGCAGCTAACCAACAATGACAATTGCAACCAAAAAAACGATAGTTGGTCATTGTGGCAGGCGCCTGTAGTCCCAGCTATTTGGGAGGTTGAGGCAAGAGAATCACTTAAGCTCAAGAGTTTGAGGTTGCTGTGAGCTGTGACACCATGGTACTTTATCAAGGGTGACATAATGAGACTCTGTCTCAAAAAAATAAATAAGTAACATTAAAAAAATAGGTAAATAGAGAGACACCCCATGGTCATGGGTAGGACGACTCAGTACGTACAGTTCTTCTCAACTTGATATGAGGATTTGACACAATCTAAGCCAAAATTCCAGCAAGTTATTGTGTGGATATCTACAAATGAATTCTAACATTTATGTGGAAAGGCAAAAGACACAGAACAACCAACACAATACTGAAGAAAATGAACAGTCAGAGAACTGGCAGACAATATACAACTTCAAGCCTTATTATAAAGCCATAATAATATTGGCAAAAAAAAAAAAAACCAGACAAATTTATCAGTGGAATAGAGAGCTTAGAAACAGACCCATACAATTATAATTAACTAATCTTTGACAAAGGAACACAGGCAGTTAAAGGAATGAAAGATAGCCTTTGGGTTGTTTTTTGTTTGGGGGGGGGGTTGTTTTTGTTTTTTTGAGACAAAGTCTCACTTTGTCACCCTTAGTAGAGTGCACAGCTCAGAGCAACCTCAAACTCGTGGGCTCAAGAGATCCTCTTGCCTCAGCCTCCCGACTAGCTGGGACTACAGGCATCCGCCACAACACCCGGCTATTTTTAGAGACGGAATCTTGCTCTTGCTCAAACTGGTCTCAAACGCCTGAGCTCAAGCAATCCACCCTCCTTGGCCTCCCCAAGTTCTGGGATTATAGATGTTAGCCACCGTGCCTGGCCAAAGATAGCCTTTTCAATCAAGGGTGCTCAGCAACTGGATAGTCACAAGCAAAAAAAAAATAGTAATAACAATCTGGACACAGATCTTTCACAAAAGTTAGTTTAAAATGGATCATAGATAAACTCTGAAAGATAACAGTAGAAAAGTCGAGATGATCTTAGGGTTTGTGATGAGTTTTTAGATACAATACCAAAAGCACGATCTATGAAAGAAAAAATTGATATTTAAGTTCATTAAAATTAAAACCTTTTCTCTGCAAGAGACACTGTTAAAAGAATGAAAGGATAAACCACAGACTGAGAGAATACCTTTGCAAAACTTGTATCCCATAAAAGACTGTTATCCAAAATATACAAAGAACTCTTAATAGTCAACATGAAGGAAACAAGAGACCCAGTTAGGGAGGGAGGAGAATGGACAGAGGGAGGGTGATTGGTGGGATTACACCTGTGGTGCATCTTACAAGGGTACATGTGAAACTTCGTAAATGTAGAATATAAATGTCTTAACACAATAACTAAGAAAATGCCAGGAAGGCTATGTTAACCAGTGTGATGAAAATGTGTCAAACAGTCTATAAAACCAGTGTATGGTGCCCCATGATCGCATTAATGTACACAGCTATGATTTAGTATTAATAAAAAAATAATAAAATTAAAAAAAGGAATTAAAAAAATGGGCAAAAGATCTGAACAGACATCTCACCAAAGAAAATATGCATAGGGCAAATAAGATTATGAAACAATGTTCAGCATCATATGCCATTAGGGAATTGCCAATTAAAACAACAACAAGATGCCAATACACGTCTGTTTGATTGGCTAAAATCCCCCAAATTGACAATACCAAATGCTGATGGGGTTGTGGAACAACAGGAACTCTCATACATTGCTGATGAGAATGCAAAGTGATTTGGTCCATTTGGAAAATAGTTTAGCAATTTCTTACAAAGCTAAACATACTCTTACTATATAATCCAGCAATTATACTCTCAAGTATTTGTTTACCCAAAGGAGTTGAAAACTATGTGCACACAAAAACCTCCACATGAATGTTGATAGAATCTTTACCCACAATTGTCAAAAAAAAACTGGAAGCCACTAAGATGTCCTTCAAAAGGTGAGTGGATGAACAAACTCTGGTACATGCATACTCTAGAATTTTATTCGGTGATAAAAGGAAATGAGATATCAAGTCACAAAAAAAAAAAAGAGGAACCTTAAATGCATGTTGCTGAGCAAAAGAAGCCTGTCTGAAAAAGTTACATATTATGTATTATTCCAGCTTTATGACATTCTGGATAAGTCAAAACTATAGAAACAGTAAAAATATCTGTGGTTGTCATGAGTTTGGGTAGAGAGAATCAGGGGGCACAACAGGTTTGGGGAAATTATTCTGTTTGGTCCTGCAGTGGTGGATACACGACATTGTACACTTCCTAAAACCCATTCAAAGAGTGAGCATGTTAGTTAAGAATAATACATCAATACTGGTTCACCAACTGGACCAATGTACCACACTGACACAAGGTGTTCCTAATGGGGGGGTCTGTGTGCATGTGGGGAGGTTGTGGGAACTCTCTGTAGTATCTGCCCAATTGTCTGTAAACTTAAAATTGCTCTAAAAAAGCCCATTGATTCAGAAAAATCACACCACTTCACATTATGACAATATGCTTTTAATCTCCACTCGCCTGTCGTGTTATTGCAGCACGCATTTTACTTCTATATGGTCTGTAAATAGCACCCTGTCTCATTTTTGTTGTTGATGCATTAAGCCGTTTGATTATCTTTTACATATTCTTTGAAAGGGAAAAACATCCTCACATTTGTAGCTGAGCGTTTGCTCTGTTTCCTTCAGTCTGGATCTAGATTCTCATCTCTGATCATTCTCTCTGCCTGCAGAGCTTCCTTGTACATGCCTTGTAGGGCAGATATGCTGGCAATAAATTCCCTCATTGTTCGTTCAGCTGAAAAAGACTTCGCTTCAACTTTATTTTTTGTTTTTTTTGTTTGTTTTTTATTAAACCATAGCTGTGTACATTAGTATGATCGTGGGTCGACTTTATTTTTTGAAAGATATTTTCACTGGGTAAATAATTCTATGTTGACAGTCTTAAAAAAAAAATACTTTAACAATGGCTTTCCTTTGTTAAACGATGGCTTTCCATTGTCGGCTGGCTTGCTCATTTCTGACGAGAAGTTTCCTGTCGCTCCTCTTTGTTTCCAAGTGTGTTTTCCCCGTCCTCTGGAAGATTAATATTTTATCTTTATCACTGCAATTTCCAGCAATTTATGATGTTCTTTGGCATGTTTTTCTGGAGGTCTAGTCTATTGGGGGGTCACTGAGATTGTTAGATCTGTCCATTTATAGCTTTGGCCATTGGTTCCTCAAATACAATTTGTATTTATTCCTTCTCCTCTCTTTCTTGGAACCCCAGTTATATTAATGTGAGTGATAGTCTTTGGTAGTTGCAGATGTCAGTGCTTCACAGTTTCTCCTGCCCTTTTCTCCTGTGCTTCATTTTAAATAGTTTGCATGACTGTCCTTGACTAATGAGAATGCAAAGTGGTTTGGTCAATTTGGAAAATAGTTTAACAGTTTCTTACAAAGCTAAACATACTCTTAGTATACGTGTTGCTCTGCATCTTTAATCTATTGACAATCCCATCCAATATAAATTTTTCAATTTAGACATTTTATTGTTTATCTCTGCGCCTTCCTTGTGAGCCTGTTTTATAGCTTCCACTTCTCTTGTCAGGATTACGTGTTGCCTCTACCTTTGTAAACAAATGCAACATACGTATAAGAGCTATTCATTCCATCACCACTGTCATTTCATCTTTTTCTTTTCCGTGCCTGGTAATTTGCTTTTTAAATTTATTTTAAGAGAGAGATCTTGCTCTGTCGCCCAGGTTGGAATGCAGTGGCTATTCACAGGTGTGATCCATAGCTCACTGCAAACTCAAACTCCTGGCCTCACGTGGTCTTCTGGCCTTGCCCTCCAGTTTCAGGGCAGGGCGGGTTTAACCAGCACGATTCAGCTGCTCCAGTCTATCCCCGAACCCTCAGGGGCCTCAGGCACTGCAACGCCCCTCACTATGGAGCTTCAGAGAGCCTCAGAATAATGCCTGTTTTAGAAGACTTGTAAGTCCCATAACATGGGGCTCGGGGGTGGGGATGAGTAAGAGAAAAGGAGAATGACCCCATAAGGGCGTTCCTCCCTGATTTTCACTCTTGCCTTGGAAGCTCTCAGTCTGACCAGCTCAGCCACTTAAGAGTGAGCCCCTTGGAGGAGGGAGGGGGATTAGTGTGTTCCCACGGAATGGTCACAATGTAAGGGTACATGGCACACCTTACTGCTCCCCCCTCTGCCAGTGAAATTCAGATCCCTGGGATAACAAGGAAGCTGCAGAGCAGTGAAGCTCCAGAGATGGCAACAGAGGGGGACGTCCTCGAGTCCTCTGAGCAGTTGGGTCTGTCCTATGACAAAGGGACAGTGGGGGCACTTCCTGGCCAAGTACACTTGAGCCCTGAGTCTGAATCATCCGCTTCCTCCACATCTGCCTTAGAGGGTGGGGCCCCCAACACTGCTGGGTCTGGAAGGATAAAAGGGAAGGCCCACTGGCTAGAGAGGGACAGGGACAGGGCAGGGTAGGACCCCACCCTCTGAGCCCCTGGTGGCTGTGTGTTGCCCTGGAGCAGAGAGGCCAAGCCCCAGACCCAGGGCACAGAGACCCCCTAGGCCAGGACCCAGCCCGAAGTCCCCACGGGTCCTGGCTCCCTCCTGTACCCAAAGCCTGTAGACCCCGGGCCCAGCCCCACTCACACTGTCCTTCCTGCCCCTTCCAGATGCTAAGCCTACTGGTGCTGGCCCTGCCCTTCCTGGGGAGCCGGGTCCATGCGGCCCCTGGTGAGTCCGGACCATGTTCAGCCCTGCCCCTGCCCCTCACTGCACACCCCACAGATGGGGTCACAGGTGAGTCAGGAGGGGCCAGGGCTGCCCAGCACAGGCTGATCTTACCAACTCCCTAGCCCTAGGCCTGGCCCCAGAGCGAGCAGGGATCGTAGGGGGCCAGGAGGCCCCTGGGAGCAAGTGGCCCTGGCAGGTAAGCCTGCGGCTGCACACCCACTTCTTCTGGATGCACATCTGTGGGGGCTCCCTCATCCACCCCCAGTGGGTGCTGACGGCGGCGCACTGCGTGGGACCGTGAGTCCTTGGGGCCTGGTGGGTGGGTGAGGGCCTGGGCTCTCCCGGGTTCTTCCTGAGGCTGCTCAGGTCCCCTGAGGACGAGTCTCCTCCCCAGGGAAGTCCAGGACTTGGCTGACATCAGGGTGCAGCTGCGGGAGCAGCACCTCTATTACCACGACAAGCTGCTGCCTGTGAGCAGAATAATCCCGCACCCCGGCTTCTACACCGCCCTCACCGGGGCAGATATCGCCCTGTTGGAGCTTGAGGACCCCATGAACATCTCTCACAGTGTCCACACCATCACCCTGCCCCTGGCCTCAGAGACGTTCCCCCCGGGGACTCCGTGCTGGGTGACAGGCTGGGGTAATGTGGACAATAATGGTGCGTGTCAGGGACGGCTGGATGCTTGGCCAGGTGGGGCGGGGAGTCACATCCACAGCCCCAGGGGTGGGAGTCAATGACCACCCCCTGAAGCTGCACCTTCTCCTCCCACCTGCAGTGGAGCTCCCCCCACCCTTTCCCCTGAAGCAGGTGAAGGTCCCCATAGTGGAAAACCACGTCTGTGATGCAAAATACCACATGGGGCTCTACACCGGAGACAATGTTCACATTGTCCGAGAAGACATGCTTTGTGCTGGGAATACCCGGAAGGACTCCTGCCAGGTGGGTCCCATGTGTCCCCTCACAGCCCATCCTTCCGGGCCTTGCCAGCCAGCACTGACTCCTGCCTTCCCCAGGGCGACTCTGGAGGACCCCTGGTCTGCAAGGTGAATGGCACATGGCTGCAGGCCGGCGTGGTCAGCTGGGGCGATGGCTGTGCTCAGCCCAACCGGCCTGGCATTTATACCCGCGTCACCCACTACTTGGACTGGATCTACCGCTATGTCCCCAAGGAGCCCTGAGCCAGGTCCAGAGGGCTGCCACCCAGGTCACTAGAGGACCCAGCACCTTCCCGTCCGAACACCGCTGCTTCCTACCCAGCTGAGCTATAGCCCCACACACCTTCCCTGTCCCTCTGTCCTGATCCCAGTCCCAGTTCGCAGCACCACCTCTGTCTCCTAGCCCCTTCCCCTCTGGTCCCTACAGACCCTCCCTTGCCTGCCCTTTATGTCCCATTAAAGTGTGTGAAGAGCAGGCCGGGCTGTGCTGTGTTCCTGGTCATGGGTGCGGGAAAGGGGCTCCAGGGCATGGCGGGGTGCGGCTGCCAGAGCTGGGGGTCCCAGCCCTCGTGGTGCAGCACGTCACTGTGGGGTGGGCCTCCTTAAACCCAGGGCCAACTCCTCCCTCACAAGTCATCGTGTACTCGGTCAAGTAGAGCAACATGGGTGATGATTGCCAAGTTGATTCTAGAGGACACCAGGCACCCACAAGCAGCCCCCAGACAGCTCGGCCACCCTGCCCTGCAGGCTGGGTCCTCCTCTCCCTGGGGACCCCAGCACAGGCCGGGGGCTTCACCAACATGCCTGGACATACCATAGCATTGTCTGGCCCGGCTTTGTCGTCTGGATACCTGTGCACACTGATTGCCGCTTTTACTCCACACGTGCCCGTGACACTCTTCTCGCTGCTGCATAGGCCGAGGGCAGCACATCCCGCTGCCTGCACAGTGCCTGGTGGTGGCCACATCCAGGCTGCTGCTCTTGGACTCTGGGCTGTCCCCATTTGGGGCTCTTATGACTAGGATACCCGTAGCCATTCCCATGTGCCCACCTGCTGCCTATGGGCTGCAGACTGTGCCCTCGAGGGGGCAGTTGGGGCCAGGGTCTGCACATCCTGCATTTTTGGGGCAAAGCCAGACTTTCCTCCCCAGGGACTGTGTCCCAGCAGTGGTGAGTGACCGCCACTCCTCATCCTTGGCAGTGTTGACACTGTCTGACCCTTTGCTTTCTCCATCTCCTGTGGGTGGTGGTTTCCGTGGAGGTTTTGACCATGGCAGAGGCTGAGCACCTGTGTGTGCTGAGGGCCCCCCAGCAGGAGAGAGTGACATCAAGCTCCTGGGCCCTCAGAGGGATGACCTGGGCTGGGGACTCCTACTCCCCTTATGCAGGGCTCCCCCGGTCCACGCACCCAAGTGTGTGGCCATCGCCAGGAAGAAAGCTCACCTTCACAGAGCGTGCCTGGTGCACAGAGGGTGGGCTGATGCTGTCCTTACTGTCACCAGGTCAAACATTTAACTGTAGCTGTGAGCCTGGGCTACTGACTAGTCAGATGCAAGGGTCAGAGTCTAAGTGTGGGCCCTGTGAGGCCACATCCTAGTGGATGATCAAGCAACCCGTTTGTGCCTCAGTTTCCCAACATCTCAGAAAGGACCCCTGACCTAGAGGGTCTCAATGGGACCCTCCAACCCTGGCCTGTGACCTGGAGCTGGGGAGGGGGCAGGAGAGTCCCAGGGCTGCCCAGGTTCTCTGATCAGCTCAGTCATCAGGTCCTGGACAGAGGACGGTTACGAAGGGCCTGCTGTGCAGGGTGACTGGGTAATGATCTGTGGAGATCTCAGGACCTACCAACAGCTATGAGGACAGGTACATTGTGGAGTGTATGTTGTCATGGGGACCTGAGCTTTCTTTTTCTTTTTTTTGAGACAGTCTCACTTTCTCACCCTTGGCAGAGTGTGATGACATCAAAGCTCACAGCAACCTCAAACTCCGAGTTCAAGCAATCCTCTTAACTCAGTTTTTCATTTTTAGTAGAGATGGGGGTCTCACTCTTGCTTAGGCTGGTCTCAAACTCATGAACTCAGACAATCCAACTGCCTCAGCCTCCCAGAAGGTTAGGATTACAGGCGTGAGCCACCTTGCCCAGCCACAGGCTTTAGCTTTTTCCACAGGGCTGCCTAGGCCTTGGGCTGGGAATCCTGAGGACTGGGCTCCGGGAAGTTTGAGGACAGGGGCGGTGTGTCCCATGGGAGCCAGGGAGGGCTTTCTGGAGATGGTAGCACTCTTTCCACCCACCTCTTGGGTGGAGAAAGTGCTGGGTTTGCAATGAGGACACTGGTGCTTTTTCCTGTTCCTGCTGTGGTCTGAGTGGGAGCCCCTGAGTGGCTCAAACCCTGGGCTGCAGTGCCCATATGGGGACAGACAGAAACGACAATCTTTCTCTGTGGGAATAGACTGGGTATACCGTGGTGCCCTGGCCCCCTCCTGGTCCTGCCTCCCTTCCCCTGACAGCAGATGGGGCCATCCCATGCCCACTGAGTCCAGAGCTCCAGGAGGACCCTCCCCCTCCTCCTCCCCGTCTGTTCAGATACCATAGCCCTGGGACATTGTGGCCTCCTGCTAGAAATTTGCTGAACTGAGAAATGGTTGAGTTTATGACTTTTAGCTCCTTTTTGCCCCCATCACGTGCCCCCTCCCTCCCTTTTCCTCACGTACTTCCACGTGTAAAGCTCGGCTCTTGTTAGCACACTGAAGTCAATGCGCACTTTGATTGGAGGCATATATCATAGAACTTATCTTTAGAAAGTGATTTTTAAAAAAGAGAAAAATGGGGAAAACATTTGAGCATTCATCAGAGCGGGTGTATAAATAGAAAATAAGCTCATAGCCAGCCAAGGTGGCTCACACCTGCAATCCCTGAACTCTGGGACATCAAGGTAGGAGGATCACTTGAGGCCAAGAATTCAAGACCAACGTGGGCAGCATGTGGAAACCCTGCATCTACAAAAAAAAACTTTTATTTTATTTTTTTAGAGACAAAGTCTCACTATGTCACCTTTGGTAGAGTGCCGTGTCACAACTCACAGCAACCGCCAGCTCTTGGGCTTAGGTGATTCTCTTGCCTCAGCCTCCCAGGTAGCTGGGACTACAAGGCACCTGCCACAATGCCTGGCTATTTTTTTGATGTGGTTTGGTGGGGGCTGGGTTTAAACCCACCACCCTAGGTATATGGGGCCAGCGCCCTACTCACTGAGCCACAGGCACCATCCTACAAAAAACTTTTAAAAGTTAGCAGGGTGTGGCGATGTGCACCTGGAGTTCCAGCCATATGGGAGGCCGGGATGGGAGGATCACCTTAGCCCAGGAGCGAGAGGCTGCAATAGGCTGTGATTACACCACTGCACTCCAACCTGGGTGACAGGGGAGACCCTGTTTCTGAATAAAAAGAAAAGAAGCACATGGCAAAATGTGCAGCACCGCTAGCTATTACAGAAATACAAATTAAGGACACCTTGAAACCTCCTCACCCACTCAAATTCTTAGTCCTAAAGACTGACAATACCCAGTCTTAGCCAGGATGTGGAGCCACTGGGTCTCCACAAAATGCAAAATGGAAATGCAAAATGCCAGCAAGGCCTAGAGACAAATGGAAACATGCCCTACAACTTGGCAATTCCTCTGCTCATGTTCATCCAAAGAAATTAAAGCACAGGTTCATACAAAATGCTTACAGAAGCTTTATTCATAAAACCTCAAATCGGAAACAACCCCAAATCCATCAGCTTGTGAATGGATCACCAAATGGATCACCATGGAAGAGCATGAGCGGGCCACTTGTGTTCAGGCGGAGAAGTCCCTAAGGGCTGTGCTGGAGAGGGAGCCCTCCGCAGTATCCCGGCCCTCCCCTCAGCGCAAATGAAGACAGGAGGGGAAGGGGCAGTGAGGCACTAGGCGGACCTGGGTCTCCCCCTACTCCCCCAACCCCTGTCCTGTCCCTGGACATGTCCACTGTTCCTGGCCCAGTCCCCTTGTCCCCAGCCTCCAGTGCCAGGCAGGCTGCAGCCAATCAGTGCCCGGCCGGCCAACCAGAAGTGGCAGGTGGCACCAGGTCCCAGCAGGGCTTGGGCCACATGAGTGGCCATGGGGAGGAGATGCTTCAACCTCTACATGGGGGCAGGACAGGGCTCTGGTGGCCAATGGCCGGGCAGCTTTGGGACAGGGGTATCACATGAAATTCAGACCCCTGAGAGTAGAAAGCGAAGACCCAAGGGACGTGGCACGTGGGGGGTGGTGCACCCCGCCGGTGGGTCCAGGCCTGTAGCCGCCCTGCCTTCTGGAAGCTTCTCCTGGGCCTTTTGGCACTCTGTGGCTTGGGAAGGTCTCCACTCACCCTATGAGTATCCCCACGTTAAAATAGCAATCCATGAGACATGTCCAGTGGAACAGAAAAGCTATATCCATGATTACAAGAGGGACTTTACCAAACAAATGCAATCAGTGTAACCTGGCTTATCGTACCCTCAATAAAAAAAAAAAAAGAAAAGAAAGAAAGGCTATGTCCGGTTAGGCCTCAGCTTGGAGAAGGGCGCACATTGCACCACCCCACCTCACCCCAGCTATGTTCACCAAGCTGTTTACTCCTCCTAGTTGGTTACTAGAAGCCCCAGGGACCCCCAGTCTGTGCTCCTCTGGTCCCAGCGCTTTGCCCTAAATGGATATACCATGAATTCCAGATGTCCCTCTGGCAGCTTTGTCTTCCACTGGCCACACAGGTAGGAGGAGAGACCACAGGCTGTAGGCATGGGGAGTTGGGGGGCCAGGAACATGGCCCAGCCAAACTTGCACTGGATCCAGGGCAGGTAGGCAGAGACACTCTGCTGTCAGGGCTGACATAGCCCCAGCTGAATTTCCCCACTGCCACCTGCACCCAGTATCTCTCCCTGAGCTGACAGACCAGGAACCCCCAGAGTTGCCCTGAAAGAAGCAAGATTGAAAAAGAACAGGTCCACCCTCAAATATCAGCTCTGGTATTTGCTAGCTGTGTGCCCTTCTGCAAGTTGCTCACCTTCTCTGAGCCTCAGAGTTCTCAGCTGTTAAAAACAAAACAGAGGCAGATGAACCTGATATATAGGGCTGCTGGGAGGAAGCGAGCAATGGTGGAGACCCACCTGTCTTCTGTCTACTTCTGGCCACCCGAGGCCTGAAGAATTTGCCCAGTGCATCTCCCTTCTTGAGTGTCCACCTACAGGCCCCATGCTCCCCCACTTCAGCCTCAGCCTGAGAGTCCCTCCCCTTGCAGCCCCTGCTTACCGCCCTGTAGCAGCTGGCTTTTTGTGGTGAGGGTAATTCTGAGCTCGTCTTTACATCAAGTGCCCACTTGGGCTGAGCTTTAGCCCCAGCCACACCCCATCCTGGACGCAGGGCCACCACAGTGGTGGGGCGAGCCCCAGCCCTCATGGGCTGAATCCTGAGAAACTGCCCATCCCAAGTCCAGGGCCAGCCTGCCTCTCGGGGTCACTTCAAGTTAAGGAGGTGGCCTGGGAGCCTTTCACTAAGCATAGTGGAGACACCCTAGAGATTCTCTTGGACCCAGGTGGGTGGGGGACTCTGCTTCCTCATGTCCACTGTACTTATGGAGAAACTGAAGCCCAGAAGGGTCCAGTCACTCTCCCTGGGCCCTCTGTGAATTGACTCACAGCTGGTAAGGGGACTGGCCTAGGAAGCTCACGGCATCTCCTCAGCAATGGTCTTGGGACAGAGAACCTGAGACCACTCTGCAGGCCTGTGGTGCCCACGCCCGCCTCCTGCAGCCTGTGAGGCTCAGGTAAGGCCACTGCAGGCAGCACAGATGGTCAGGTGGGGAGGGGCTGCTGACCCAGGAGCCCAGTGGGCTCCCTCCCTGGGATGTGCAGATGAAAGTCGTGTGATTGGGAAAGGGCATGCTGGGCCACAAAGGAGGCCCATGTTGGGGTGGGGGCTGAGCCAGGCCACAGGCACTCGTGCACCTGGCAGAGGCACCAGCCCCTCACCTACAAGCTGTGCTTTCTGCTTTGCCTGGGGACAGATCCTGCCTATTTCTGCCCCTGCCCTTGCCCCTCAGCCTGATGTCTCCAAGGGTGATGGGAACCCAGCAAGGCCGGGGGGCCTGGTCTGACAGTGTGGGAGCACATCCCCATTGCAGGAGGGATGCTGATCACACTGATGGTGGCCACGGAGACGGATTCTCCCAGCTGGATGCTCAGGTCCTTCCCTGCGGGTCATGGAGCTATGGAGGAAGTAGGGGCCCAGGGTAGTGAGGACAGCACTGTGCTGGCAGGAGTCTTATGGCTATTGATGACCACCCAAGCTTCATCACCACCTGCACATGGGAAACGCCACTCACCTGGGGACCCAGTGGGAGGTGTGTGCAGAATAAACACAGAGGAGGAACGGTCGGGCACTGTAGAAAGAGAGTCCCAACAGAGCTGGGGCTCTGGGCCAATCGTCCTCTCCCACCCCTGCCTCGTGTGGCCATGTCTGAGCTCTGGGACACATATGGGACCCTCCACTCCTGAAGAAACAGGGTGATGGAATCCAAAGCTAATAACTGCCAAGGACACAGGATGGGAAGTCATGGCACAGGGGCCGGCTTAGAGTGTGCAGACCTGGGTCCCCCCAGGTTCCCCACCGACCCACACCTCTGCCTTTGGTGAGCTACATGCCTTGGTTTCCTCATGTAGAATATGACATTAAAATAGCATCACTGGGCATTTCTCCCAGAGAAATGGAGATTTGTGTTTACACAAAAGCCTGAGCGTGAATGTGCCCAGTGTCTTTATTTATGATGGCCAAAGAAAGGAGACAGCCCAGACGGCCCTCCGCAGGCGGGTGGCCGAGCAAACTGCACATCTCACCGGGGAATACTGGTCCCACCCACAGAGGCCCTTTCCCACTCTGGTTGCTCCCCAAGCTCTTGGATCAGAGACCGCACAGCACGGAGGCTTGGCCCCCACTCTGAGCATCCCCCCTGCTTCACCCACAGGAAGTTTGGGGCCCTGAGGAGCCATTGAAGGTGGAGCCTGAGCTGGGCCCTGCAGGGAGAGGCTGGAGTAGCAGGTGCCGGCAGGAGGAGGTGCCAGCCCCTTCATGGCTGGTCACGGCTTCCTCCCAACTTGCTGCATAATCCAAGGCACATAGGTCCGGACTTGGGTGAAGACTCTGGGGAGGTCACACAGGGCACAGCCATAGCCCCAGCTGACCACTCCCGTCATGCACCAGTTGCCCCCCATCCTGCAGACCAGAGTGGCCAGAGTCCCCCTGAGGAAGAAGGGAAAGAAGTTGCTGAGGGGCAGCTCCGGGGCAGGGTGGGGCAGGTGGGTCAGAGATGGGCCACTTACGTAGCAGGGGCCCTGGCCCTCACTGCACGCACACAGCATGTTGTCCTAGATGACCTTGGGGCCCTGCGGCGCACCTGGAGGCATTGTGGTACAGCTGCTCTCAGAGTCTGAGATCCACCGGCTGTACCCTCACCTGCTGCAGGTCAGGCGGCGGGTGGAGGGCAGCGGCGCTGGGGAAAGAAGAGGGGCCCCCACCTGCTCATTATGCAACTGGCCATCCTGCCAAGTTGCACAGTCTGGGCTGTAGGATGAGGATGGCCCCTGTGCTGCCCGAGTCCCCTGACCTTGAGCCTCAGCCTCCCACCTGGAACACAGTGTGCTGGGACCCCAGGGGCAAGGGGGACCGAGGCTCCACAGATTCCGTCTTCACTTGGAAGGACCAGGAAAAAAATGGAGGGATAAGTTTTTCTGATTTTTACCAAAATGCCAGTTTTTAAGTTGGAAAAAATGAGAATAAGTGCTTTCCACCTCAGAGTGCTAAATTCTGGGCAAGTCACAGGGCCTCCAGCCTCAGCCTCAGAGACTCCTGCTAGAGCATGACAGAGCTGTAGGAAAGATGACACCAGAGGCACCTGCGCCCATCAGTGGCTCCTCTTGTTCCAGGAGCTCTCCAAGACAAGTTTTGGTTCCACAGCCCACATCCTTCCCCAGCGCCCTCCTGATATGCACTGAACATCCTGACAGCACCCCAGCCAGTCACCTAACACTGGTTCTTCAGAATCCCCAGAGATCCATAGGGGAGCCTGACTGGTTTGACATTAGCCAAGCATTCCACGGGATCCACCAACTGGCCCAGAGTGGCAGTGACATAGATGGAGTGGACAAGGACCTGGCCCACACTCAACAGCCTCCAGCCCCCCAATAGAGGTGCACGTCCCCATCCTGGATCCGGTAGATTTGTGTCTGTCCTAGGGAGGGGTAGCCATGGGCTTCTCAGAAGGGCCTGGTGGGGGCAGCCCCCTCCCATCCTCCCTGGGCCCCAGATGGGACTCACTGGGAAATGCAGTAGGCAGCTGTCAGCACACACCAGGGGCTGGTGAGGGAACCTCCACAGATGGGTATCCAGGAGCCCCAGCAGTAGCTGTAGACCTTTAGGCTGACCTGTCATGGCCACCTCCCCTGCGGGCACTGTGGCCACCTACGATGCCCTCCAGCTGGCTCCTGGGGACAAGTTCTGGGGAGACAGGAGAGGAGGTCAGGCACCCTTGTCTCCAACACCCAGTGCTCAGCCACCCAACTGGGGCGGATCCTGGGGTCAGGGCAGAAGGGAGACTTTGGGGAAAGGAGGAGCTTGGTGGGGTCAGGACCCACCTGGGCTCCCAGCAGTGGGAGTTCTTCCAGTGATGGGGTTCCCTAAGAGGAAGAGTATCAGGAGTGGCAGGCCCAGCATCTTCGGGAAAGGGTGGGTAGGGAGCAGTCAGGCCCTGCAGGAGGATAAAGGTGGGAGCTGGGTGTGCTCTGCAGGGAACGATGGCTCTTACTATGTGGGGGTCTCAGCTGTCTCCTCTCTGGGACTCTCAGAGCCCCTTTATCCTTCAGCCACAGGAAGTGGGCAAGGGGCTTGGTCAATCCTCCCCTTGGAGAGGGGACAGGGAGTAAGTGGTATTTGGCCTCAGGTTGAGGCTGGCAGGGGGTGGCCTGTAGGGTGGCTGGTGACACCAATGGTTCTGCACAGCTCAGGGCCAGCCCTGATGGGGACCCTGGGGGTGGGAACTGGGGAGACAATCCCCGGGGCTGGGGTCACCTCCAGCAGGGGAATGGGGGCTGTTTTGTCCAAGATGCTTGGGCAGAGAGCACAGGAGTGGACAGGAGGAGGTCAGAGGACCCCAGAAGTGAGCTTGGGAGGAGCCTGTGTCCTTAGCTCTTGGAGAGCCTCAAGATGGGCAGGATGGAATGTGGGCAGGGGACTGCTGGAACTTAGGAATGGGGAACCACCCAAGCCTGTGAAGCCAAGGCTTTGGGACGTTCCTGGCATGGCCGAGCCTCACAGCCCATTAGAGAAAGTTTTGCTTCCTGGCACCTGGGAAGAACAGAAGAAGGAGGTGGGGCTGCTCCGGAGGCTGAGGCAGGAGAATCGCGGAAGCCCAAGAGCTAGAGGTTGCTGTGAGTCCTATGACATCATGGCACTCTACTGAAGGTGGTAAAGTGGGTAAAGTTTTCTTTTCTACAAAAGAAAAGTTTCAATCCACCTGCCCTGCACACGCACATGCTTAAGAAGAAGGAGGTGGGGATGCAGTGAGTGTCCTGGAGGGAGAGAGCACAGGTGTCCCAGCCTCAATGGGACAGGAGACAGAGACGGCAGGACTGCACTCTTCATGTTTGCCTCTGCCTGCAGCCATCGGGAGTGACACCAGGACACAGCGAAGGCCAGTGACTTGAGAGAAGCACTCTGCATCCTACCTTCCATGCCTTCATGTCCACGGAGGGTCCTTGCTGCAGGGATTAAGCCGCGGGGCCCGGGGGCAGAACACCTGGTTGCTCTGATATGATCAGAATCAGATGGCCATGAAAGCATTCAGTGATAGGATCAGAGGACAAGCTGGGGTCTTTAAGAGCAGGAGTCACACCAAAAGTAAGATGGGGTCAGGCCTGCAGCCGGGATGCCCAAATTCAGGGATACCGTTAGGTAGAGGATGTGGCTGCCCAGGGATGCTGTTGCACATTGTGGACTGGGCAAACACTGGGCAGAGGGTTCTGGCTCAGGGGCGCCGGCATCGCAGCACAGCGTACACGAGGTCACTGGGAACTGGGGCAGAGGGTCTATGAGTGCGTTCCCTCCCTGTGTAGCAGTGGAACCACATTAAAACAAACACCGCTTTCCTGCTCAAGGTTCTATGCATTTGCAAGACCTAAAAGTCCTCCCACATGTTTCTTTGGGTTCTGGGGTAGGACTCTTCCTTGTACCCAATTCTGCTTAGCAGTACGGAATGTCTGCTGACACCCCCTCCCACGGCTGGTACCCCACACAACAGGCACCCTGCTGCTCCCGCCAGGCCCCCTTCCTTACCAGAACCGCAGCACGTCCTGAGCTGGGAGGTGGGTTCTGGGGCATTTTGACAGAACCATCAATAAACAGTTATTTTATTGGTATGACTTGAAAAACCAGAAAACTTTATCTTCTTCCAATGTGAAAGAAGTTTTTTATTGTGAAAATGATGTAAAAGAGCCATGCTATAAGAAAAAATTAACAAGTAGAAATTCCCCATGATCCCCTCCCCACAGCCACCTCCCAGGATCACCTGCCCTGCACACGCACATGATTACTCCCCACAACCCACCTGTGAAGAAATATGTCATGTTTAATGGTGCCCCACATTCAGTTGTATGGATTGGGGGTAACTTGTTCAACCAGTTCTGCAGGAACAGACACTCGGGTGGCTCTCAGTTCTGCACTGGAGAGATAAGGGTGGCATAAATACTCCTGTGTGGATAGTGCTTACATATTTGTCCTGCCTAATTATCAGCAAGGCACCATCAGGTATGTCTGCAGCCAAAATGATATTCAGCTGGGACCACAGAGCCACTGTGACCCACCAACCCATCGTTCATCCACCTACTCACGAGTTTGCTCACTCACCAGGCCATTACCCACCCATTCATCTACCTACCCCCACCCATCCACCCAGTATCCCTCCGTCTCTCCCTTTCTCCTTCCATCTCTCTGCACCCATTATCAGACTCATCCATGTACTTTTTCAATCCACCCAGTTTTTACTCATCCACCAATTCACTCCATCACTCATTAATTCACTTAAATGAAGCAGAAATGCAGCATTCCAGGGGCTTCCACCCCGAGTTATTGACGCGGGGGCTGCATGGGGAGTGTGGTAAGGAGCTCCTGTCAGGGCCCTCCCTGCTGTGCAGCACAGGGGCTGTGGGGACAGGGTGCTCCTGGCTTTCAGAGAGGCAGCACCTGCAGGGGCACAGACCCTCCTGTCTGGTCCCTTGGCCACAACAGGTTGGGACAGGAGAGAATTTGGCTCTTTAGACAGCCAAGAAAGTCTGCCCACCATGAATGGCTTGGCCTGTCCCTAGTGGGGAAGGGCTCCCTGGCACCTGAGGTCATGCCCCTCCCAGGCAAGGTTGCTTGCGGCAGGGTGTGGAGGAGGCTCTGAGATCCCTGTGCATCCTTGCACACTGCAGGAGCCAATGCTTTGGACCTTCCTTTCTTTGGGTGTCCCTCTTCCCATGGCTTCTGAGACTGGGAACTTCCTGCCACTGTGACCACCCTCCCGCCTCCACCTCAGCTGCTTCTCTTACTCCGGCCTGAGGCCCCTCACTCCCCACTCATTCTGCCACTATGGCTGTCATCAGGATCCCATCCTTGTTCCCTCTTGTTCTATCTTCTCCTAATTTATTGTTGTTGATGGTTTTATGTAGTCAGTGCTTATTATGTTTCCTGAGTAGGGAAAACGGGGTTTGGGAAGTTTGGCTGCAGGACACAGGATTCTTTGGGGATGAGGAAGGCATCCTGGTGTCTGGGCCCCTGCTATGAAATCCTCCTTTGTACCTATGCCCCCCACCTGCCTCCACTGCCCTGTGTGCCTGCCTGGGCCTTCCTGCTGGAGCAGAGATGTCCCTAGGGCCTCATCTAGGGCCTCCCAGGTGACATTGCCCCAGTCAAGCTCTGCCACTGTGATGCACCTTGGAGATGAGCCTGTGCCCTTGCTGGCTTGTTCCCCACAGGTTCTATGCATACCCCCAGCAGGCTGCTGAGCCTGAGGGCTTGGTTCTCCGTGATCCTGCTGTGGCCTAAGACATAGCAAAGTGTGGTTCATGGGCACCCCCAGGCTTCCCACCCTCAGCACCCTGAATGCAGGGTCCAGCACAATTAGGTAAGACAGGTCTGGCAGACCAGCACAGCCAACCTGCCCTAGAGCCTCGAGGTGGATAGCACAGTGAACCAGGCTGAGGAGGAGCAGCTGAGGGCCAGCCAGGCTTCCTGGGTGACGTGGCGTGTGGGCAGTGATTGTGGTCTGTGGGTATGTGAGAAAAGCAGGAGCCTCGGGCCTGAGTGAGTTCCAGGCCAGAGTGGCCAGAGCATGTCCTGAGCAGAGGCAGTTGACTGTCACTTGGCCAGCGTGAGTTACACTTTCCCCTTTTATGCAGCGCCTGTTTGAACTCAGGTGTGTGGTCAACCTAAATTGGGCATTTTCATGCGAGGAAGCCTCTAGACATGGCCACCCCTGTCTTCACCAGAGGGCTTGCAGGGTGGACAACTGAAGGAGAAAGATGCATAAGGGGAAGTGGTCAGGCACTGTGGTGGAGGGCGCAGTGCCCCCCAAAGAGATATGCCCGAGCCCTACCCCCACACCTGTGACTGTATTTGGAAATAGGGTCTTTGCAGAGGTTATCTAGTTAAAGATTCAGAGACGTGCTCGTGCTCTTTTAGGTGGGCCCTGACTCCAAACCCAGGTGTCCTTCCAAAAGAAGGGGAAGAAGCAGAGAGGCAAAGACGGAGGCAAAGACTCAGGTGACGCTGCCACAAACCAAGGGACACCATGCACCTTCAGCAGCACCAGGCACTCAGGACAGGCAGGGTCCAGTCCCCCTCAGAGGCTGCAGAAAGAGCCAGCCTTGCTGACACCTCAATCTTGGACTGTGGACACCAGAACTGTGAGAATAAATTTCTGCCCCAAGTTTCTGGCACTTTGGGATGGCAGCCCTGAGACAGTGATACGGGTGACAAGCAGCAGGGGCACAGAGACATCAGCAACACTTCCTGTTGGACTTAAATCAAGATTGCTGTCAAGGGGCATATTCACCCCTAGTTGAAATGGACATTGGTGGCTCGGCACCTGTAGCTCAAGTTGCTGAGGTGCGACCCACATACACCAGAGCTGGCAAGTTTGAATCCAGCCCAGGCCTGCCAAACAACAATGACAACTACAACAAAAACAACAACAAAAAAAAATAGCCAGGCATTGTGGTGGGCACTTGTAGTCCCAGCTACTTGGGAGGCTGAGGCCAGAGAATCGCTTAAGCCCAGGAGTTGGAGGTTGCTACTCTACCCAGGGTAACAGCCTGAGGATCTGTGTCAAAAAAAAAAAGAAAGAAAAAAGAAATGGACACTGGAATTTGGCAGGCACGGGGTGGGAGGGGCGGTTAGGTGTAGCTGCCCCACAAGCGTGTCTACTTTGGGGACCTAGACACAGTTGCACGTGTTTCTGCCTGTGCAGCCCAGATGTCCCAGCTGCTTGCCAGCCACCCAAGCTGGGATAGCCAATGCCTCCTGGAACCCAGGGACACAGCAGTGAAGGGCAGGGAGCTATACCCAGGACACATCACAAATGAGAGGCTCCTACACCATCTTGGGAGATGGAGCAGAGATAGAGGGGACCCAGAAATGCCCACCAAGGGGGTGTGTTCCCAAGGAGAGCCCCTCAAGACCACAGAACTGCTTGGGACACAGAGGCAAACTCACAGAGAACAAACTCAGGAAAGCGGCGGAAGCGCGGAGAATCCGTTTCAGATCCTCACAGGGGAAGATGTTTGCTGTAAACATTAAGCTCAGTGAAATAATCCAGACATAAAAGGCCATATATCGCATGATTGTGTTTATATGACATGTCCAGAACAGGCACACTGTGGAGACAGAAAGGAGGTGGGTGTTGTCGGGGGCTGGGGTGGGGGCCATGGGCCCAGATGTTCTTTGAAGACGATAAAAATGTCCTAAAACCAGGTGGTGGTGCTAGTCTCACAGCCTTGTGAACGTGCTGAGGCCCAGGGTGAGTCTTATGGGATATGAATTTATCTCATTTTTAAATGATTTGGTACTTGTGGGGGCTAAGTGGTTGCGGGCAGGGAAGTCACGGTAAAACTCTTCCAGATTTTCCATACCTGTGAAAGCTTGCCTGGTGAAACATGGACAGCTGGGATAAGGAACTGGGTTTTGGTCGGCATCGCTGGGTGGGGGTGCACATCTGTGTTTCTAGGACCTCGGGAGTGGCCCGCCATCCCCAGGGAACAGGGATCAGGCAGAAACCGGGCTCAATCTTTTTTTTTTTAACACCAGAAAAGCAAAGGCAAAAGACTCAATTTAAGCAGAAAGGAATTTAAGAGAAAGAATTAGGTTTTTTTTTTTAAAAATCATTGGAAAATTGGAATGGGCTGAAATCTGGCCCCCAGCATCCACACCAGGGTCAGGGCGGGGTGGACACGTTTGTGAGAGCAAGACATAATTAGTCACAATTTCTAGTGGGTGACCAGGCACTGTGGCTCACGCCTATAATCCCAACTCTGGGACACCAAGGTAGGAGAATCACTTGAGTTCAGGAGTTTGAGAGCAGCCTGCACAGGAGTGAGACCCCATCTCTACTAAAAATAGAAATATTATCTGGGTGTGGTGGTGGACGCCTGCAGTCCCAGCTACTCAAGAGGCTCAGGCAGGAGAACCACTTGAGCCCAGGAGCTTGAGGTTGCTGTGAGCTATGATGCCATAGCACTCAGGCCTGGGCAACAGAGTGAGACTCTGTCTCAAAAAAAAAAAAAAAAATTCTGATGAGCAAAGCTCCCTTTCTTGTTCTTTCTCAGACTGTCTTGGACACTGCTGGTCCTCCACCTTCAGTAAGAGTGGGATTAGTGCTATGCTTTCAACATAAATCTGAGCGAATTGCTGTATTGACTTCACCTCTGCAGTTGGTGTGAAAGAAAAAGGAGACCACGAATCTGCAGTGTCTTCTGACCCACAGACACTTGCTGTCTGGATGATATTCGTGCTAGTGCAATTAATTGTGGAGGAGCAATGGGGACAGTCAGTAGGTTAATTTTCTTTTTTTTTTTCTTTTTCTTTTTTTCAGTAAGTTAATTTTCTCAACTTAGTGGATAAATTTGATTTCCAGTGACAAACACTGCTTATAAATTTAAATGAACAAGAGCAATTTTGTTCAACAAACCTTGGGAACAATACAACTATTGATACAAACATTTTAATGAGATGCCTGTGGCTTTTTCACAGTCTGTGCCAGTCTCACCTTGTCACCCTGAGTGGAGTGCCGTGTTATCATCATAGCTCACGTCATAGCTCACAGGAACTTCAAACTCTTGGGCTCAAGTGATCGTCTTGCCTCCATTTTTCTATTTTTAGTAGAAATGGGGGTCTTGCTCTTGCTCAGACTGGTCTCGAACTCGAGAGCTCAGGCTATCCACCCACCTTAGCCTACCAGAGCTAACAAGCAGAGCAAGCAGAGTGGGGCAGGCAGTGCTGAGACAACAAACAGGGCCAGTCTAGCACTCAGAATCCTCAAAGTTTTCGTGTCAACAAAGTAGTAATATTTCACTCAAGGACTTCCTTGTCTTGTAACCTAAGGCTAATTCTCTTTCTAATCGAGGTGAGATAGTTCATTGATAACTTTTTACTTCCATAAACCTGTCATAAAATCTTTAAAAATTGACTTGTCATCCTTTACTAAAAAAATTTCAACAGTCTTTGATTGCAGTTGCTGGGAATTCCATGTTGAGCCCTACAATCCATGATGCATTTTTTCTGGCTTTATGTCCTGGCGGTCAGTTGAACGATTTCCTCTGTAAAATCTTGCATAGATTTTGTTAGACTGCTTTCTAACTTTCTAATTGTTATTGAGAAAGCTGTTGTGTTTATTACTTTTCCAGAGTACAGAAGCACTACTTATTTTTGCTGTGCACATGTCTGTGGATGATCTTAGAGCGTCTATAAAGACCAAGTTACACACTTGGTTCATTTCCCTCCACTTTTGTGTGGCCCACGGCCACCTGTGCTGGCCGTGCTGGGTAGCAGCAGCAAAGGTAGCCATCCCGCCTGGCCCAGCTCGGAGGAAGGGCTTCTAAAATTTCACTACTTCACCGTTAAGCAGGATATTTGCTGTGGGCTTTGGTGAGATCCCCCAAATTTGCTAAGAAAGTTATCACGATGGAGGGTTGAATTTATCAGCCAAAAGAATCAAATGCTTATCTATTATCACAGGACCATGCACTCTACCGTTAGCGTGGTAAATTACAGAAATAGATTTTCTTAATATTAAACCATCCTGGTTAATCTTTTAAAACTGTAGGATGTGGCAAAACAAATAAATCATCCTAGTTTAGAACCTATTAGGTTTTATTGTAATTTTCTAAATCATTGTTAGAGTCAGCTTATTAATATTTTATGGTGGATTTTTGAATCAATGTTCATAAATTAATCTGGCCTGAACATTTCCTTTATTTCATTTGCCTGGTTTTGTTCTCCAGGTCAAACTCATCAAGCTAGCCAGGCAGTCTCCTCTTCTTTTCTCTAGAAGAGCTTGCTTGAAATGGAAATTATCTGTCCCTTGAAGATGTGGTATACCACATCTTTAGGGTATACCCTAAATCCCTGTGTTTTAATTTGCATGTTACTTCCAGGTAGATTTTCCACCACCTGGTGCAGTTCACATCTGTGTGGGTTTCCTTTTTCTTCTTGAATCATGTTTTCTGCATTCCTATAAACTGTCCATTTCATCTGATGACAAACCTGGCGTATATAGCTGTTAATAACAATCCTTATGATTTAAATCTGCCCCTGCTTGTGTTCATGCCTCTTTTATTACCAATGTTATTTGCAAACCTCCTACCCTGCTTCATCAATCTTGCCAGAGTTTTATCTGTTTTATTAGATTCCAGGAAGCAGCTTTTGGGTTTGCACCTCTATCATTTCTTTGTTACCGATTTCATAGGTTCTTTAATTGCTTTTTAATTACCTTTCATTTTACTTTATTCCTTTAATTACATCACTTTTTATATTATCCCTTGGGTTTCCTCTAATGTTATTTTTCTCAATTCTAGACTTAAATATCAAGTGTGTTACTTCCTCTTTTCCTCCGTTTCTGCCAAACCAGGACCAGTCAGGTCCCTCCCCAGAAAAGGTTCTGTCCGTGTCCCCACAGGGACCCCTGTCAACCATGCTGAGTACTTTCCAATTTCCATCATGGTATTTCTTTGACCCAAGAATGTTCTTTTGAGGTGTATCTGTAAATTTCCAAATGCAGAAGGCTTTGTGATCATATTTTGATGTAACTGTAAGCAAGTTAAAAATAATAACCTAGCCTATTCTTGTTCTCAAATGTAAGGTAAATGAGCGTGAATTCTGATAGCAGAAAATCAGGCTCAAAATCTGTAAATGAGGGTATTAATGAAGATGGTGAAATCAGATACTTCACAGCAATAACTAAAAATGAATTTGCTCATTAGTAAATTGAGACAATTATGGATTTTTTTTTAACTATCCCCCATTGCTTAAAGTTCAACTGTGTATCATCTGTTCCCACTCTCATCTGTAGAAGTCACATGTGAGGGTTGGGCATGCGGCTCATGCCTGTAATCCTAGCACTCTGGGAAGCTGAGGCAGGTGGATTTCCTGAGCTCATTAGCTTGAGACCAGCCTGAGCAAGAGCGAGACTCCGTCTCAAAAATTAACCAGGCAGCGGATTCAAACCCAGCCCCGGCCAAAAACTGCAAAAAAAAAATTAACCAGGCATTGTGGTGGGCACCTGTAATCCCAGCTTCTTGGAAGGTTGAGGCAGGAGGATCGCTGGAGCCCAAGAGTTTGAGGTTGCTGTGAGCTACTATGGTGCCACAACACTCTACCAATGATGACAAAGTGAAACTCGGTCTCAAAAAAAAAGAAAAAAAAGTCACATGTGCTTGCATATTTCCTCTCTATTGCAAATGTTTGTAGTGTTCCATTACATGTTGCTGAATGGCTAGACATGCTCATACTCACTCACACTCACACACATACACTCACATCCACTGTCACCCACACGCTCACATACATTCACACACTCACACTCTCACACACTCACTCTCTCACACATATACACTCACATTCACTGTCACCCACATGCTCACATACATTCACACACTCACTCTCTCACACATACACTCACATCCACTGTTACACACACGCTCACATACATTCACACGCTCACATTCTCACGCACTCACTCTCACACATACACTCACATCCACTGTTACACACACGCTCACATATATTCACACGCTCACATTGTCACGCACTCACTCTCTCACACATACACTCACATACATTCACACACTCACACTCTCACACACTCTCTCACACATACACTCACACCCACTGTCACACACATGCTCACATACATTCACACACTCACACTCTCACACATGCACACTCTCAGACTCCTACAAACACACTTACATACACTCATGTACTCACATTCACACATTCACTCTCACACACTCATGCTCACACATTCGCTCACACCCTTGTACATTCACTTGCACACTCACACACTCTCACAGACACACATTCATGCTCGCTGTCACACGTGTATTCACACACACTCATCACTCACTCTTAACACATGCGCATAGTCATGCACACTCACAGCTCTCATACATGCTCACATGCTGTCTTGCACTCACACAGCCACATGCACTCACATAGACTCTGACACTTGCACACTCACATTTATGTATATTCACAACTCACACACACAGTTGCATACTTACACACACTTGTGCTCACACAGAGGTTGACACTCAGAGGCTGTCAGCATAGAGAGAGCAGGACTGGGACTGGAGCCGTGGCACAGACATGCATCGCCCTGGGATGGCACAGTGGGGCCTCTGGCCTCTGCTTCATTTTGTCCCTGGGTCAGGGTAGACTCCTGAGCAGCAGGAGCTTAGGTGCAGGGATGCTATGGTGGGGAGTGTGGCCTCCATAGGGCAGGGCTCTGCCTGGAAGGTAGAGATGACCAAGGACAGGGGACAGAGGTCCTCCGTGGACCTGCATTCTATACAACAAGGAGAGGGAGGACAAAGCAAGGGAGATTTGCATGTGACCCCTCTTATCCCTGTGGTAAAGCCTGGGGACAACCATCACATAGCAGGTGACAAAGACATCCACAAGCTGTCCCAGTCCCAGCCTCAGGACCTCAGCCCCCCGGAGCATTCTTTGGTGATATGTGGGGCCCTGGTGGACTCTCGCACACTGTGAGCCACCACAGCACCCGACCCCCATACATTACCGCAGAATACCCACCCAGGTCCAATCCCAGTGACAACATTGTGAAAGGGACCTGTGGGTAACAGGCCGCTCTGCCATTGCCCTACCTACAACACCAACCCCAGTGTCTTGCCCTCGGGTGTGACCCTCACATGGCCCCTGTGACTCACCCCTCATCTGCCCCCTAGACCATCGCTGGGGCATGCAGGGCCCCCACCTCTATTAGGGAGCCCCTTTGTCCAGACCTGGCTGTTTGCACCACAGGGATTTGGTCGGGAGAGGGGGCAGGAGAGGCTTTAGGGAAGAACCGGGTCCCTCCCTGCTTCACTCACGAGTGGGAAGCTGCTCCAAGGTGCCCCCTTGCTGCTCCAGCAGGCGAGTATAGATATACTGTCTGGGCACTTGGAGTCTTCTGGGCCTGGTGCACCATCATGCCCCACAGCTTCACGTTGGTCCCACCTGCGGCGAGGAGGACTAAATACCAAGCACCTCTACTCTCTGCAACACTGTCCAGGTATCTTGGGGCCCAGCACAGCATGAGGCACAGACTTCACAGTCCCCAGGTTCAAATCCCAGCTTTGCTGGTTACTGGCTGCGCAAGTTGGGTGCATCAGATCACCCTTCTGTGCCTCAGCTTCCCCCTCTGTAAAGTAGAGACAGTAATGCCTCCACTTCCTATGAAATAAATCATAATTTGGGGAGTGCTCAGGTGGCATAGCATAAAAAGAAGTGAAAAAGACGTTCAGACAGTACTTGCATGCAAACGTCTAGGGTTGCTTTATTCACAATAGCCCAGAAATGGAAACAAACCAGTGTCCATCAGCGGATGGATGGACAGACTAAGTGTGCCAGGTCCATACAGTGGGACGTTACTCAGCTATACAAAGCAATGACATTCTGATACACGCCTTGATGTGGACAAGCCTTGAACACATCGGTTAAGTGAAAAAAGCCAGACACATAGGGACAAATACCATGGTTCCACTTTATGAGTTATCTGGAATTTGCAGATCCATGAGACAAAAACTAGATTGGTCATTGCCAGGGGCTGAGGGGCAGTGTGGGAAGTGGCTGCTCAGGGTACAAGGTTTCTTTGTGGGATGATGGAAATGTTCTGGAACTAGATAAAGGCAGCAGGTGCACAGAATTGTGCTAAATGCCTCTGTGTTGTTCACTCTATAGTGGCGAATTTCATGTTATGTAAACCTCACCTCAACTTTTCAGATAGTACTTGGCATGTAAAATTATTGCCTAAGTAAATCCTGCCATGGGTTTAATGTGGGTATTTTTGTTTTAAAGCTTACTGAACGTGCACGTCCTAGGATGGATCTGCATTTTTGTCAGCCCGTGTTCTGCTATCGCACCTCAGTCTGTGTCCTCGCCAGGAAGCCTAGTGCTCTGAGCCCCGCCACGGGGTGCTACTGCTTAGTCCATCTCCTGTCACACAGCCCCTGGGTCTGGCTTTCACACTGGGGCTGGGAACACCCTGGCCAACCTCAGGCAATCTCAGACTCACACAGGGCTGGGGTTGCAGGGAAGAGGCTACAGTGCACTCCAGAAACACACCCTACATTTCCAGCTGGCTGCGCACAGAGGTGGGGACAATAATGAGGGCGATAATGAAGTGAAGACAGGAGACCTCAAGGCACCCAGGCTGGCCAGGCTGCTGATATGCTCCAGAGAGCTGCTCCAAGGACCTGAATCCAACGGACTAGAGACCTGATGAGAAAGGGCTGACCCAGGTTATTCAGCTGGGGCCCCAGGCCTACAGCCTCTCCCTAGAGGAGCGGGTCTCTACATGGACCTGACATGGCCCCAGCTCCCCAATTACCCAGGAGAGCTGGAGCCTGGCTGAGCTGCCCAGGAGGCCAAGGAAATGGAGTGATGTGGAGCCAGGGCACATCAGCAGGAGCAGTCAGGCAGGACTCAGAGTTGGGGGGAGGCTGCGTGAACCACCCTATTCCTGCCTCTTCCCAAGGCATGCGGCACCCTGGGCCTGGGGGAGGGGCTTCTTCCTCAGTCAGCTCAAGGGGCCATGTGCTGGGGCATGTGAAGGTCACCATGATCCCAAGGGGTCCCTGGCCTGGGAACAGGGCCCTGCTTGCCACTGAACCTGGGCATCAGATACCCCCCAACCTCACTGTCCCTGCCCCACCTGTGTGTGCTGTCCCTGCTGCCACCAGGCACCCCTCACCCAGCCAGTGATTCCCTGATCCCAGGCCTCTGTGGGTCCCCAACTCCCCACATAGCCAGTCCCCTTCTATTGGCTAAGCCAGGTACATGACTGCACCCAGCCAGGAAGTGATTGCCTAGAGGTAGAGGGTCCACCTTGCCAAGACACCAGGGCATGCCCCACACTCTGGTGACAGGCTCTTTGCACAGGGAGGATACCCAGGATGTCCGGGCCTTGTAAGGGGCCTGTGTCCAGGTACCTTCTCCAGGAACTTGAGTTGTGTTCGCAGTTGGGAAAGAGTTGGGAAATGAGGCTAGAGTGCAGTGATGTCAGGCTGGCTCACAGCAACCTCAGACTCAAGAGATCCTCCTGCCTCAGCCTCCTGAGTAGCTGGAACTACAGGCACCCACTACAATACCCATCTTTTTTTTTAATGTATATTTGGGGTATTTTAACATCTCTATTGAGATAGACTTCATATACTATGCAATTCACCCACTTAAAATGCACAATTCCATAGATTCTAGTACATTCACAGATACATGCAACCATCACCATGGTTAATTTTACAGCATTTTCATCACCCCCAAAAAGACACCCACCCCACACTCTGTAGCTGTCACCTCCCATCCTCATCACTCTGTCCCCACTGCCTACCCCTGGCAGCCACTAATCCTCTTTTTGTCTTGACCGGTTTCCCTGTTCTAGACATTTCACTGGATGCATGATCCTTTGTGCCACTCTCACTCACTCAGCTGATGGCAGGAGTGCTGCGGGCACTTTCCTTGCACGTTCCTCTCCCACCCGGGAAGCCAGCTCACCTCCCCCTGACTCCCTAGTGTCCTCGGACAAAGATGGCAGACACTCCACCCTGGCCTGGGAGGAGACCTGGGCCCATAGGGTATGGGGTGCCCTAGTCAGCTGGGTGGCTTATAAAGTACGAGAATTCATTTCCGATGGCTCTGGAGCCTAGAGGTCCAAGATCAGGGTGCCAGCACAGCCAGGTTCACAGGCAGTGCCTTCTCACACTCTCCTCACATGTTGGAAGGGACCTGCAAGCTTTCCAAGGCCTCTCAGAGGCCCCCTTTAAAAGGGCACTAATGTGAAAGCCATAAATTAGTTTCATAGTAGGGCTGAGTACATTGGATACTTTTTCTTCCATTCTTGAGATACTTTACTAAGAAGAATATGTTCCAGCTCCATCCATGTAAACATGAAAGAGGTAAAGTCTCCATCTTTCTTTAAGGCTGCATAATATTCCATGGTATACATATACCACAATTTATTAATCCATTCGTGGATCGGGGCACTTGGGCTTTTTCCATGATTTATGGTGCCCCATGATCACATTAATGTACACAGCTATGATTTAATTAAAATAAATAAATAGATAAAATAAAATAAAAGGGCACTAATCTCCTAATTACCTACTGAAAGGACCACCTTCTGTGATGCCATCACAGGGGTGTTAGGGCTTCAACCTATGAATTTGGAGGGACACAAATGTTCAGACCATGGCAGGGAATGAGATTTGAAGGACTCAGCCACCAACAGTGGGAAAAGGGAATTTCTCACAGGCCCTTGGGGAGCAAGGGAAGGGCATGGAGAGGGGAGGTAATGACCATGGAGGCCCCAGGAGGCTGATTCTGGGCAGAAACACCAGCTGCCTCCAACTTTCTAAGCATCTGGGACTTTAGAATTTTTCCTACACAGGCTCGGAAAACAGCATTTTGGCACTAATGGGTGAGCCTAGTGGAGCAAAGCTGATCTCTGCCTAAGAACATGCTGGTGAGGGGCATGACACAGGAAGTGGAAAGTGGGATGGAGTGGCTATCTGGGCCCTTCCCCAGCACCAAGGCCCCTTCCAAAGTCCCCTATTCTGCCGCTCAGAGGCTACCTCTGGGCTCAGAGTTCAAAAACAGATTAATTAAACAAGGGGCAGCTGTGGGTCACCGGAGCCCCAACCCAAGCTGTCAACTCAGGGCATGCTCCAGCCCAGGGGCTGCCCCCACCCTGGCCAGTGGGAGATGCTATGAAGCCAACACAGCCTAAGATACAAGGAGCACCCCAAGCCCAACTCGGAACAGAGAATGAGTTCTTTTCCACTAAAGCTAGTTGAGCCGTGAATTCCTGCAGGCCCAGGGATCCCAACCTAGCCACCACTTCCTCCCCAGTCATCACTCTGAGTCTCATGCTCTGGGACTCAGAGGCCCTCCAAATGCCACAGGCTTGTGTGACCAGCAGAGCATGCTACTGTAACAAATAGCAAAAAAAACCAAGGTGCCCATCTTCCCAGCGGTGCTATCATTGTTGTGGAAGCCCAATGGATGTCTCAGCTCCTGTAGGCCCTTGAAAATCAAGACCCATAGGGCATGTTTGTGGCACAGGTTGGACAGAACTTCTAAAATCCAAACACAAGAAGTTTGTGCCCCAAAAAGCGAGGAGAAAGTCTATGGCGGCAACTGGGAACACTGCCCTGGAGAGGAGGGGTTGAAGAACAGGACCAGTGGTTTCCTCCCTGGCCAGTGCCTTCCAGCACCAGGTGCCACCATGAGACACCCTCTGCCCTCATGTCCGTACTCTCCTGGCCAGAAAGTCCCTGGCAGAAGGGGCAGTTCCCAGGGGGGGGTCCCATGAGGTGGCTCTAGGGAGGGGCAGCAGACCAGTCTGGGCCGGAAGCCACAAGGCCAAGGACCCAGGACAGCACCTTAGCATGGCAGACCCAGCTAGCCAGTAGGCCACCTGCTCTGTGACCCCAGACACATAGCACAGAACCTGAAGCAGTTTTCCCACACAGTTTAATGAAAAGTAATTATCTGGGATTTCTGGATTTTGTTTCCCTGGAGGCCCCCTCCTCTCCTTGGCTCCCCAGCTGAGAGGGACAGACAGAGCCTTGAGAAGCCCACAGGACAAGAAGGGGCAGAAAGGGAGGATACAGCTGAGCCTGGAGAGGGGCAGGAGGCTGTCCAGCAGGGATGACAGGGGTCTCCCGCACCGGGAACCCATCTAGGATCCAGGGAACTGAGGGACGTACTGGCGGATCCAGGACATGTAGCTCATCACACGGGCGTACACCCCAGGGAAGTTGCGATGCCCACACAAGGTGCCCCAGCTTACTACCCCCACCTGGACCCAGGAGCAGTTCCACCTGCACACCAGGGGTCCCCCGGAGTCACCCTGTAGGGAGAGTGTCACTCAGCAATGCTTCCTGTGTGCCCCACAGCAACAGGGCACATGGGTCCCCGTTTCATGGTCTGTGAGAGGACAGTGGGACAGGAAAGGCTGGGCTCTCACCTGGCAGGAGTCCCTGCCCTCCCTCCCGGCACACAGCATGTCCTCTTTGATAATCTCCTTGGAGCCGTCCAAGACGTTCTTGTACTGCTGGTTACATTCATCATTCCCCACGATGGGGACGCCCACCTCCTGTAGGTGGAAGGGCGGGGGCAGTGGTGCTGGGGGGAGAACTCAGGGCTGTCCTGAGTCGGGGCATCCCAATATCCCCAACACACAGGGGGTTAGGGGCTCCAACTGCAAGCCCTGACCCTAGGATCTGGCTAGGCGACCCTGTGATGGGTTTCCCCACACCCACTGTGGCTGGACTGCCATCCATGGACCAAAGCCCCCCACTCGTGAACCTTCCCACAAAGTCTACTTCATCAGCAGAGGAGCCCTGGGACCTTGCAGTGGTGGTGAGTGGAGGTAGGGACGAGTGGGGCTGGATCTACACATGCACTGCCTGCCCAGGACTGCCTTGGGCAAGTCCCAGGTCCTGATGTCTGTACCACAATCCTGTCCAAAACCTGGGAGCCACATTCACCTTGCACAGAGGAATCCCAAAAGGTCAGAGAGCAAATAACGTCCTGTAAAGACCCAGCCACTCCCACTCACCCCCATCAAACCTCCCTGAGACCTACTTCTGTCCACAATGTCACCCCAGCTGGTCACCCAGCAGGTCTTCCCTGAGTGGACCCTCAGGGAGTCAGGCGGCAGGGACACGGGGAACACCTGCTCAGACAGCATCACAGGGGCCTCCAGCTCCAGCAGGGCCACGTCCGCACCACCCTCAGCAGACAGGCTGTCATTGTACTGGGGATGGCGGATGATCTGAGCCACCTTCGTCAGCTGGTCATGGTCATAGAGTCTCAGCTGCCCAACTTGGACCCTAAAGGCACAAGCCTCCAGCTCCTCCCTGGAAACAGGAAACCAGAGCCCCTCAGAGGAGGAGTTGGGCCAGATGCTGAGAGCCTGGGATCTCCAAATCCTGGGGAGGGGCCCTCAGAAGTCCTACTTCCCAGGCCCGGAACCTGCATACAGCACACACCCGCTTCCCTACCCCCACCAGCCAAGGGGACGGGGCAACCCACTCACGGCTGGACACAGTGGGCAGCAGTCAGTACCCACTGGGGGTGCACGAGGGAGCCCCCACAGATGTGCTGCCACAGACCAAACTGCATGCTGTAGAACCTCAGGCTGACCTGCCAGGGGTACCTCCTGGCCATGACATCACAGCCCCCAACGATGCCCACCAACTCGCGGCCTGAGCCAGGGTCTGGGGAGCAAATTGAGGGGCCATCAGGGGACCAAGAAGGAGCAGGTGAAACTACTGGCAAGTGGGTGGTCCCCACACCATCCCAAAGAAGGGCTGTGAGCCAGGGCAGGGTGGGTCCTGGGGCAGCCAGGGTTTTGAGTGGGGTGGACTCACCTGGGGTCATAGGCACAGAGGCCCCCAGGCAGGGGAGGGCCAGGAGCAGCCACAGCATCTCAGGAGAGACCTGGAGAGGACAATAGGGACCCCAATACCAGCTTTGGGGTAGAGGCTGAGGCTCAGGGGTTCGGCCACCATGCGGCAGCTCTTTCACCAGGGCCCTCTTTATCCTGCAGGCACAGGAAGTGGGCACAGGCCAGCTGGGACCTGTCTGGTCTCATGCCAAGTTGACCTCCCCCTTCTCTGGGGCTGGTGGGGACTGACTCAGCCTGAGGAAGCACAAACTCTGTATCCCTGTGAGGGTGGGGGCAGGGCAGGCCTGGGGCAGGTGGAGGGAGGTGCAGAAGGACACAGACTTTGTACTGCCCTCCAAAAACCTGTCCTGTTAGAGACCGACTTGGGCTGTGACCATGAAGTCTAGAGAGGGAAATAAACAAGGAAGAAGGACAAGCCCAGAGTGGGCGCTTGTGGCCATGCGGCAGGGAAGCATCCCCATAGTGACAAGAGTGAGCTGGGCATTGCAGCCAACCTGCCCCATTCCACAGCCCTGCTCTTCCAGGCAACAGATCCTGAGGGTCTGGAGCCCCAGCCCCAGTGTATGTGGCCAGCGCCCCAACCACCAAGCTACAAGCACTGAGCTTTATCCTCCATTTTTGAGGGTTTCCCTCCTACCCAGGCACTGTCCATGAATCGTAGGCAGGGCAAAACAGACTGGAGTCGGCATCAGGAATGACAAAACACCCTGCATCCCAGGATGAGGCTCAACATGAGGGGCCATGGGAACTTTGGGGCCCAGCCTTCCAGGGGCCACGATGTTGCCTAGAGCTGCCTGAAGGGACAGTGTGGTCTTCCTTGGGATGAGAGGCCAAGGACTGTGGCCTGGGATCTCAGGGGTGCTGGTGGGTGGCTGTGATAGATTTGGGGGACAAAAGGAGGCCCAGGGCTAACAAGGGGATGGAGCTGGGCCATAAGGATGCTTGTCCTGATTTGGGGGCCCAATTTGGACGCTTGTCCTGATTGGGTTGTGGAAGTGGGTCCCAGGGACACACTGTCCTCCCCACATGGAGGTAAGAGAAGAGGGAGTTGGCACTGCCATCTCCTTCTTAAGGAGCACATGCCCAGGACCCAGAAGTGGCCACAGCAGTCGTCCACTATGCCAATGACCTGGATGCTTCTGAGCCTACAACATAACCAAGGAGGGCCTCTGCCCCACTTCTGCTCCCCAGGTTCCCAGCACAGTCCATCCTTCCCATGGGTTGATTGGGTTGTGGAAGGCCCTCGCTGGTGGATACAGGAAGGAGACCGCCTGGGGCTAGCAAGTTCCCACCCCTGCCAAGACCCCTAATGGGGTATTCCCCTGAGGGTCCGGGGTGCTGAGCCCCCAGATCAGGACAAGTGTCCTCATGGCCCAGCTCCATCCCCTTCTTAGCCCCCTCTGAACCCACATGTCCCTGAAAACTTCCAAGGTGAGGACAGGTCCATGGACCCACGTGTAGCAGGTGGCAGGGTCACTAAGGGACTATGCCCTATCATGGTTTCAAAGCTGTGAAAGCAACAGGGAGGGAGAACTGCAGACCCAGCTGCATGTCCCTTCTTCCCTGCTGTACCGCCTGCTGGGCAGTCTGCAGGTCTGGGAACACTGTGCTGCAAGTCGGGGGGCACATGCTTTTGAGAGGAGAGGGCCAGAACCGGGAGGGAGGGGCAGGGCTGGGCTTAGCAAGGCTGGTTGCTCCTCACCAGCAACGTGACTATGTCTGGAGACAGGGCCTTTCGAAAGAGATTAAGGTAAAAGGAGGGTATTTTGGTGGACCCTACTCCATAAAGACTGGCGTCCCCATAAGAAGAGGAGATGAAGAGAGACACAGAGGGATGACCGCATGGGGACAAGGAACACAGCATCTTCGAGCCCAGGAGAGAGACCTCTGGGAGAACCAACCCTGCAATGCCTGATTTTGGGCTTCCAGCCCCCAGTCAGGGAGAGAATCGACCTGTTGTTCAAGTCCCTGGTATGAGTGCGTTGTGTAGTGGCTGAAGCAGACTCCTCCAGGCCTGCTGCCCCGCCCTGGGAAGGACACCCTTTGAGACACAGGGAGAAGCTACATTCAGGAACCAAGATGGACAGAACTTCTGGGAGTGTCCTTAAATGTTTTGCCTTGCCTACGATTCATGAACAGTGCCTGCGTAGGAGGGAAACCCTCAAAAATGGAGGATGAGGCTCGGTACCCATAGCTTAGTAGTTGGGGAACCGGCCACATACACTGGGGCTGGCAAGTTCGAACCTGGCCCTGGCCTGCTAAACAACAATGACAACTACAACAACAAAAACAAAAAAAAAATAGCCAGGCTTTGTGGCAGGCACCTGTAGTCCCAGCTACTTGGGAGGCTGAGGCAAGAGAATCACTTAAACCCAAGAGTGTGAGGTTGCCGCGAGCTGTGATGCCACAGCTCTCTACTCAGGGTGACATAGTTAGACTCTGTTTCAAAAAAAAAAAAACGTGGAGGATGAATTTCCCACCAAGTTACACTTTGTTATTTTTTCATGTAAAGTACTGTGGCCTTCTTGCTCACCAGGGCAGGGACATGAAATGTTTCTGTCTGAAACCTTCAATCTCCGAGCCAAGTCCCTCTTTGGAGATGTTCCACTTCTGGCCCCCACACAGAGTTTTGCAAGAGGAGGTTAGACCACAGGCAACAGCCTCTATCACTGAGCCCACGTCTCCAGCCCAAGCCCAGGTTGTGTTACCACTGGGCCAAGAAGCCTCACCCCAAGGGATGGCAGGATGGTCACCTGCCAAAGCAGAAGGAGAAACTTTCCAGGGTCTCTCAAACGGAGAGCAGGAGGCTGTTCTTTCCCTCTCTATCAGGTCTTCATCACTCTCCCCTGGACTGCAAAACTGGGTTTGGGCGCAGAGCAGTCACTTAGAGATTGAACAAGGTGAAGACAGGGACTGCCTGCCTGCCAGGTCTCCCTGCAACCCCCTCCCATGCACCAGCAAACAGCACCAGGGTCTGCTCTTGTCACTCACCGTGTCACAGGCTTCTATCTAGAGCAGTGGTCCCCAACTCTCCTGGCACCAGGGACCAGTTTCAAGGAAGACAGTTTCTCTAGGGACGAGGGGGATGGTTTTGGTAAGAGTCTGCAAGCAATTGAATTATCATGGTCTCTGTGCAATCAAGACTCTCAGCTAATGATAACCTGTATTTGCTGCGGCTCACCAGAACTACCATCACCCCTCAGCTCCACCTCAGACCACCGGGCATTAGATTCTCATAAGGAGAACGCAGTCTAGATCCCTCACAGTTTGTAGTGGGGTTCGCAGGAGGCGGAGCTCAGGCAGTGATGCAAGTAGTAGAGCGTGGCTGTAAATACAGATGAAGCTTCACTTGCTGGTCCACTGCTCACCTTCCGCTCACTGGTTTGTTCCTAACAGGCTAAAGACTGGTCCATGGCCTCAGGGTTGGCAACCATAGATCTAGAGAGATCTCTTAATGCTGCAGCTGAGGGCACATCTGTGCCCCACAAGGCATATCACCATGACTACCTACAGGCCACCACATACAGGCTCCAAGGAGGGAACTTAACTTCACGGCCAGGTCGACACCCCTCCAAGAATGTCATGTCACAAGGGCTTCAGGCAAGATGCAGCCTCCCATGTCCCCCCAACCTCTGCCCACCCAAGCTGCTATTCTTCTTTCTGGGCCTAAAGGGCTGGAATGGTCCTCTGTGGAAGGGACACCATCTCCCCCTTATCCTCCCATTTGCAGGGATGGAGGGCCATTTCTGTGCCCATGAGGAGACCTGCCATGGCAGGGGAACCCAGGCTGCCATCCAGTTTTGCATAACATTCCATTTTCACTGAAGGTAACATGTTTGCACCCCATCTGTGTTGATGCCGATCTTGCTGGTTTGTGCATTTTACCTACTGTAGTGCAGACCATGGTAAGTATGCGCCAGAATTGATCTATTCATTTTAAGCTGAACAGTTTTCAGGTTGCTTCTTGCTGCCACAAACATAAACATTTTTATTTACGCCAAGTACTAGTAGGGCTAAGTAGACACCCAAAGCTTGAATGTAGAGGTCAGTAGACGTCACTCATCCATAACTGTACAGGCCTCAGCCCACTTGCCTTGCAGAGAGGTTGGATCAATCTCCATCCTGCCCTCAGTGCTGGGAGCATTTACCTCTCTCGGTCCTCCCCAGAATCAGGTAAGATCATGCTTTTCATTTTTGCCAGCCAAGGAGTGCAAAATGGCATATTTTAAAAAGCATGTCCCAAATGACCAAGAAAAGCCACCAGTTTGCATGTGCTTCTCAATGCCTTGTCTATAAATAAAGGCATCTGTTTTTCTCAAAAGCTTTTCTGGTTATTTCTGACACCTTACTCGGGTTGAGAACCAAACCGCTGACAACAGAACAAAGTCCAGGACTCTTCACTTAGACTTCGAAATCCCGCTGGTCTGAATGCCTTGCCTCCTCCAAGCTCACATCCTGCCTTCCCACACTCGCGCTTTCCTCTGCCTGGAGTCATCTCAGACCCTTGTTCGCCGGCATCTCCCAGTTGAACTACGGAGACCAACAGCATTCTACTCCTGCGTGTTCCCCAGCCCAAGCAAACCGACCCTTCTTCTTGTCTTTTCTTTTTCTTTTTTTTTTTTTTTGGAGAGTCTAACTTTGTTGCCCTCAGTAGAGTGCTGGGGAGTCATAGCTCACTCACAGCAACCTCCAGCTCTTGGGCTCAAGAGATTCTCTTCTCCTCAGCCTCCCAAGTAGCTGGGACTATAGGTGCCCACCACAACACCAGCTATTTTTACAGATGAGGTCTCGTTCTGGCTCAGGCTGGTCTCAAACCTGTGAGCTCAGACAATCCACCCACCTTGGCCTCCCCTAGTCCTGGGATTACAGACATGAGCCACCACGCCTAGCTCCTTCTCCTTTTCTACTCCAAGTCAGGGTCTCATCACACATGAGATCGTGGGCCCAAGTGGGATAAAGAGCACTCAGTGTCTGCAGCAGATCCCCAGGAGCCCTGCTCATATTTCAGTGAAAGTGGGCTCTAACTGCAGGCCAGCACCTGCATCCCTTTCCCAGCTCTGCTCTGCCACACAGCAGGATAGGATCTCCTGGGAGGTCCAGTGGTCAGCAGGAGCTAGTGGACAAATGCCCTAGCTCCCTGGTCCTTAAGAAGGAGAACACTGAAACATGATCCACTGGCTCCCAGAGCTCCCTGTTAGCTCCAGTCACCTATAGTGGGCACATGCTTCCTGGCACACACAACACCAACCTCTGCCTTTTCCCTGCCACAGTTCACCTCCCTTTGACACTTGTGCCTCCCAAGTACATGATTCCCCTATGTCCTTGTCTCAGGATCTAAAGTAAGATAATAAGCCTGGGTGTGGCACTCTGTGAGCACTCTGGAAAGCCACTTGAGGCCAGGAGTTCAATACCTGCCTGGGCAACATAGTGAGACCCCCATCTCTACAAAAAATACAAAAATTAGCCTGGCGTGGTGACAGGTGCCTGTAGTGCCAGCTACTTGGAAAGCTGAAGCAGGATGATCGCTTGAAACCAGAAGTTTGAGATCAGCCTGTGCAAAAAAGAGACCCCTATCTTTATAAAAAGAAAAAAAATAGAAAACTTAGCTGGCCGTGGTGGCTTGCACTTGTACTCCCAGCTATTCAGGAGTTGGAGCCCAGGAGTTGGAGGTTGCTGTGAGCTATGATGATACCATTGCACTCTAGCCTGGGCAATAGAGGGGGATATCAAAAGAAAAAAAAAAAAAAAAGGCTTGGTGCCTGTAGCTCAGCAGCTAAGGTGCCAGCCATATATACCAGAGCTGGCGGATTCAAATCCAGCCTGGGCCTGCCAAACAACAATGACAACACACCAAAAAAAAAAAAAATAGCTGGGCATTGTGGCAGCCGCCTGTAGTCCCAGCTACTCAGGAGGCTGAGGCAAGAGAATCACTTGAGCCCAAGAATTTGAGGTTGCTGTGAGCTGTAATGCCCTGGCACTCTACTCAGGGCAACATAGTATTATATATATATAATAAGCAAATAAAAGTAAATAAAATAAGAAATCATGTGGCTTGATGCCCGTAGCACAGTGGTTACGGCACCAGCCACATACACCTAGGCTGGTGGGTTCGAGCCCAGCCTGGGCCTGCTAAAACAACAATGACAACTGCAACAAAAATAGCCAGGCATTGTGGTGGACACCTATAGTCCCAGCTACTTGGGAGGCTGAGGCAAGAGAATAGCTTAAGCCCAAGAGTTGGAGGTTGCCGTGAGTTGTGACGCCACAGCACTCTACCAAGGGCGACATAGTGAGACTGCCTCAAAAAAAAAAAAAAAAAAAACAGCATGAAGTCTTCTAAAGAGAGACAGGGCTGTGGCTAGGGTGAGTGGAGCAAGAATTGGGTTCTGTTTTTATTTAACATTTTGAGAAATCACCAGTCTTTTGAAAAGACATAAAAAAACAGTTTATATCAGCTGCCATAGTAAATGCTTGTTAACAATAAAGTAATATGTTAAAATGGTAAATAGGGCGCAAGGGGTAGGGCGCCCGTCCCATATGCCGGAGGTGGTGGGTTCAAACCCAGCCCCGGCCAAAAACCACAAATAAATAAATAAAAATAATAAAAAGAAAAAAGAAAAAAAATAAGAATGGCTATGTAAAAAAAAATGGTAAATAGAATAACTTAGAAGTTAGAACATTATATCCAAGAAAATTGCTGTTCGATGATGAGGGCAATACAAATACATGCTCAGGAGCAGCACTTCTCAAATATCTGACACCCTTTGAAACAGTTTAGATAAAACTCTTAAATAAAAGGAAAGACAGTTACGGAAAATGTTGCAAAAGATATATTCATCAAAAGATACCAAATAGCATGGTAAGGTTACAGTTATCTTTTTGAAACAGATAACCAAAATGCAAGAGAAAAATGTACTCATGATACTCAGAATTAACAGTCCAGATATCAACGTGTTGGCTTTGGGGGAGGAGGAGAGACCAGGAGATGGAAGAGACTCATAAACTTCTTATCTTACTGAGGCTACATGTATATATATGTCTATCTTAGAAGAAAGAAAGGCGAAAAGAGAAACCCAGAAAGCAATTGAACCAAATAAAATAATAAATTAAGATGTTAGGAAAAAGTCTAAGTATATCAATGATTCTACGAAAGACAAAGGAATGAACTTACTGGTTAAAATACAAAGATTGAGGGCGGCACCTGTGGCTCAGTGAGTATGGCGCCGGCCCCATATGCCGAGGGTGGCGGGTTCAAACCCAGCCCCGGCCAAACTGCAACAAAAAATAGCCGGGCGTTGTGGCGGGCGCCTGTAGTCCCAGCTGCTCGGGAAGCTGAGGCAAGAGAATCGCGTAAGCCCAAGAGTTAGAGGTTGCTGTGAGCCGTGTGACGCCACGGCACTCTACCCGAGGGCGGTACAGTGAGACTCTGTCTCTACAAAAAAAAAAAAAAAATACAAAGATTGAAGGTGGATATAAAAAAACAAATCCAGAGGGCAGCGCCTGTGGCTCAGTGAGTAGGGCGCTGGCCCCATACGCCAAGGGTGGCAGGTTCAAACCCGGCCCCGGCCAAACTGCAACCAAAAAATAGCCGGGCGTTGTGGCAGGCGCCTGTAGTCCCAGCTACTCGGGAGGCTGAGGCAAGAGAATCGCTTAAGCCCAGGAATTGGAGGTTGCTGTGAGCTGTGTGAGTCCACAGCACTCTACCAAGGGCCATAAAGTGAGACTCTGTCTCTACAAAAAAAAAAAAAAAAATCCAGATATATGCTGTTTACAAAAAAGAAAAGTTGAAAGTGAAAGGATGAGAAAGATATGGCAGGCAACACTAGCCAAAAGATGGCACGATTCATTTTTTTTATTTTTTTATTAACTAGATTTAATCAAAATTAAAAACTTAATCTCATCAAAAAAAAATCATTTAGCCGTGCATGGTGGCATGCACCCCTATAGTTCTCCAGCTACTCAGGAAGCTGAGGATTGCTTGAACCCAGGAGTCTGAGATTGCTATGACCTGTGACGACAACACTGTACTCCAGCCCAGGTGATAGGGCAAGACCCTGTCTCAAAAACAAAAAATAACAAACAAGCAAACAAATAAACCTGGCCCTAAAGAAATCATAAAAAGAATTTGTAAAAATAGGCGGTGCCTACAGCTCAGCAGGGAGGGCGTTGGCCACACACATCAAGGTTAGTGGGTTCGAACCCAGCCTGGGCCAGCTAAAATCAACAATGACAACTGCAACAAAAAAATAGCCAGGCATTGTGGCAGGTGCCTGTGGTCCCAGCTGCTTGGGAGGCTGAGGCAAGAGAGCCCAAGAGTTTGAGGTTGCTTTGAACTGTGACGTCACGGCACTCTACCCAGGGTGACAGCTTGAGACTCTGTCTCAAAAAAAAAAGAATTTGTGAAAATAAACACAATATCAAGACCATAAAAGAAATTTCATGTCCAAAATAAAGTACCAGGTATGAATTCTTTTAAGTGTGAAATTTCAAGCAATTCATCATCCTAGTTTCAACAAGATCTTCAAAAAAAAAAAAATAGGAAAAGAGGAAACTTTATACATCTTATTTAAGGGGGTCACCATAACACTGATGTCAACACCAGACCAAACTCATTACAAGAAAAGAAAATGTAAATTTGAATATAGCTTTGAAAATAAGCATGTCATATCCACCTGTTATACAATAGACACTACGTTACAACAACCAAGCTGGGTTTATCACTGGAATTCAAGTTTTGTTTATTATTAGAAAATCCACAAATGTAATTTACCACTTGATAGACTAAAACAGAGAAATCAGCTGCATGGGTATAATGGCTCACACCTGTAATCCCAGCACTCTGGGAGGCTGAGGCAGGTGGATTGCCTGAGCTCAGCAGTTCAAGACCAGCCTGAGCAAGAGGGAGACACCATCTCTACTAAAAATAGAAAAACTAGCCAGGCGTTGTTGTAGACACCTATAGTCCCAGCTACTTGAGAGGCTAAGGCAAGAAGGATCACTTGAGCCCAAGAGTTTGAGGTTGCTGTGAGCTATGATGATACTACAGCACTCTAGCCAGGGCCACAGAGTGAGACTCTGTCAAGAGAGAGAGAGAGAAAAATCATATTATCTCAATAAGCACAAAAAAAAGTCAACGTTAATTCAATATGGAAAAAATAGAACTCTTACTAAAAGTAAAAGCAATAGAAAGAGTATTTTTTAATGTATGGTGAATTTTTTTTTTTTTTTGAGACAGAGCCTCAAGCTATCACCCTAGGTAGAGTGCCCTGGCATCACAGCTCACAGCAACCTCCAACTCCTAGCTTTAAGCAATTCTCTTGCCTCAGCCTCCCAAGTAGCTGGGACTCCAGGCACCCACCACAGTGCCAGCTATTTTTTTGTTGCAGTTATCATTGTTGTTTAGCTGGCCTCTGATTCAAACCTGCCAGTCCTGGTGCATGTGGCTGGCGCCCTAGCCGCTGAGTTACAGGTGCCAAGCCAAAAGGATTCTGAGGACAAAAGGCTCACACCTAAGGATGAAGACACCTGTCTTCCTTTCAAGGACCAGAAGCCACCATGTGGTGTCTTATTAAAGTTGGAGGGAACCCAACCTCAGAAAGAGTTTTATGTCCCCCAGGGATGCGAAAATGTTCAAGCTATTGGCTTCAGACTTTCACATAGGTGTGGACAGCAGGTACATCAGAGCTAGAGTGGACCAGGGGTGTTTGGAAATATGTCACTCTGCCTGGATTATTCGAAGTGCCCTGAGTGTGTGTGAGAACCCCTAAAAATACTGAGATTGAATTTTCCACCAACATGCAGATAAATTTTATATGATGTGGAAAGCACAGAGTCACGTGACATGTCTTGCTCATGGGCTCTCCATTGCCAAAATCCCCTTCAAGTGAGAGACTCTGGGTTAAGTTCACTTATAGAGAAGCCCAGGGTCAGCAGCATTAGCCCCACCTGATCACCTCCTTGGCCGTGCTGGATACATTGCTGTAAACAGATTAATTAGACAAGGGACAATGAAGGGCATCTCCTAGCCTTAGCCCCAGTCCACATGGCATCACAGCCAAGCCACAGAGCCACACCCCAAACGAAGGTGCTATGAGGCAGGTGCAGCCCAAGATATGGGGAGAGGACTCCAGTGGCCAGCTAGAGACTGAGTAGGAACCTACCTTACTCCCCTTGGCTGGGTCTCCAGAGCCCTCCCCCAGCCTGCAGGGAGGGTTAGTGTTGGGAGTGTGGGGTCAGTTACAGACCAGCCCCAGGGAAGCAGAGAGAGGGTGAAACTCTGCAGCTGTCTCCCTGGCCTCTTCCCCCTCACCCCAGCAGGTTATTTGGCTCTCTGATTTCCAACACCAAGGCTACCTGCAGACCCAGGCTTTTGAGTAGGAGGCACCAGAAGGGCTTTCAGCTGGTGCTTTGGGTGACCAGGGGACATGGCATAAGAGCAGCTGGACACAAATCCCAGGCAAGCATCAGGGAATCCTGGTCCCATCAGAAGAATCACCTTTTCCCAGGAAAACTCAGAGCCTGGGCAGACCCCACTGTTGTATATTTGCAGTCTGAGGCCCCCGGATACACTGGCTGAGACTGGACGGGAACATGAACAGGCCTCAGGCTGGGCCCTTGTGAGGGCAGGGCTTAGAGACCCCCAGAGGCAGCCCTTTATGGACAAATCCACCAGGCCTCACAGAGGCTGCTACACACAGTTTAATAAGATTCATGGGGTACAGGCAGCTGATCCAGGGCCTGCCATCTCATGCACACAAGCTCACTGGCCTTCAGAGTCCCCATGCCTGCCATCTCATGCACACTAGACACAGGCCTTCAGAGTCCCCATGCCTCTGCCTCTGGAAGGGCCAGGAAGGAGGAGGGGAGGAACACTGGGTGCTGGGCCAGGGAGGCTGGGACTGGGGTGGGGCAGGCTACCACAGGGAAGAATGAGGAACTCCCCCACCACACGGAGCCCTCCTTGGACCCATCTAGGGCCCAGAGAACCTAGAGATGTATTACCAGATCCAAAACATGTAGCTTGTCAAATGGGCATACACCCTAGGGAAGTCACAATGACCACAGAAGTTACCCCAGCTCACTATCCCCACCTGGACCCAGGAGCAGTTCCACCTACACACCCCAGAGTCACCCTGTGGGGAAAGCGTCACTCAGCAATGCTTCCCGTGGGTCACAGCAACAAGGCACGTGGGTCCCCATTTCATGGGCTGAGAAGAGACAGTGGGACAGGGAAGGCTGGGCTGTTACCCACCAAGTGCCACAATGGTGGCTCCCAGCACACAGCATGGTGTCCCTGCTGAACTGAGTGGTGTTTTTAGAAGGGAAGTCATAGAAATAGATCTGATCACAGATCTCATTGCCCCTGACATTCACCTTTGTCTCCTGCAAGCAGAGATCTTGTTGCCCTAACATTCACCTTGGCCTTCTGCAAGCGGAAGGGCCAGGGCAGTGGTTCTTCAGGGAGAAGCAGAGTGAGTCACTGGGATCCTGACAAGGCAGGGGCCCCTGCTTCTTGCCAAGACCTCAGCTGAGTCTTCCCTGGCCATGGGCTCCCAAGGTGAGCCCTGAGGCTGCAGTCCTGGGCCCCGGGAGGCCAGAATGGCAGGGCTTGCCCTTATAATGACAATCGGGATGCGGGATGCCACTAGCTTTGCATACATGTCCACTCTGCCAACAGGCTGTGGGGCCCGGGGCAAACATCTACCGTCCCTGAGTTCAGGGTTGCTTTAGTGCAGAGGAAGGAGCAGCACCCACCTGAGGAGGATTATGAGGGTTGAATAAAAATCACACAAAGTGCTTGTTGTGGGGTAGACAGATATGCCCAAGTTCTCACCTTGCTGCTGGAAAACAGGATCTCTGCAGTTGTAACTGAAGGAAGATGGGGTCATGCTGGGGGACCCTAAATCCAGTGACTTGTGTCCTTGGAACAGAGAGGCAGAGGGGATCTGGGCACAGATGCTCATAGAGAAAAGGCCCTGCACAAGGGGATCAGAGAGCCACTGAGGGCTGCCGGGGGACTCCAGAGCTGGGGAAGGTGAGGAGTGGACTCCCCCTCTAGAAGGAAGGGACCTGCCAACTCCCAGATTTGGGACTTTCAACCTCCAAAACTGTGAAATGATAAATTTCTGTTGTTCTGAGTCACTTGTCACTGTCACCTCAAGAAACCCATGCAGTGACTGCTAGAAACCCTCACCTTGCCCACGACCTGCAGCTAGAGGAACCTTACCAGATGTCCAGAGGAAGGAGTCCCACCAAGCACTGCCGGGAAGCACCCAGCTGGCTTCCCCAGACTCTCCCCATAGCCCCACCAAGCCTCCCTGACACCTACTTCTATCCACACTGTCACCCCAGCCGGTCACCCACCCTGAGTGGACCCTCAGGGAGTCAGGCGGCAGGGACATGGGGAACACCTGCTCAGACAGTATCACGGGGACCTCCAGCTCCAGCAGGGCCATGTCCGCACCACCCTCAGCAGACAGGCTGTCATTGTACTGGGGATGGCGGATGATCTGAGCCACCTTCGTCAGCTGGTCATGATCATAGAGTCTCAGCTGCCCAACTTGAACCCTAAAGGCACAAGCCTCCAGCTCCTCCCTGGAAACAGGAAACCAGAGCCAGGAGGAGTTGGGCCAGACGCTCTGAGCCTAGGATCTCCAAATCCTGGGGAGGGGCCCTCAGAAGTCCTACTTCACTTCCCAGGCCCAGAACCTGCATATAGCACACACCCGCTTCCCTACCCGCACCAGCACCCAGCCAAGGGGATGGGGCAGCCCCACTCCCAGCTGGACACAGAGGGCAGCAGTCAGCAAGGGAGGTGCACAAGGGAGCCCCCACAGATGTGCCCCTACGGGCCAAACTGCATGCTGTAGAACCTCAGGCTGACCTGCCAGGGGTACCTCCTGGCCATGACATCACAGCCCCCAACAATGCCCACCAACTCGCGGCCTGAGCCAGGGTCTGGGGAGCAAATGGAGGAGCCATCAGGGGACAAGCAAGGTTCTGCTTGGAGCTCAGGAGCAGGTGAAGCTACTGGCAAGTAGATGGTCCCCACACCATCCCCAGGCAAGGCTGTGAGCCAGGGCAGGGTGGGGTGGACGGGCCTAGAGTCCTAGACACAGAGGCCTCCAGGCAGGGGAGGGCCAGGAGCAACCACAGCATCGCAGGAGAGAAAGTTCCAGGGTCTGGGTGAGGTTCACTGGACCCTTGCCCAAGTCTGGGCCAGAGAGGGCAGCAACCTCACCATCCCAGGTCTCTGCCCTGCCCCCTCCCCAGCATCTTCAGAGGTATTTATCTCTCCTACAAAGGAAGTGGGGGCACCCCGCCTCCAGGGGACTTTCAGTGATCAGTAGAACTGCTCAGAGCATGGAAACCAGATGTCGGCAGCTAGGTCCATGTGCTTGGACCTGTTGCAGGACTCAGGTGTGTGGACAGCTACTATGTTTTAATGCTAGTCATGTCCCGGGTCTCAGGCCAGGCCTCTCCATCACCCTTATCAGGGACACCCACTTCCTTGGGAGTGAAGAATGCCCTTCTTAGAGCCTGGAAGCTGGTTCTCCTCTTTGGCCCAACACTTATACACACAAACACACACAAAAAAACCTAGCCTGGATGGCTGAGACTGAAGGAGGAGTTTAAAGGAGTGGGCAAGTCCCCAGCCAGAGGATGGTGGATATTGTCTCAGGGTACAGAGGGCAGCCCTGGGCCCCAAGTCCTCTCTCTGGGACCTCCTGATGTCCTGAGAGTAAACAAAAAGGCTGGGTCTGAACTTGTCAGGAGCTCTGGAGAATGATGGCTGAACAGTTTGTTTCCAAGATCTTGAAGCACTATGGTGCTTGCCCACAAGAAGGGGACTTGAGCACACCCAGAACCATGTCCCCAGAACATCAGGGTGTCATTGGAGGTGACAGTCCCTGTACAGAGTCCTCATGTGGAGACCCCCCCCATAGTCAGTGACATCAGCCCCACCCAATGCCCTTCTTAGCTCTGCTGGACACATTGCTATAAACAGATTAATTAGACAATGGGCAACCAAGGGCATCACCCAGCCTGAGCCCTAGGCCTAGACCTCTGGCCCAGTCCACATGGCATCACAGCCAAGCCACAGAGCTGCAACCCCAGGGGAAGATGCTATAAGGTGGGTGCAGCCCAAGATATGGAGAGAGGACCCCAGTGCCCAGCTTGGGACTGAACAGGAACCTACCTTTTTCCCCTTGGCCAGGTCTCCAGAGCCCTCCCTTGGCCTGCAGGGAGGATTAGTGTTAGGAGTTTGGGGTCAGTTACAGACCAGCCCCAGGAAAACAGAGAGAGGATGAAATCCCCAGCTGCTTCCCAGGCCTGCGTCCATCCTCCAAGGGAACAGACGGCTGTTCCCATTCTCTGCTTTCCATCACCAGGGCAACATCCTCCAGGTTGAGCATTCAGAAGCAGGACACATTCCTCTGGCCAATGACCAAAACTCAGGTGAATTTATTTCCTACTTGAAATCTCCCTTCCCCCAGACACCTCGATCAGCACCTCTCAGACTGCTTGGTCTAGACTCTCATTGAGGTCCAGGGAGAGGTTTACTGACTGGATTTGTAAATAAGAAAAAGGCACAAAACCCACAGAGGAGGGATTGGAGGGCTAACAAGTCCAAGAGCACCCTAGAATCACCTGCAGCCTGGTGTGATTTGGAGCAAATCTCTGCCTTTCTTGTCCTTTGGGCACATAAGTGATGTCAGGGACTGGGTAGGGTATTAGACCCAGCCTACAAGGCCAACAGTCATGACTTCCCCATATTGACTCACAAGAGTTGTCTCGTATCAGTTCATAAAAACCAACTATCAGTTTTCAGAAACTTTGCCACTTTGTCATTAAACACAGGCATTAATAAAAATAAAACTGTATTGACTTATAGTTTAAAACATTAGATTAAAAACATGCAAAATACAACAGCTTAAATTTTTAAGTCATGAGATGAACTTAACAGAATGAATTTGGCAAAGGAGAGATCAGCAAAAGGGAAGATAGATCAGTTGGAAGTATCTCATCTGAAGAAGAAGAGAAAACATATTTTTTGAAAAGAATTAATCCTCCGGACTTTTTTTGTATTTTTTATTTCTCTGCTGAGATTTATCTTTTATTACCTGTAAGTACATTTTTCTTTCCATCTTGAACACAGTTCTCATAGACTTTTTTTTTTTTTTTTGAGACAGAGTCCCATTATATCGCCCTCGGTAGAGTGCTCTAATGTCACAGCTCACAGCAATCTCAAACTCTTGGGCTTAAGTGATTCTCTTGCCTCAGCCTCCCAAGTAGCTGGAACTACACACACCCACCACAAAGCCTGGCTATTTTTGTTGCAGTTGTCATTGTTGTTTTAGCTGGTACGAGCTGGGTTCGAACCCACCAACTTCAGTGTATGTGGCTGGCACTGTAACCACTGTGCTACGGGTGACACACCTCTCATAGACATTTTAAAGGCTTTGTTTGGTCTTCCTAATATCTTCAATGTTGTGTCCACTCTGCCCAGTTCTTGCACAATGGGCAGCTGTACAGGCCCCCTGGTTCTAGCCAATGCTAAGTCACAGCTGAAGCAGGATCCTCGTCCCCTGTACAAGAAGGAGATGCTCTGACCCCAGGGCTGGGACTGGCCTTTCCCAGCATCCCAGGCTTCCAGCAGGAGGCATCAGAAAAGGCCTTAGGTCAAGTGTCCATAGGATCCCAAGGGGACCTGTCACAAGTGCATCTGGACACAAGCCTAAATATGCAAACAGGGTCCTCACCTCATAATGAAGACATCTTTGGTGAGGAGAACTGCATGCAGCCCAGGGAAGACATGAGTCTGAATATTTCCAGTTTGAACCAAGCACAGCCTGGCTTATGGCCCTGGGCATAAGCCTGTCCCTCTCTGAAAGGCTGAGGGAAGTCAGGGATGTATTAACAGAAGCACACATACGCATATGTTTACAAAAGCACATATACAAACACACAGTTTTGCACAGAACTTTAGAAAGTCTCTGAAACATCAAAACTCAGGGTGAGCAGCTCAGCTCAGGAAGGAGTCCACACAGTGTCCAACTGGGCACCTGAACAGAGCTGGCAGGGAAGAAGCAGGGTGCCCCTCCAACCTGTCCTGGGCACCACTTCCTCTTGCCCAGTGTTAATGCTTGCCTGCCCCCAAGTGGGCACCAGGAGGGACTGAGGCCACCACAGCTCTTCCATCAGGCCCCTCCCAGGAAGGAAGCACTGGGTCCTGGTGAGAGCTCATCTTGAGTCCTACCACAGGCAGGGGTGAAGGCTGGGGTCCTACAGCAGAAAACACAGACCAGCCCCTGGAACAAGGGCCCAGAGCTCTCTGTTCCTCTTGCTCAGCACTAGGATAGCCAGGATTGCCCAGAGCTCCACCCCTCTCGCTCAGCACTAGGATGGCCAAGGCAGCATGCTTTGGTGCGGCTGTGTCTGCTTAGCAAGCCAGTCCCTTTCTTTTTTTTTTTTTTTTTTTGGCCAGGCTGGGTTTGAACCCACCACCTCTGGCATGTGGGACCGGCACCCTACCCCTTGAGCCACAGGTGCCGCCCATCCAGTCCCTTTCATTTCTGCCCTGAGGAGCAGAAACGCAGCAGAGCCATGCAGAGTGGGTTCAGGCTACTGCCCACCCAGAATCATGGTGCTTTCTCCTTTAAGGAACCACAGGTCTCTGGGGCATCACAGTTGACACCTCTGGTGGCCTCTGCGTATTGTTCCATCCTATCCCTGAGAGTAGCCCCTTGGCTATGACAGTGTCCTCTACAGTTTAAAGGGCTCTTGTTCTGTGATTCCAAGTTCCTCACAGGAGCTTTAAAGATTGGTGAGGGTCTCCTTCTGCAGCTGTTTGGGAACTTCTCAGATGCACATGGCCTAATAAGGGGGCAGCTTCCACACTGCACATCTCCACCCCAGCTACAACCCTGGTCCCCAAAACACCCACCACCGAAACACTCTCTTCCTTCTGTTGTAACTCATTTGCCACCTGGAAGAAAGACTCGGACCCCACTTTAGGTATAAATCAGATGGTGATTTATTACACCTGTGCAGGGGACCGCGGTGATTTATTTTACCTGCGCAGGCGGGTGGCTGCCCAAAGGTAAACGGCCCCAAAGAGAAAAGCAGGCTGTCTTTTATACTCTTTTTGTGCTATGTGACAAGCCAAGTAAAAACAGAATGTGGCTGGTTAGCTCAGGGGTGGGGTACAGTCGTGGGGGCTACAGCGTGGCAGTTGGCCTGGGGACAGTTTGGGAGACACAGTAGCCTGGGAACTTTGTGTAGGTTCACCGTTGTTTACCTATTGCTAGGGAGTTGGGGTAAGTTTTCCCATTGTTACCTGTAGCTAGGAGTTCTTGGGAACTTCCTTGTTCTATTTTGAAACCTGTTTGAGGAATTAACCGGGGGGGACATGAGGAGTCTAAGGCTGAAACAGGCTGAGACAAACCTGGGTCTTTAAGGGGGCTGCTCTTTATCACACTTTCTCATGAACTGCATCTCTGGAGACAGAATTCCAGGAGGCTTCCTCCTTCCCAGACCCGGCCCTGCACAAATGGGTGGAGAAGTGGGTAGAGAGGATTCAGCCTCCTGATTTCTCAAGAGGGGACCTCACTGTCCCCCTGGAGCCTAAACTCGGACACTTTAGAGCAGCAGTTCTCAACCTGTCGGTCACGTCCCCTTTGTAACAATGAAAATACATCTGCATATCAGATATTTACATTACGACTCGTAACAGTAACATGTGGGGGTCAGTACAACATGAGGAACTGTATTAAAGGGTCACAGCATTAGGAAGGTTGCTAGAGCCTGCAGGTGCTGGCTGGCAGAGTAGGGCAGAAGGGAAGAGAAGGGTCCTCAAGTCCTCAGGTGCTCCAGGTCCTGAGTGGCTGGTCTTTCCCATGCTCATTTTCACCCTCTGGGAGGGAAAGCCGGGGCACCCTCACCCACAGCCCCCTCTCAGCCTGGCACAAACATACCAGATCCACCCAGCTTAACTTCTATGTAACAAAAGTGTGAGTTGATTTTCTGTTGCTGTGGACCCCCAGGTCACTGAACCTAAGCACACCCACATGGACTGAGCACATAACCACTGACAGAACCCAAGTTCTGGGATGCAGAAGCCGGGAACCGAAGTAAGAAATGGACTCTTGGCAAATCCAGGGTCCAATCCAGGGTCCAATCACTACATCATCCTGGTGTAGCCCCGTTGCAGGGTCCAATCAGATCAGTCCTTATTACCCTACACATATAAAATACCACCCACCTGCACTCAGGAGGTGGATTTGAGCCTGGTCTGATCTCATCCTGAGTTTCTGGTGGTACGTAAGCCTTTCTCAGTGCTTGAGAGTGTGGCTTCCTGCTGCAGACCTGCAAATGGACCTGGCTCGGTAACATAGGCAGGGACCACACCCCCAAGACACACAGGTTGGGAGGGGTTTCTGTGTCAGCTGGTCATCACCTGGATTAAAACCCCTTTCTAAGCTCCGCTGAGCCCCATGACACAGGATCCCTGTCTTAAGACTGTGGGTCTGGACACAGGACCTCCTGGGAGCTTTAGTAGAACAAATTAGCCACCGTCTCCCCCAAACAGGTGCGTATGGCCACCATACTCTAACAAGCAACTGGAGCCAGTGGAGACGTGAGTCAGGTGACTTTTATGAAATACTTGACACTTACCAGAATAAAATGATGCAGCCACATGTACCCACCAAGCAGCTCATGATCTCAACACATGGCTGTACTTGCTGCGAGCCATTTTTGTAGTCTAGAATAAAACACACAGACAGTCAAATACAAAACTATTTTGTAAATTCTATCCATGGATAGGCTAGTTTTCTGAATTTGGGGCGTGTCATTCATATTCATGTTGTTACACTTTCACTTCTTATACGTGCTTGTGAAAGTTGTCAGAATCAAAATAGAGTTACTTGGCAGGCTCCAGTAGTCCCAGCTACTGGATAGGCTGAGGCAGGAGGATTGCTTGAGCCCTAGAATTCGAAGTTGCTGTGAGATAGGACACTACAGCACTCTACACAACAGTAATTAACATAAGCCATGACCCATAATAAACAGTAATCGACATATTGCTGATATTGACATTATGAGACTCTGTCTCAAAAAAAAAAGTCCTGACAAACAAAGCTGGAAAGGCTATGAAGGAAAGATTCTCATGTAGAAATGCCTGACAATAAAACCTAACACAAAAGACTCTTTGAGGTGGCTCACGCCTATAATTCCAACACTCAGGAGGACAAAGCTGATGGATTGCCTGAGCTCGCAAGTTCCAGCGCAAGACCTCGTCTCTAAAGATAGCCAGGCTTTGTGGCTGGTGCCTGTAGTCCCAGCTACTCGGGAGGCTGAGGCAAGAGAATCACTTGAGCCCAAGAGCTTGAGGTTGCTGTGAGCTATGATGCTACAGCACTCTACCAAGGGTGATAAAGTGAGACTCTGTCTCAAAAAATAAATTACATAAATAAAAAAATAAATAAATAAATAACAAAAGACTCTTTGAAAACCATAATCTGCTCAAAGGCCATCACAGCTATACACAAAAATATTTCTGGGCCAGGCACAGTGGTTCATATCTGTAGTTCTAGTATTCTGGGAAGCCAAGGCAGGTGGATTCCTTCAACTCAGAAGTTCAAGATCAGCCTAAGCAAGAGCAAGACCCCCCCACACACTAGAAATAGAAAAATTAGCCAGGTGTTATGTCAGGCACCTGTAGTCCCAGATACTCACTCGGGAAACTGAAGCAAGAGAATTATTAGAGCCCAAGAGTTCGAGGTTGCTGTGAGCTATGATGATGCCATGGCACTCTACCCAGGACAAAAAGAGTTAAACTTAGTCTCAAAAAAAAAAAAAGTAAAAATAAAATAAAGTCTCCCTCTGTGTTTCTGATACACTGATACTGAGAACCATTGGCAGAGGAGACAACATTCAAGCACCTTCTAAACATAGTCTTCCAGACTTTCCGTCCCCACCCCCACAAGCTTACCCCTACGACTTCCTCCAAACTGGATAAGAAGTCGATATTTTTTTCACTGCTAATGGCTTTTCCTGAGACATCAGAACAAGACTCCATATCATAATGAGACTCTTGCTTTCCTTAATGCTACCTTTTCATTTTGCAAGATAATGCTACAATTAAATTATAGCAGTCAGTAACTGCTATAAGTAACTTTGATAATATCCCTAACACAATTTCGTGTTCAAATTGTACTGGCAATCCCTTTTGTAGGAGTGATATTCTCTGTTCAACCCAGTCATAAAATGCTACTCAGTGACAAAAAAGTCTCACCCAGGTTCCCTCATGGTCCTTTAATTTGTTTAGTTTGTTGCCCTTAGGCTAGGGCTCATAGTTCAAACCATCCTGCAAATTAAATTTATTAAAATGTTAATTATGTAGGTGGTGTTGTTTTGAGACAGAGTTTCACTCTGTCACCTTGGGGTTGAGTGCCTTGGTGTCACAGCTCACAGAAACCTCAAACTCCTGGGCTCAAGCGATCCTCTTGCCTCAAACTCCAGAGTAGCTGGGACTACAGGTGCCCACCACAACATCTGGCTAGTTTTTCTATTTTTAATAGAGACAGGGTCTGGCTCTTTCTCAGACTGGTCTGGAGCTCTTGAGCTCAAGCAATCCAGCTGCCTTGGCCTCCCAGAGTGCTAGAATTACAGGTGTGAACCACAGCATCCGGCCTAATTATTTCGTTTTTGATATTATGATTTCTAAACTTTGTTCTTATTATCCACCTAATCTTTGTAATGCCAAGTCTTCTAACAGGATAATGTTAGCTCAATACCACAAGGTGATTGCTGATGCCCATGTAACTGCTAAAATTGAACTCAATACTGAACCCCAGAGAAACCTGCCCTGAAAGATTTTTCCTTCTGGGCTCTTTGTTACCCAAATGTGGGCTGGCTCCCAACTTAGACCCACATACCCTCCCCCTGATGGTGATACAGACAACTGGAACAGGTCCAGCCCAGCACAGAGGGACAGTTCAGCCTAACGACAAAATGTTTGTTTCAACAATGCTTTTAAAGAGAAATCTTGATCAAAAGGGTGAAAAGGGAAAGTCGATCATACAAATTGGGTCATTTTTGTCATGCCCAACTAAAACAGAGGGGAGAACCCAGGGGGAAAGCACTCAAGGCACAGAATATTACCCCAAAATGTCTATGCAAAACTAGCAACTGAAACTGCCTGGTAACCTAAAACCAGCTAATGACTAGCGAAACAGCCTGCTGTGACCTTCAGACTAGTTTTGCCCACCGCTATCATTTGCCGCTATCAGAGCTTGCCAGCTCCTCAAAACCTTACTAGTGTTACTGGACAAAGAGAGTCCAGCCACCTGTCATTATCAGCCAGTATGCAGATACGGAGACAGGTCCACCAAACGTTATTTTTCAGAAAGCCAGCAATTCTGGAGACCAGTGAGAGTAGCCTCTCCAAGACTGTTGTGTTCTTCCATTTCCAAAATCAGTTTTATACATAAAAGTTAAAAGTAAGAACAGTACTAACCCTTATCGTAAACAATAGTAATTAACATAACCCATGACCCATAATAAATAATAATTGACATAACCCATGACCCCAAACAATATTTCTGTTATTAAAAGTTAATCTTCTAAATCAATTGCCGGAGATGGCAGGTTCAAACCCAGCCCTGGCCAGAAACTGCAAAAAAAAAGTTTAAGTTTGGTCGACCTATCCTCACCTGCATATTGGCTGACAGTGACAGGTAGCCAGACCCTCTTCATCCAGTAACGCCTATTCCTCCCCACACACAACAGGCCTGTATCTGGGCCCGGGACTGGCCAGGTCTCCAGCCCCCAGCTTATCAAGCTATGTTCCAGACACAGATGGCTAGGCTACCTTGCTCAGAAACAATTGCTCTTAGGTGCCTGAGGGCTATTTGGTTTATAGCAGAAGGGAGAGAAAGAGAGACAGTATTTGAGGGCATAAAGCAGTCTTAGTAAGAAGAGTACATCTTAGCAGTCTTTCGTAGAGAGGCCATGCAGGCATTCTGCAGGCAGAAGTGACAAAGTCAGAGTGAGCAGATCTGTGATAGAATGCACGCCCCCAACTGCCTTCTCCTCCAGCCTCTTATAGACACACTCCTGTGGCTCTTAACACTACAGATGAAGAGACTGCCAATCACTTCTGCTCCCATCTGGCGAGCTCTCATGTTTGTTAGGAGAGCCAAATCCTTCCCCATGCCCTTAGCACCAAGGTGTTAGATTACTGAGCTATACAGGTGTTTCTTATAACTCTCTCCTCCTTGTCATAAGCTATACGAGCTGCTACAGGCCTGTATAAAGATATCTGAATTGCTTCGGAAAGGGGGGTTGCCCCTCTGTGATTTCTCCCTGTACCAGTAGTAAATTACTCCTTTCTCTTATTAAAAAAAGAATAACATGTTTTATAAGTTCTAATGGTCTTATAATGGAAACTTGGAGAGGGTGCAAAAGTAAAGGACATGAACTTGGACCTGTTTAATTTATGTCTCTACCATCTCCAAGATGTTCAATCATAGGCCAGTTTCTGAACCACTCTGTGCCTCAGTTTCTTCATCTGTAAGATCAGGATAATTCTGACGTCTACCACCTAGGGATGCTACAAGAACAAAAGCATTAATATTTGTAAAAGGCATAGCCCAGTTCACTGCAGTGATGCAGAAAGGATGAGCCATCACTATTAGTGTCTGAAAGTAACATATTAAACCTTTTCCTTTCCCATATTCATACCTGTTTCTTTTCATGTATTGTTTTCATAAGTTTTTTCCTTTCTTTTCTTCCTTTCTTTCTTTTCTTTCTTTCCTTTCCTTTTCTTTATTTCTTTTCTTCCTTCCTTCTTTTCCCCTCCCTCCCTTCTTTCCTTTCTTCTTTCCCTTCCTTTCTTTTCTTTCTCTTTTCTCTTCTTTTTCTTTCTTTCTTTCCTTCCTTCCTTTCTTCCTTACCTTTCCTTGCTTCCTTTTCTTTCCTTCATTTCCTTTCCTTCGCTCCCCCTCCCTCTCTTTCGCTTTTTCTCTTCTTTTCTCTTTTCTTTTCTTTTGTTTTCTTTCTGATGCAGTCTTACTCTGTTGCCCAATCTAGAGTACTGCAGCATCAGCTTAGTTCACAGCAACCTCAAACTCCTGAGCTCAAGCCATCCTCTTGCCTCAGCGTCCTGAGTAGCTGGGACTACAAATGCCTGCCACCATGCCCAGGTAGTTTTATTTTTAGTAGAGACAGGGTCTCACTCTTGCTCAGGCTGGTCTTGAACTCCTGAGCTCAAGCAATCCACCCTCCTTTGACCTCACAGAGTTCTGGGATTACAGGCATGAGCCACCACACCTGGCCTGTTTCTTTTCTTTATAGTTTTATCACCTGCATTTACACCCCCCAATACTACAGTTTGTTTTTGCCTGTTTCTAACTTCCTATAAATGGACTCATGCAGTGTACATTACTTTTAAACTTATTTTTATTTGTTTGATGTTGGTGAGATCCACCCATTGTGTTATTGCCACTATCGTTGGTGCCCTCTCTTGGCATCCTCAGCCCGTACTCTAGCTGTGATGTACCCAGGAGACTTAATTGGCATTGAGCCTGCCACCATCAGTGGTCGCCAAAGACCAACACTGTCCCAGATGGGACAGCATCTGTTTCCTGGAGGGAGGGGACCCAGACAAGAGCGTTTCCACCCAGAGTGGATGGGATGGTAGATACAGGGTGTATCATTAGGGTTACTGGGTAGCATGTCCCCCTGGCGGTCATCCCAGTCTGGCTGCCATCAACAGTACAACCAGGTCCCTCACCAGCACCCTTTATGCTTGGCTTTTAATTTTTGCCAATCTGCTGTCTAAATAATGGGATTACAGTGTGGCTGTAACTTGCTTTTTTCACCAGGTATTGTTTTACTTGAGGAAAAAACAAAACTCCTACGGCGAGCTATAGTTAGTTGCCATCATAAAAGAGAAATGAAGGAATGGAGAGGAAAGAATTTGTTCTGAGGCGGTACAGCCATCCGGAGGGCTCTGTAGGGAACTCACTTGGTCTCTTCTTGGAGAGAGGGCTGGAGCCCTGCAGAGATGAACTTCTACATAGCCGCCCTGCTTAGTTGCCAGGCTGAGACTTTATGCCAGGAAGGCCTCACTGGCACTGCCCTATGTGACAGGCACACCTGTGGTGGGCAACATAGGGACAGAGCATCTGCTGTAGAGGTGGGCATCCTTATGCCTTCTCAAAACTCACAAAGAGCAAATCAGGGTATAAACTATGAAGTTCAGCTAATACAAGGCCAGAAAATGAAGTTCAAGAACTCATCCTAGGGGTGGCGCCTGTGGCTCAGTCGGTAAGGCGCCGGCCCCATATACCGGGGGTGGCGGGTTCAAACCCGGACCTGGCCAAACTGCAACCAAAAAATAGCCGGGCGTTGTGGCGGGCGCCTGTAGTCCCAGCTACTCGGGAGGCTGAGGCAAGAGAATCGCTTAAGCCCAGGAGTTGGAGGTTGCTGTGAGTTGTGTGAGGCCACCGCACTCTACAGAGGGCCATAAAAAGTGAGACTCTGTCTCTACAAAAAAAAAAAAAAAAGAACTCATCCTAGAAAAGAGGCTCCATACCTCATTGCTGAATATCACTACAGTCACCAGATGGCTCAGAGGAGTACTTCAGGGTGACTGTAGTGCTACTCAGCAATGAGGTATGGAACACTGTTTCTAGGATGAGTTCGCAAAAGTAATTACCCCTTGTAATTTGTAGCAGCATCAGCTAACCAGTCAGGACAGACGTGTCATACTGACGCCAGATGTCCACAAGTGGATTAAATGGGAGAAGGGCACTTTCTGCTCAATTTTCCTATAAACCTAAAAAAGCTAAAGTTTGTTTTAGTTTTTAGGCTTCTGTTTATGTTAGGAAAGGAAAAGGTCTAAGGAGATGCATTAAGAGGAACTGAAGGAGGAGCTCCGAGGTCGCTCAGGACAGAGAGGCCACACCAGTGCCACCAGGCAGGGGGCTGTGCGGCCAATGATTGTCATGAGAAAAAAAAAAGTGGCAGGAGCAGCCATCACCATCCAACCTATGAGTTGTCTACATGCAAGACAGTAGTCGACCCCTTGATGTCTGAACACAGATGGCCTGGGTCTTCAGGACCTTCTCCCACTGGTGGGAGAAGAGGGAAGGTGAGGACAGTCTGGCATCTGCGAAAATGACCTTCAAGTCCAGGGACATCTCCACAAGCTGTGATGAACTGCTGCAGATGTGAGGAGATCCGGGCAGAGGAGAGGAGGGTGAACTGGGCACACGACTCTCCACCACAAGGCAAGGCTCCAGACTGTAGGAAGCTGTGTGTCTTCAGGCTAGGTGGTGCTGGATTACCCAGCAGAGACCCTGGAAGAACTGCATGAGGAATCACGCCAGCCCTTGGCCCATTCTATACCCTCCCCTGTCGGGCCCTCCTCATACACACCAGGCCCCTGAGAGGATCTGTGATATTGTAACAAGAAATATATATACAGTTTCCAGCCCACAACTCCTAACAGTCTTGTAATTTCCCAAATGATTAGAGTGATAAAAGTATCTTTTTCATTGTTTGAGACAGAGTCTCACTCTGTCACCCTGGGTTGAATACTGTGGCATCATCATAGTTCACAGCAACCTCAAACTCCTGGGCTTAAGGGATCCTCCTGCCTCAGCCTCCCAAGTAGCTGGGACTACAGGTGCCCACCACAACACCTGGCTAGTTTGACGTTTTTCATTTGGTTTTTGTTGCTGTTGTTTTTTGAGACAGAGCCTCAAGCTGTCGCCCTGGGTCACAGCTCACAGCAACCTCAAACTCTTGGGCTTAAACGATTCTCTTGCCTCAGCCTGCCATGTAGCTGGGATTACAGGTGCCTGCCACAATGCCCGGCTATTTTTGTGGTTGTTGTTGTTGCAGTTGTCATTGTTGTTTTAGCTGGCCTGGGCTAGGTTTGAACCTGCCAGCCTTGGTGTATGTGGCCGGTGCCCTACCCACTGAGCTACAAGTGCTGCCCATTTTTGTCTGTTTGTGAGACAGAGTCTCACTATGTCGCCCCCAGTAGAGAGCCGTGGCATCACAGCTCACAGCAACCTCAAACTCTTGGGCTCAAGTGATCCTCTTGCCTCAGCCTCAGCTTCACAAGTAATTAGGGCCACAGGTGCCTGCCATAATGCCCAGCTATTTTTTAGAGATGGAGTCTCGCTCTTGTTCAGGCTGGTCTCAAATTCCTAAACTCAAGCAATCCACCTGCCTTGGCCTCCCAGAGTGCTAGGATTACAGGTGTGAGCCACTGTGCCTAGCTAATCTGAAATTTTTAAAAAGAGAAATAGGGGGGTGCGGTGGCTCACACCTGTAATCCTAGCACTCTGGGAGGCCCAGGCGGGTGGATTGCCCCACGCTCACAGGTTCAAGACCAGCCTGAGCCAGACTGACTGAGACCTCGTCTCTACAAAACAAATAGCCAGGCATTGTGTGGGCACCTGTAGTCCCAGCTACTTGGGAGGCTGAGGCAAGAGAATCACTTAAGCCCAAGAGTTTGAGGTTGCTGTGAGTTATGACACCACGGCACTCTATCCAGGGTGACAAAGTGAGACTATGTCTCAAAAAAAAGAGAGAGAGGTGCAATGATTCGTGCCTGTAATCCTAGCACTCTGGGAGGACAAGGTGGGAACAATCCCTTGAGCTCCAGGAATTCAAGACCAACCTGAGAAAGAGCAAGACCCTCCTCTACTAAAAACAGAAAAAAAATAGCTGGGTGTCCTGGTAGGTGCCTGTAGTCCTAGCTACCCAGGAGGCTGAAGCAGGAGGATGGATTGAACCCAGGAGTTTCAGGTTGCTGTGAGCTAGCCTGAAACCATGGGACTCTAGCCTGGACAACAGAGTGAAAGGCTATCTCACGTCTCGGGGCCCAAGGCTGAGTGAGTAGGGCACCGGCCACACACACCAAAACTGGCAGATTCCAGCCCGGCCCAGGCCTGCTAAACAACAATGACAACTGCAACCAAAAAATAGTCAGGTGTTGAGGCCGGTGCCTGTAGTCCCAGCTACTTGGGAGGTTGAGGCAAGAGAATCGCTTAAGCTCAAGAGCTTGAGGTTCTGTGAACTGTGATGCCACGGCACTCTACCAGGTGACATAGTAAAACTCTTGTCTCAAAAAAAAAAAAAAAAATTAAAGATAGTGGTTCATGGTTGGGTATATTAGCCAAAAACTCATCACGCTGTATGCTTAAAATTGGAGAATATTGTTATATTAAATTATACCTACATAAAACTGGCTTTAAAAAAAAAGAGAGAGAGGGCAGTGCCTGTGGCTTAGTGAGTAGGGCGCTGGCCCCATATACCGAGGGTGGTGGGTTCAAACTCAACCCCGGCCAAACTGCAACAACAACAACAACAAAATAGCCAGGCGTTGTGGCAGGCACCTGTAATCCCAGCTACTCGGAAGGCTGAGGTAAGAGAATCGCCTAAGCCCAAGGATTTGGAAGTTTCTGTGAGCTGTGACACCATGGCACTCTACCGAGGGTTAATAAGTGAGACTCTGTCTCAAAAAAAAAAAAAAAAAGGAGAGAGAGAATTTAAAGTTACTGAAATACATCAAGTATGAGATTGGTGTAGATGACGTGTCATCCAAAACAGCCTTTGGTCCCCACTCTTTTTGGTACCAGGGACCATTTCCATGGAAGACACAGGGAGCAGGCATTACATTCTCATAAGGAGGCACAGCCTAGATCCCTCACAAGTCCAGTTTACAGCAGGGTTTGTGCTCCTGTGAGAATCTAACCTTGCAGCTGGTCTGACAGGTGGTGGAGCTCAGGCAGTGATGCGAGTGATGGGGAGCAGCTGTAAATACAGATGAAGCTGCTCACCTCCTGCTGCGTGGCTGGTTCCTAACAGGCCATGGACCAGTACCTGTCCACAGCTTGGAGACCACAGGTCCAAAGGATCACCAGGATGGCTAAATAGTAGAAAGGAGAGCTTTATCACAATATCAGTTTGCAAACCAGGAAGAGTGTCTCCCACCTGTGCTCTTTCTTCAATGAGGAGAGGGCAGGTTGGGTTTTGTGCCTCACAGGACCTGTGTCACACAACAGAATCGTGCACCTTCAGCAGGTTTGGGGAAGCTATACATGTGCAGTGATGAACATATGTAACCTACATCTCATGTTACTTTGGGGTGGGGTTTTAGCATTTAAATGAGATGAAATGTGGCTCTTTATGTCAAAAGGTAAACTCTAGGATGCAAAGACAATTTGTGTAGATGCTAAAAGTTGCTGGCTTTGCTTAAGGTCTGCAGTTGCTTATCAGAAGAGAATGTTTGTAAGGCTGTAAGTCAGGGATAGCCGGATGGCTCCTGTTGTTAGGGACTTTAGCAAGTGTGTGGTTTTTCTTATAGCTGTAGGAATTTATAGATTTGCCACGCCACCCAGGGCCTTGAACACTGCCAGGGAGCCTCTTGTTTCTTTAAACTTAGGGCCTCTTTTAATTGATAAAGGGGAAGTCTGCTTTGGTCTCTCAGATCACAGTGGGCACAATTCTAAAGAGGACACTGAATTCCCAGCCCCAACTCTTCACACTGGATTAACTCTGCTGTGAAGGGGGTTTTAGATGTAATTAAAACCCTGAATCAGTTAATCTTAAAAAGAGATTATCCAGGTAGGTCTGACCTGATTGCATGAGGGTCTCCTTTGCTGGAGAAAGGCCTGAGAGCAGCCCCAGGGATAGGCAGCAGGGTATGGGGCCTCAGTCCCACAATCCCAGGGGTGAGCAGGAAACAGGTCCTCCTGGGAGCCTCCTGGTGACAGCCCAGCCCACTGACCCCTCAACCTCAGCCTCAGAAAGACCAGGTCACCCCCCTGCACTTCTGAGCTACAGAACTATATGAGCTAACAAGGGGGTGTTTGCAGTGGGTTGGATGGTGGCCCCCCAAAAAAAAGATATGTCCATTCAGAACCTGTGAATGGGACCTCATTTATAAGGATCTCAAGATGAGACGATCCTGGATTACCCAGGTGGGCTCTGAGTCCAATGACAACCATCCTTGGCTAAAAAAAAGTAGGAGAGGCCATGCGAAGGTGAAGGTGGGTGCTGGTGGAAAAAATCAATCAATTTCCTCCACTATCCTCTCACAAGCACACTTCTGATACCAGACACACATCAAGCAAGCAAGCAGTTCTGCAGTGAACACCAGAGGGTTGCCCCTTCATTCCATTCAACTCTGACACTGACCCTGTCTACCTGGAGGTAGTGTATGATCCCACAGAGCAAAGTTCAGCCCCCTAAGACTGCCCCATTCTGATTCCATTGCAAGCCCAGGTTGTCCTACCTGTGTCTCTGACCAACTGGCTGTGAGTTGGCGCTCTCATGACCCCTCCTTGCCTTCGATTAATTTGCTACAGTGACTCCCAGAACTCTTTGGAACACATTTACCAGTTTGTTATAGAGGACATTACAGAGGATGCAGATGAAGAGACACAGGGAGAGGGCGGCGCCTGTGGCTCAGTTGGTAAGGCGCCAGCCCCATATACCGAGGGTGGCGGATTCAAACCCAGCCCTTGCCAAACTGCAACCAAAAAATAGCCGGGCGTTGTGGCGGGTGCCTGTAGTCCCAGCTGCTCGGGAGGCTGAGGCAAGAGAATCGCTTAAGCTCAGGAGTTGGAGGTTGCTGTGAGCTGTGTAAGGCCACAGCACTCTACAGAGGGCCATAAAGTGAGACTCTGTCTCTACAAAAAAAAAAGAGAGACACAGGGAGAGCACATATGGGACGAGGTGACCACCCTCCAGGACCTCCATGTGTTCAGCATCTGGAAGCTCTCCAAACCCTGTCTTTTGGGGCTTCATGGGGAGCTTCATTACATAGGCATGACTATTAAACTGTTGGCCACTGGTAGTCAACTTAACCTTCCAACCCTCTTCCGTCCCCAAAGGTTGGGGTGGTTCTGAAAGTCCCAGCCCTCTAATCCAGCCTTGGTCTTTCTGGAGACCAGCCCCACCCTAAAACTGCCTAGGGGCTGCCAGCGACCAGTCAACTCATTAGCATACAAAAAACATCTCTTTGGGTGGCACTGGTGGCTCAGTGAGTAGGGCACTAGCCCCATATACCAAGGTTGGTGGGTTCGAACCCGGCCCCAGCCAAACTGCAACAAAAAATAGCCGGCCGTTGTGGCAGTCTCCTGTAGTCCCAGCTTCTTGGAAGGCTGAGGCAAAAGAATTGCCTAAGTCTAGTTAACTCCTGGCAAATTTCCGATGGCAAGTTTTCAAAAAAGGAAAAGAAAATGAAATAAGTCTAGTTCACCCCCAAGATAAATGAGAAAGTACTAATTGATTTCTTGCTTCTAGTTCACTCCCAGTTTCTTGCTTGGCTAACTCCCTGGGAAACTAACCAGGAGGCACCAACTGTCCCCAGACTGTCCTTTAAACAATACCAGGTTGGTGTAGTACTGAAGCTAAGAAGTATGAGGGGAAAGTACTGAAACTAAAATGTATAGGGGGAAATATTAAAACAAAGATGTATGACATATGACTAACCACAAAATTCTGCTTCTGTTCAATGCTTGCTTGCTACCCTACTCGGATGCATCTGGACAGCCTGTGTGCCAACCAGGATGCCGACCAAGCTTTAAAACCCCGACCCCTTAAGCACTCAGGGCTGCTCTCAGAAACCCCATGTTGGGACACTGAGGCAGCCACCGGCCGGCTCTTCAATAAAAGGACTCCTCTTTAAATTAACTTGTTTGGAGCTGCTGGCATCTGTGCTTTGCGGCAGTGGGTGGGTCTGACAAGAGACCAGAGAGCCATCCCGGTGATTTGGCTCCAGAGTGTTTTGGCAGTGGCAGAGCCGGAGTTGTGCAGACTCATGGAGAGGTTTAACGCGTTCAAAGGGACTAATACCATACTGCAATATTTGATGAAGTCCAAGCACATGGACGTAGCAGGAGATGTACTATTTGGAAAGAAAAGGTTGTGCAGGAGTGATAACACTGAACAGACCCAAGTTCCTAAATGCACTGACTCTTAATATGATTCAGCAGATTTATCCACAGCTAAAGAGGTGGGAACAAGATCCTGAAACTTTCCTGATCATTATAAAGGGAACTGGAGAAAAGGCCTTCTGTGCTGGTGGTGATGTCAGAGTGATCTCAGAAGCGGAAAGGCGAAAGAGAAGATGGCTCAAGATTTCTTCAGAGAAGAATATATGCTGAACAATACCATTGATTCTTGCCAGAAACTTTATGTTGCCCTTATTCATGGAATCACAATGGGGGGGGGGAGTTGGTGTCTCAGTTCATGGGCAATTCCAAGTGGCTACAGAAAAGTCTCTTTTTTCAATGCCAGAAACAGCAAGAGGATTATTTCCTGATGTGGGTGGAGGTTATTTCTTGCCAAGACTTCAAGGAAAACTTGGTTACTTCCTTGCCTTAACAGGATTCAGACTAAAAGGAAGAGATGTGTACAGAGCAAGAATCGCTACACACTTTGTAGATTCTGAAAAGTTGGATATGTTAGAGGAAGATTTGTTAGCCTTGAAGTCTCCTTCAACAGCAAATATTGAAGCTGTCTTAGAAACATATACAGAGTCCAAGATTGATCTGGACAAGTCTTTTATACTTGAGAAACACATAGACAAAATAAATAGTTGTTTTTCAGCCAATACTGTAGAACAGATTATTGGAAACTTACAGCACGATAGTTCCTCTTTTGCCCTGGAGCAGCTGAAGGTAATTAATAAGATATCTCCAACATCTCTAAAGATTACACTAAGGCAATTCATGGATGGGTCCTCAAAGACCTTGCAGGAGGTATTAACTATGGAGTATCGGCTAAGTCAAGCTTGTCTGGGAGGTCATGACTTTCATGAAGGCATTAGAACTGTTTTAGTTGATAAAGACCAGTGTCCAAAGTGGAAACCAGCTGATCTAAAAGAAGTTACTGATGAAGATGTGAATAATCACTTTAAGTCTCTAGGAAGCAATGATTTGAAATTTTGAGGTGACTGGCCTTTTCAGGTATATTTTGGAGCAGTGGCTGGCAAACTATAGCATGTGGGCTAAATCCAGCCTGCTGTTTTTATACACAGCTTGCAAACTAAGAATGGTTTCTGCCATTTTAAAATGTTTGGGGAAAGAGTAAGAGACTAAAATTTCATGATTTGTGAAAATTACATGAAATTCAAATATCCATGTTCACACATAAAGCTTTATTAGAACATAAAAAAAAAAATTTAACTTGTTTGGCAGTGTGGTCTTTGCGGAACTCCTGGGCACAACAACAGAACAAATATCTGTTGTTTTAAGCCAGGCAGTTAGTGGTCATTTGTTACACAGCAATGGAAATTAGCACAGTGCAGTAAAAGACAGCTGGCCCTGCAGATCGGAATACGGGCATCAGAAATAGACCCACATAGGTACATATATGTGTGTGGTAGGGGGAAAGCTATGTGTAAGGGTGACACTGATGCAGGGTTCCCCTGCTCAAGGCTGAAAAGGGACCCCCTCATTTTGTAGACCTAGGTGAACTCAGAGATTAGTCTCATCACAGACCCCCATCTCTAAGCACAAATAAACCACCTTTCTGGGCAGTTCCTCCTTGAGTAGGAAGCACACACCCTAATTCCTTACCTGCACAAAAATTGCAAAGACTGAATTCCTGAATTATTTTCAGATTATCTTCTGCCCTCAGACTTCTGGCCAATTGTGACATGTTTCCCCAAGACCCACCCGGCCCACAGGATAGGAAAAACAGCATTTAAACCCCTTGGATTGAAGACCGAGGATGGGGCAGGAGGCTTCCCACTTAGATTCCCCCTCTGCTGCCAGAGATTCCCTTCCCCTCTTTTGCTTATCAATCTTTCCATCAATAAACTGTCCTGTTGCTTACCCACATCATCTGTGGTTTCATTCTTCAAACCCTGAGACCAAGGACTAAGCATAGAAAGAAATCCCAGCAACAGCACTTTGGAGTATTAGGGAAAGGATGGCTTGTTTGTAGCAAGAATTTAGGCCCAGCGGAGACAAAGTGGAGAGAAAAGAATCACCCAAACCCCAGTGATAGAAGGGGAATGGGGGGGTGGCGCCTGTGGCTCAAGGAGTAGGGCGCCGGTCCCATATGCCAGAGGTGGCGGGTTCAAACCCAGCCCTGGCCAAAAATAAAAAATAAAAATAAAAAAACAAACCCAGCCCCGGCCAAAAACCACAAAAAAAAAAAAAAGAAGGGGAATGGGGGCAGCGCCTGTGGCTCAGTGGGTAGGGCACCGGCCCCACATACCGAGGGTGGTAGGTTCGAACCCGGCTCCGGCCAAACTGCAACAAAAAAATAGCCGGGTAGTCCCAGTTAGTTGGGAGGCTGAGGCAAGAGAATCACCTAAGCCCAAGAGATTAAGGTTGTTGTAAACTGTGACATTACAGCACTCTACTGAGGGTGACAAAATGAGACTGTCTCAAAAAAAAAAGAAGAGGAATGGGTTTTACTTTAGCTGGCGAAGCTGTGGCAGACCAGAATCCAAAATGGCCATGCTCCCTGATCAGCTATGTCCCTATCCTTTTATTGTACTCACAAGTAAACAAAGGAATCACCATATTATCTCTCACTGGAGGTGTCAAATCATTTGTAGGGTTTACAAAAGGGGAAGCAAGCAGCAAGTGTTAGTTTCCAGGACCCAGGAAGCTAAGTTTTACAACTTCTTAAAAGCTGAGTTACCCTGGGTGGACTTGGCAGGAGTGTCCTTGGGCTTCTGTGAGAAGCTTTTTTTTTTTTCAAGGCAGAACACAGTCTCCTCAGATATCCTGTCTCATGCTCAGAAGCTATAATTTTTTAAACTGGCTTATTACACGAAGAAAAATATAGAAGTGAACTCCAATGAATTAAAGATACAAATCTGAAATGAAAACTATGAAACCAATAGAAGAAAATGTAGCTGACTACATTTGTGACCCAAGAGCAGTACAAGGTAGACTTCTGTTCAAATCTTGGCTGGGCCACTTCCTGGCTGTGCGATATAAGCCTATCCCCTCATATTTCTGTGCCTCATGTTCCACATTTGTAGAGCAGGGATATGTGCACATCATACTTAAAGGGTTTGGGGAAGAGTAAAAGAATTCATATAGTAGAATGCTCACAATGAGGCCTGGTTACCACTATTACCAGCAGATGTGGGAAAAGACTTATGTTAAGACCCAAGAGCATGGGCAGTGCCTGTGGCTCAAGGAGTAGGGCGCTGGTCCCATATGGCGTAGGTGGCGGGTTCAAACCCAGCCCCGGCCAAAAACCACAAAAAAAAAAAAACCTCAAGATATTAAAAAAAAAAAAGACCCAAGAGCACAGAAATGCTTTTTCTTGGATTTTGGAAATGTTCAAAAGCCACAGAGTGAAACTGTCTCAAAAAAAAAAAAAAAACCCAAAACAACAAAGATATTCATAAGACATATTGGGCTATAATTTCCTTTCTTATGATGCCCTTGGCAGGTTTGGGGATCAATACTGTGTTATCCTTATAAAACAAGTTGGGTGATGTTCCCTTCTTTCCTAATTTCAGGAAGATTTGTGTAGTATTGGTGTGATTTCTCCCTTAAATGTTCAGGAAAAATCACAGGCAAAACGATCTTTGTTGGGAGGCTTTTAAATCACTTTGTGTTTCAAGGAATTCATCCATTTCCTCAAATTTTTCACATTTATTCAATTTAAAGTTTTTCCTAATATCCACTTATTATTGTAGAGTTTGGGGCATCCCCGTAGTGATGTTCCTTTTATTACATTAATCAGTCTTGCTAGAGGGTCATCAATTTTATTAATTGTTCAATGTTTCAGTTTTATCTTTTCTGATTTTCTCCATTCCTTCCTATTTAATTGCTATTTGGTCTTACTGTTACCGGAATTTTGCTCTTCAGTAGGTCCTTCATCTCAGGGATTCAAGGAATGAACCCACGGACCACAGATCAGTGGCCAGACAGGATTTTATTTAGAAATTAGAAAAGAATACAGAAGAAAAAGGCACCAGAGCTTCTGGCAGGGGAAAAGAACTAACTGAAGAGTCTCTACATGGGGGTTTTATCTACGTGTATTAGGTCTTGAAAATTTACACCTGGCCAGGACTTGGCATATAGCAACACGTTTTCATCATTAATGAACATTATCAACTAAGGAATGAATGCTATCCCTCCAGCTCAGGGCAAAAGATCAGGGTGTTCTCTTCATGAACTTGCCTAAGCCCAGGAAAACGGGGGTCTCCTGCACAGCCTTGAATGGGGGGAACCCTGTATCATTATTTTAGGTTTTTTTCTCCTTCCTACTTTCTTTGGATTTAATCTGTTTTGGTCTTAATCCGGGGTGTGGAAATTTAGGTCATTAATTTACAATCTCATTCTCTTCTAACACATGTATTTAGGGCCATAATTTTCCCTCTGAGCACCACTTCAGTGCAGACCATGAGTTTTGATATGTTTTATTTTTATTATCCTTCAGTTCAGAATGTTTCCTAATGTATTTTGTGATATCTTTTTCGTCTAATGTGTTACATAGAAGTATGTTGCTTCATTTCAAAATTGTCAAGGACTGTCTAGATATCTTTCTGTTTTGTTTGTTTGTTTGTTTTTTAACGTTCCAGTAGGCCAGGCACGGTGGCTCACACATATAATACTAGCACTCTGGGAATCTGAGGTGGGTGGATAGCTTGAGCTCAGGAGTTCAAGATCAGCCTGAGTGAGATCAGGATCCCCATCTCTACCTAAAATGGAAAAACTACCCAGGTCTGGTGGTGGGTACCTGTAGTCCCAGCTACTGAGGAGGCTGAGGCAAGAGAATCACTTGAGTGTCAGAGTTTGATGCTACCCAGGGCAACAGACAGGCAACTCTGTCTAAAAAAAAAAGACAAAGAAAAATCAAAGAAGAAACTATCAATGATGACAGAGATCAGATACAGGTTTTCTTCCCGTGCATTCAACCAAGGAGGGGTCAGGGAGCCTGCTGGGGTGCCAAAAATGTTCTTTTTCTTTTTCTTTTTTTTTTGTAGAGACAGAGTCTCACTGTACCGCCCTCGGGTAGAGTGCCGTGGCGTCACATGGCTCACAGCAACCTCTAACTCTTGGGCTTACACGATTCTCTTGCTTCAGCCTCCCAAGTAGCTGGGACTACAGGCGCCCGCCACAACGCCCATTTATTTTTTTGTTGCAGTTTGGCCGGGGCTGGGTTTGAACCCGCCACCCTCGGCATATGGGGCTGGCGCCTTACTCACTGAGCCACAGGTGCCACCCAAATGTTCTTTTTCATTCTGAGTGGTAGTTACATGGGTTTAACTTATTCTATGTGTAAAAACACATAGAATAAGAGCTAAGCATGCAAGGTTTTTCTCTTTATGTAATAGATATCTCAATGAAAAATAAAAATAGGTGGTGCCTGTGGCTCAGTGAGTAGGACGCAGGCCCCATATACCAAGGGTGGCGGGTTTGAACCCGGCCTCTGCCAAACTGCAACCAAAAAATAGCCGGGCGTTGTGGCGGGCGCCTGTAGTCCCAGCTGCTCGGGAGGCTGAGGCAAGAGAATCGCGTAAGCCCAAAAGCTGGAGGTTGCTGTGAGCCGTGTGACGTCATGGCACTCTACCAAGGGCGGTAAAGTGAGACTCTGTCTCCACAAAAAAAAAAAAGAAAGAAAGAAAAAGAAAAATAAAGCATTCATATACCATGTCATACCTACTGAAAGGTTACATAGCCAAAGATGAAAGATTATTCCAAGGCAGGAGAGGAAAGGAAAACAGAGGCCCCGTTTGTGCAATTAAAAAGGCTTTATTCCTGGGGCAGCGCCTGTGGCTCAATGGAGTAAGGCACCAGCCCCATATGCCGGAGGTGGCAGGTTCAAACCCAGCCCCGGCCAAAAAAAAGGCTTTATTCCACCTGGGTGCAGGTGGGGTAACATTTCCAACTGGAAAGAAATCCACATGTGGGTAATGGCAGAAGGATGGGGTGTTTAAAGGTCAGGAAGGTGGGGGTTGGGACATTCCCTTTCCTGGGTTGGACCGCTGTTGTAGGGGTGGGGGTTGATCCATTTACCTTTCCCAGATGAGACATCAAGTGAGGTAGGGTAGGGGGTTGACTCATTCACCTTTCTTAGGAGGGACATCTGGTGGGAGAGAGTAGGGGGTTGATTCTTTTAGGTGGGTCAACCCCTCCTATCACCTACCAGAAAGAAAAAACTTAAAACACAGGTAAAATCAAAGTCTGGGAGATGTGAAGAAGTGAGAACTCTTGTGTTCTGAAGGTGGTGAGTAAATTAGGTTCCCAAAGCTGCAATAACAAATTACCACGAACTCAGTGGCTTAAAACAACAGAGATGTATTTATTTGCTTATTTTCTGTCCCTTTTCATTGGAGTGACACAGCCAAGCGTCTGTGGTCACCCTGCAGCTCCTGTGTGTCCCTCAGTGTATCTTATCTTATCCGTCTGCACAGGATGTAATAAATCACCATCTGATTTATACCTGAAGTGGGATCCGAGTTTTTCTTACAGGTGGCAAATGAGTACAACAGGGAACACACAAGTATGTTTGCCACACCACGTCACAGGCAGTGATTCTGGGAGTGACTGTGTTGCCCCCACTCAGCCCACTCCAGTGGGTGGCTACAAACAAACACGGTCATTCTGGATGGTCATTTAGTGAAATTAGGTACCCTCTGCCCTAGAGGCCCCAGGGTGGCCCCTCCTGGGCAGATAGCCCAGAGATTTTCACAGAGAAGATAAGACCATGTGCCACCATAAGAGAAGGCATGGGGACACGATATTTTCTGAAGTGAAGGAAATGTTCTCTATTTTTATTGAGGGTAGTGGTTTTAGGGATCAATAAGCACTGAACTGCACACTTAAGGTTTGTATATTTTATTATATATATTTTTACCTCAATTAAAAAAATGAAGAGGCACCATAGAGAAGGGAAAGCAGGAGGGAGCAACAAATTAGGGTTAGGGGAAGGTCCCCAGCTCATGTGGCATTAGAGTCCCACCAAGGAGCACAGCAAAGCAGGGTGACATGACCCAAAGGGGATTTAATTCTGCTTGAGAATGTAGTACCCAGCAAAAGGACCCCTGAAGGCCCCTAAATGTCTCAGCCTGAGTCCACGCACCACGTCTCAAACCCCCCCTTGGGTTAATTCTGAGAACAGGTTTCAAGATAAGGAAGTTCCCTGAGTTCCCCAAAACTCCCAGCCACAGGTAAAACAATGGTGAAAGCTTACTCCAGCAAAGTTTCCCAAGCTAAGTCCCAGTGCCAACCGCCAGGACATAACCCCTTGAGCCAACTCACTGTAACCCCGCCCCGAGCTACCCCCTGAGCCAGCTAACTGCCACATTCTGCTTTTGTTTTTACTTGCTTGCATGACAACAAAAATGGTATAAAAATCGGCCTGCTCCTCACTTCTGGGCCGTTTACCTTTTGGGGCGGCAACCCGTCTGTGCAGGTGTGATAAATCACCATCTGATTTATACCTGAAGTGGGATCCGAGTTTTTCTTACAGGTGGCAAATGAGTACAACAGGGAACACACAAGGAGTTCTGACCACTAAATATGAGCCTAAGTGAAAGCATGTAGGGACAGTGAGACAGAGTTGTTAAGGCTAGGGCTGAGACGACACAGCCGATCTGGTCAGTTTAGGTCCTGTATGACCTTCACCTCATGTCTCCCATTCTTGCTGTTTTGTAAACCAGCTTTAAACTAAAACTGTATATCTTGAGTAGGGCAATTGATTTAGGAGATTAACTTTTGAATTGGAATGTTGTTTTGGGTCATGGGTTACGCTGATTATTGTTTATTAAGGGTTACGCCTTATGCTGATGATTGTAGTTTAAGATAACAGTTATCAGGGTCTTTGCTTTGAACCCTTATGTATAAAACTGTGATTTTGGAATCCGAAGAAATAGAACAGTGTTAGAGAGGCTACTCTCCCTGTTCTCCAGCATTACTGGCCTTCTGACAAATAAAATTTGGCAGACAGTGATGGGGCCAGACCCTCTTCCTCCAGTAACATAAGGAGTGCCTTTGGGTGCGGGTATAGGCAGGACTGAAGTAGGTCATTGCCTTCTCCCAGACCCCTTGTGCGTCCACTGGCCTCTTCTTCCTCCCCCACAGCACAGCCAATTCCCTGATTCCTTCACCTGGTCACCCCCCAGGTGATGTCCCAGAGAACTGTGGGAACAAAGGCACAACTTTCTTTTCCAACTGGCTCAAGCTCTCAAGTCTGTTTGATTCAACTAACTCAATCCCAGCTTTCCCAGGTAACATCCAACAAGGTTCTGACTCTCATTCACTCACTCACTCCACAAGGAGCAGCCTCCCGGATGGAGCAGACAGCCGCCAACCAGCCTGCAAGTACCGGATTAGCCGGAGGGCGCGGCTCAGGGAACAGGTTTCTTCACCTGAATTTCCTGCGCCTCCAAAAAGGTGACAAATCCTGCGAACATAAAACGCCCCCAAACGCCGAGCCAAAGTGCTCGCACGCACCTGCCTAAAAAAGCGCGCAACTGCCATAGCCCCTAAAGACACTAAAGAAGCTGAAGTTTTTGGTTCTGTTTTGTTTTTTCCCGTTTTTGGCCGGGGCTGAGTTTGAACCCGCCACCTGCGGCATATGAGGCCAGCGTCCTACTCCTTTGAGCTACAGGTGCCGCCCTAGGAAGCTCAAGTTTTCAAAGTCGGCCTGGAATAGGGTCTGCGGCGCCGCCCCCGCACGCTCCCGGAGCCCCGGAACCCCGGAGCCCAGCCCGGACACGCCCCCCTGAGGCGGCAGGCTGAAGTCTTCCTCCACGTTCTGCCTGTCGGCATGCCGGCTCAAGGTTCTGGCCTCCTGTGTCCGCGGATGGGCCCCCGCCAGCTCAGTGTCGAGCCAGCGCCGGGCCGCTCTGCCCTGCCTGCTCCTCCAGCCCCACCCGTACCTGCAAAGCACCCGCGCCTGGCACACCACCCCGAGGGTGTGGCAGGGAGCCGGCGCTGACTGTGGGCACTTCCCAGTCCCTGACAGGCTGGTAACGGGACCTATTGCCCACTGGACTGCTTGACCTCCTGGCAGCTCTGCCTGGCCGCCCCACCACTCCCTTTCTCCTGGCCCCCGCCTCACGGACTTTTCTTGACAAACGTCTCCTCCATAGCCTCCTCTGCTGCACCCTCGCTGCGTCCCTTAGGTCCCGACACAGCCTTCCTGCCTGTCCTGGCTGCCTCCTGCACCCGGGTTCAGACCCTGACAGCAAGGACACAGGCCTATTCTTCCAGCAGATGTCTCAGAGCACCTGGGACCAAACATACCCCCAAACGAGCTCCTCCCACGATCCCGGGTCCCACAGATTTGCAGACCCAGCACCTGCCCTCCAGAAATGGCACCACCAAAGGTCAGCCAACCAGACTCGAGGCCAGGCTGTCACCCTTGCTGTTCCCCACTCTTCCACTCCCCACAAGCCCAAGTCCTAGTTAGCCTTCACATCCGTTCACCCCTCTCCACTTCCCTGTCCAGATCACCAAATTCCTCTCTCAGATTTCCACAAGAGGCAGCCCACAGGCATCCCTGTGGGTCCTGTGCCCCTCATTGCACTCTGCAGACTCCGATCCAACTATCAGGAGAATGCAAATCCACCCATGTTACTAAGACCCTCTGAGCATCCCTCTGCAGGAAGGAAAAGGGCCACAATCCTGGCTGGGCTCCCATCCCTGTAGCCCCACCCTTGCACCATTCTGAATCACTCCCTGGCCCCACCCTCTTTGAAAGCATCCCTCACCATCACAGTCAGGAAAATGTTACCTCCTCCAGGAAAGCTGCCCTGACCTGTGAGAGAATGTCAAGGTCTTTCTTCCACCCCTGGCCATGTGAATCTCACCGTGTGCCCCCTCTGCTGAGCCATATCCCCAATGGACTGTCACTTGGGCGGGAGGACAGGAATAGATCCTAATTGGTGCCTCCTGGTGTGCAGCACAGTGAAGAGAAGAAATACTAAGCTGAAGTCCCTCAGAGGGTTAAGCCCAATATGGGAAGGAGGCACTCCTGGGACAAAGGAGCATCACTTCCTGGCAGGCAGGGAGCTGATAGGCAAGGCCAGGGAAGTGGGCATAACACAAGCAGTCAGCCTTGGGACAGGCCCCTGGTGACAGGAAAGATGCAGGCAGAGCTACCCTTCTTTCCCCAGAATGCAGGGTAGCACACCTTAGCACCCAAAATGGCCCACCCCTCAGGGATGCACAGCCTTGGTCCTGAGCACCACGGGGACCTGGAATCCTGGGTATGGAGACATGGCACCAGGAAACTTCCAGGAGATGTGTGGAGGGGTCATTTGAGTGTGGGAGGGTTTGCTCAGAGTAGGGACATGGAGAGGAGACCAAATGTCCTCATAGGCTCTCAGAGGTTCACGGACTCTTGTGTTAAATAACATTGGATTACAGAGTGAAGGTGGCATTCCTGATCCTTGCAAAATCCTTCTGATGTATTTTAAGAATGGAAAAGCAGGGCGGCGCCTGTGGCTCAGTGAGTAGGGCGCCGGCCCCATATGCCGAGGGTGGCGGGTTCAAACCCAGCCCCGGCCAAACTGCAACAAGAAAATAGCCGGGCGTTGTGGCGGGCGCCTGTAGTCCCAGCTGCTCGGGAGTCTGAGGCAAGAGAATCGCGTAAGCCCAAGAGATGGAGGTTGCTGTGAGCCGTGTGACGCCACGGCACTCTACCCGAGGGCGGTACAGTGAGACTCTGTCTCTACAAAAAAAAAAAAAAAAAAAAAAAGAATGGAAAAGCAAGTATCCAATGTACTTAATACTAGTATGAAGCCAGCAATCTTATATATGCCCATAAGAGAAAAACTCAATTTAATTCAAGATGAGGGGAGGAGGAAGAAGGGAGGGTGAGTGTGGAAGGAGGGTGATAGGTGTGCTCCCACTTAGTGGGCACAACATAAGGGTATAGGGCACATCTTCTGGGTGTGGGACACAACTACAATAGGGACTCAACCTAACAAATGCAAACATTGTAACCTAATTGTATCCACACATTAATCTGAAATTTTACAAAAGTAAAAACAAAATAAAATAACGATGCGTCCCCTTTTTGTCAGAGTGTGGTCCACTTTGACGCCTCTCCTCGGCTTGATATCCTGTCCCCTTCTTTCCCTACCCGTTTTAACAAAGAAGAACCTGCAAGGCTCAGAAACCTGGCAGGTAAGACCATCTGGCTGAAAACAAGAGCCAGGCCAGGTTTGCGCTGTGTATCCATGGGTGGTAAGAGACAAACGCAGTCCATATAAAGCTGTAATATAAAGTCCTTTTTAACGTACACTTCTCTACCCCAAATGAGCAAGTGAGCAAATGGCTGTCATGAAGGGCGGGGCGGCACGTGCCGAGGCACAACTGTGTGGCGAGAGCCGAGTGCACCTGACTTGCCAGGCGCTGCCGGCGAGGTGGAAGCTGTCCGAGGACTGGCGGGCCGGCGTTTGCTGCCACCAGGCGGCCAAGGGTGCACGGGCTTATGGGCTCAAGGGGTCCCGCGCCAAACTAGAGTCGCGAGTGCCAGGTAAGCGCCGACTTCCCGCATTCTCCGCCTGGCATGCTGTGTGCTACCTCCCCGCCTGGGAACAGTTTCCACACGGAGGCTTGCAGCCTACTGGGAAACAGACACCCTAGTAGAGCATCGGAGCACTAGATGGAAGGGGCGGTGACCGCGCCACACAGGCCTTCACTGTGCTAGGGAAGTCGAGAGGGGACTGCGATTTAGAGGGGGGCGGGAAGAAGCCACCTGGCTGCCGTGCCGGAGGAGAGAGCGAGCGAAGGCCAGCAGGCAGGAAGCAACAGGCGGGCTGGGGAGCAGAGAAGGCCTGGGCTAGGCAAGGGCCCACGCAGCTGCGCATCGGTCCGAGGGCTGCAGCCTAACGAGCGTCAGAGCCACAGAGACGGCAGCGCGGGATGGAGAGACAAGTGTCCGCGTAGGGCAGGACCGGAAGTTCGAAGGGGCTGGAAAGGAGCAGAACGCAGGCCACCGGGTCTGTGGCTTTGCAGTCTGCTCCCGGGGTCGCGTGCCGTGCTTTCTCCGCGCAGGAGTGAGTGGGGAGGTCGCAACCCACCAGATACACATTTTGCTCTCCACAGTGCCGGGGGTGGTGATGTAGAGCGCCCGCTCTCTGCCAGCAGGTGTTGGGGACGCGCCGCTGGATGCCAGTTCCGCGCAGGATTCTGAGTGCCTGCCTGCCCCGCCTCTTTGGCGACTGTGGCGCCTTGATGGTTAGTATGACCGACATCAAATGAGGCCCCTTCTCTTCGGGGGGAAACGAGAAGTGATCACAGCTGCAGGTCATGGCCCAGGTATACAGACGACCCCAGACTTTGCTCCAACCCCTGTTCTCCTGAATAGAGACCAACATCCTGGTGACCACCATTCACGTCAGAAGCTCACAGAGGGTTGTCACCACCCCATCCCCTGTGGGAGGCAGTGGACGTTACCCTCACCTGCCCAGCCTCCCAGTTTGGAACTAGGAGGCAGCCTTCCTGCAGTGCCCACTCGGCCACAGGCTAAAGAATCAGCCCTCTGGGGTGACAGGTTCCCTCAGAGAGCCTGAAGGGAATCTTACAGGTCAGTCCTATCTTCTGAATGCCTTAGCCTGGCTGAGCCAGACTGCAGATGGTGGTGACCCTCAGAGGGTCAGGGGTGCTTCCTCAGTTTAGGAGGAAGCCCAGGATGGAGGAGAGAGACACTTTGTTGTTGCAATTGACTTCCAGATTTTCTCCACATAGTCTGGAAATTAACTCCTTATCAGATATGGACTTGTAAACATTTTCTCCCATCTGTGGGTTTTCACTTTTTTTTTTTTTTCTATTTTTAGTAGAGACAGGGTCTCTCTCTTGCTCAAGCTGGACTCAAACTCCTGACCTCAGGTGATCCACCCACCTTGACCTTCCAGAGTGGTAGGAGTACAGATAGGAGCTCTTTTGACACACACAACTTTTTCAGCTCAGCAACATCCAATGTATGTAATTTTGTTTTTGTTGCCTATGCTTTTGGTGTCCTAATTGCCTGATCCAATGCCAAGAAGCTTTCCCCCTGTTTACTTCTAAGAGTTTTAGAGTTTTGGCTCTTTTGTTTAGGTCTTTGATGCATTTTGAGCTAGTTTTGTATATGGTCTGAGGTAAGGGTCCAACCTCCTTCTTTTGCATGTGGATCTTCCTTTCTTAAAACCAATCTCACTTCAAACCTGCGTGCCCAGAGCCTGGCCCCCAGCAGACATGGCCTGGCACTCTCACCCTAGCCCAGGCAGTTCCTAATCATATTTACTTTCCCCTTCCAAAGGAAAGACGTCAAGGGTGTGCACATGGCCTGCCTCAGTCAGCCAGAAACTTCTCTGGGGTTTTATATTCAAGGCGTCTGCACATTGATATCCTGTCCCCTTCTTCCCCCACACCTTTTAACAAAGGAGAACCTGCAAGGCTGAAAAACCCAGCAGGTAAGGTTGGGTACTGCACCCTCAGGAGTCTGAGATCATAAGTAACTTGTCTGAGACACCCATCCTGGGAATCTGTGTTTTGATTAAGTGCCCCAGGTGTCTGGGTGCCACTGCGTTGGGCTTTCTGGTGATATGCACAGGCCTAAGCCTCCTTACAGTACCCCAGAACCCTCTCCAAGCCTCAGGCTCTCCTTTGTACCCACAGACTCAATCAAGCCACCTCTTCCACCCAACCCATGCTCCACCTAAACAACCTCCCCTCCCACCAACTGCCTCAGAGCACTTTCCACCAGGACAGGAATTCTATGCTGGCTGAAACTCAGCAACCAGGCTGAAGGTACAGAGAGGGAACCAGGGTCTTGTCTTGCTTTTCCTGTTCCACAGCCTTCTGTGGCTCCCCAGAGCCCATGGGATCAGGCCCAGGCCTTATGCTGGACACCCCAGGCCCTCCAGAACCACACACCACATCAGATCTGCCTCCCCAAACTGCACCCTTTATTACCTTTCCAAGGCACCCCCTCACCAACCCTGGCCAGCTGTGCCTCTGTCAGCCCAAGAATGGAGCTGGGTCCACACAGGCTCCAGGCTCTCTGCTTTCCTCCAGCAATGGCCACCACCTGTTGCACATGGCTATTTGCTGATCACACAACCCTGTGCAAATATTCTCTCCAGAATGATGGCATCGAGGAGGCTTAGGCCTGTGCATATCACCAGAAAGCCCAACGCAGTGGCACCCAGACACCTGGGGCACTTAATCAAAACACAGATTCCCAGGACCTCTGAGAACTGGGGCCCAGAGAATGGGTGTCTCAGACAAGTTACTTATGATCTCAGACCCCTGAGGGTGCAGTACACAGGCCAGACCCATGCTGGGTCACTATGGGACCCAGGAATGGACAGCCACTTGGATCTTATGTCTGGGAAAGACTTGGAATGTCCACCTCTGCTCAAGGTGGAAGCCAGGGGGCCTCTACCACCTGGACTCCTACTTTGACAGTCAACTTTCTCTAAGCCAGTGCAAACAGGGGAAGTGGGCTGGGCAGAACTCTCTGGCCAGCCCAGCAGAGACCCACAACACACATCACGGCTCTTCTGGCATAAGAGGGTGGCTGGGAACAGGTGGGTTTCATCCACTGAGAGCACAGGACCAGATGTGGGTGATGGGGCAAGGGACCCAGAACTCAGGAAGAGGGAGGGAGGAAAGGAGTAAATGAGTGAGTGAATGAATGAATGCAAGCAAGTCGCTTCCGGGTGTCCAGAGAGCACACCTCCTTGGAAGCTTGCCCGCCTCCCCTTAGCGGTCTAGGCTGTCCCACTAGCGCCCCCCGGCGCGTCCCCAGAGCTGACCCGGGTCGGGGGATCAGGACACCTGTCACCGCCAGATTCCAAAAGCGCCCGACCAGCACAGCGACACGCGAACCAGGTTGACCGCTGGGAGACAGGCAGACCTGGGAAGGCGCCCTCTCCTCATCTGTGAAATGGGAGCGTAGGCAGCAAAATCGGCTCCCAGGGGAGTTAGGGGCGCGCGCGGTGGCCCAACGGGGATGGCCGAGCCGGGAGGGGAGAGAGACAAGCCGCGCGTAGACAACAGGATGTCCCATGAGCTTTTGCGTTCCAATGCTGAGATTCCGCGGAGTGGCAGCGGAAGACCACCGGTGCGGCGCCCCTCCCCCACAGCTGGGAGGCCCTGCTCCCATCCCCCACCTCGGGCCCGCGCCGGGGTTAGGGAGCATCCACACTTCTCCTCCCGTCGGTCGTGGGCGCACAAGGCCTTTTGTACGGGGTCAGCTCATTGGGCGGACTCGAAGGATGCCCCACCCACGGCCCCGAACTGGCCAATTGCAAGAGGCTTCACAGGGCGCTGAACTCTGGGGTTTGTCACCGTCCTGCGACGCTTCAGGATGTCTTTAGGCCTCAGTGGGTTTTGCCCCCCCAGCCCTGGGCTTTGACGCCCAGGAGACCTACGGGACCTGTGCCCGAAGAGGTGCCCGCCGGGCATCCGGGGAGCCCTTGAAGATCTCGGCCTCCCTTTTCTCCCACTGCTCTCCGGAGTGTCCTCGAGTGGACGCGCGCACCTCGAAGGGGAGTTTGTAGACGCTCCCTCACTTCAGGGACGCGGCTCCTTTAAGGGCGCAGGTGTCCAGGACAGCGCCTTACTGGAAATTCGCCCCCCGGGACCTGGCTCCCGCCCCGAGCCCGGGGCGCAGGCGCACCGCGGCGAGGAGTGGACAGCAGGGGTCGTGCGGTGGCGCCGGAGGTGCAAGATGCGGGACATTGACAGCTGCACGCGGGACCGGCGCGCGGCAGGCAGCCTCGCGGCAGGCCCCGCCCCGCGTGCCCCGCCCGCGCCGGGGTCCTCGGAGCTCTCGGGCTGCGCGCGGAGCGGGCTCCGGAGGGAAGTCCCGAGACAAAGGGAAGCACCGCCGCCGCCCCGCTGTCCCGCTCGGCCCTCCGTCTGTCCGCGACTCTCGCCGGGGCCGCGGCCGCCCGAGGTGAGCGCGGGCCGGGCAGGGGCTGGGCTTCCGCCGCCCGCGCCCCGCCCCACCGGGCCGGGCTTCCCCATGGGCCGCGAAGGCACCGGCTTGTCCGCTCTGTCGCTCTGCGGGGGCAGCCGAGTCGGGCCCGCCGTAGGCCTTCGGGCCGGGCGCAGGCCCTGGCCGCGCTCGTCGAGTCCGCGCGCTCTCCCAGGGGACGGACGCACCCGTTCTCCGCGCCGGGCTCGGCTGCGCCCCCGAGGTGCGCTTCGTCGCGCCGGGCAGGAGAACTGCGCGCAGCTGCCGCGCAGGGAGCGGGCCTCCCTCGCCGAGGGGCGTCCGTTTCCGGGGTCGCGGTCTGCACCCCAGCTGGGCCGCCTTCCAGCTCAGGACAGAGCGAACAGCTGGACGAGCTGGAGGTCTTGGGTTGCAGAATGCGGGCTTGTGGGGGTAGGGGCAGATGCGTGGGTTTGTTTTTGATGTCTTGGGAGTCAAAACAGCTCCAAGTTTCCTTGCGTCTCTAACGACGTTCCTCTCGCGGTTGGTGGGACCCTGAGCTTCGGCGCCTCTCCAGAGGGAGAGGGGTGTTCTCTTTGGGGGATTACTTTGTACCAGTTGAATGGTAGTAGGACCTGGTAGTTACGCGAGTAGGAGGAAAGTAAAGGAATGATTAAAGCTTGTAGTCGTGGCCTGCAATCACTCCTAAGTAGCAGTATTAACTGGTTTGGTTTGTGTAACTTGAAAGTATGTTTAATTATTCAGTTTGCGAAGTAACTGTCTTTTGGGGGATGGGGGTTGTTTGTTTCCTTTTATAGATTCTACACCAAATATTTCTTGCTTGTAAGGAAATGTTGTCTTTGGATACAGGATCTATCCAACAGAAAAGGATGGATCCTAAGTTTGTCCTGATTGCTTACAGAGAGTTCCCCTTCGTAGGTTTGGGATGGTTGGTTACTGTCATACCTTTGATGTGTCTCAGGGTTTGGGACCTTGCTTCAGAAACAGCCTGGGGTCCTGAAACAGAGGTCAGGTGCAACCAAGTGAGGGGCTTCTGAATGCAGTGTTTAGAGCTTGTAGAAGCGTTACCTTCCCAAGTTTGGGAGAGTTTGCATGTCGGTGGAGGCTGCTTCTCCAAACTTGTTACAGTGTTATCCCCCATTTTACAAATGAGTAATTTGAGGTCTGGAAAGATGAGCACCTTTCCTGCACTCATACAGCTAGTAAATCTGTGCTTGTTAAGGTTAAAGTACAGCACCTTGCCGACCTCCTGTTACCCTGCGAATGTTTGTGCTTTGCTTGTCTCTAATAGTTTAGGGTTATTTTGTTTTTATGTGACAAAACTTTTCTCCTCTGAAGTGTCTAATGACACTCAGCTGCTTCTTAAGACTCTGTTAATTTGGGGGAGGGAAATTTGATTTTAAGTGGGGTTTTGAATGAGTGGTTCTGTATTGTGATTTAATTGTAACAGATTAAATCTGCTGCTTTAATCTGGCTGCTTTCTCCTGGATGCTGGGGATCTGTGAGGGAAGGTCCTGGGCTCTGGGCTACTGACTAGGACAGCATTGGGATACACCTGTGACTCTTTGCTCTGACCACGCAATGTCTTCTGTAAGACCAGCACAGGGATGCTTTGGGTTAGAGGATGTTTAAGAAGCAGACAGGCCTTGGCAGGAGGTGCTCCTGTCATACTTGAGAACAGCCAGGTGCTAGAAGAGGTGGCCCGTGGCAGGGTTCCTGCAACCTTGCACTCGGGAATGCTGTGAGCTTTGCCTGTGGCTTTTCAGTGTCTGAAGTGCTGGCCTGGGGCTTCAAGGACCTGTTTTGATGTGTAGTCCCACTTAGATTCTGGGGACTTTATGCCTCAATGAAACTGTCACTTAGCAGGCTGCTTTGTACTGGGCAGGGTGAGGAGCAAGCCTGCCCTGGGAAGCTAGAATGTGCTGAGCCTGGAGTCAGATAGAGGGGAGCCCTTCTTGGAAAAGAAGAGTTTTAGATCCTGGGTGCCTGCCATTCATCTCTTAGTCCGGAGACAGTCTTCAGAACACGCTGGCCTATGCTCCCACTGCAGCCCTCCCCTTGGGTCTGCCCTGCTTTGGGCCCTTCTGCTCCTGGACCAGGCTGGTTAGCTGTACTGCTCTTCCCAGCAGATTCCCATCTGACCACCCTCCCACTTTCTCACTCAGTCCCCACACTTCCATGCCCAGAAGCTCATGTCCTCAGGCTCCTCCTGCCTAGGAGGATATGCAGGGAACTTTGGGGAAGGATTGGGTGTTCCAAAAGGCATGAACCTTAGTGGTCATCCTTTCTTGGACAGTGCATCACCCTGATGAGGAGGGAGCAGGTACACCACAGCTCTGGAATCTGTGCCCAGAGAAGGAAAATTCTAGTTTGGGGTTAAGCTTGGTGTTATCTTAGACTCAGCCTTGAGATAGGAACCTGTAATTGCTCACTGTGTGGTCAGAGGTCAGATCACTGGAGCTGAGGTCCCTCTGCCACGTGCCACCCTGACTCTGCATCCTTCCCTTAGGGTGAAGTGAGCATCCATGCTTGTTGGAAATGCACATGTCTGATCAGTGGTCTAGTGGCTTGTAGTCACCTCATCCCAGGGCTCTTGGGATGGCACTAGGGACAGCCTGAGGTTTCTTCGATGGTGATCCCAATCCCTTCCTGCTTTGCTGACTTCTTAGGAAAAAGAATCATCCTAGTCTCGCCCAAGACCCTAGCATCTCCCCTCAATTTCTGACTCATTGGTCCTGCTGGGGGCTGAGTGCACTTATGACGCATGCCAGGTGCTGCTGGGGGTGACAAGAGACACAGCACACACTGTGGGGCCTGCTATGCAGGGCTGGTAAGCTTTGTCTGTCTTCCACTGGGTGGAAGACGCAGTTTCGTGAGGCTCAGTGGAGGTGTCACCACTGTCAGGAGATGCTCAGGGGCTCAGAATGCAGCCACCCTCGTGCTGGCCCTGCTTCCTCAGAAACCTCATGGAGGATCCTCGTGTATGTTGGTTTCAGAGAGTCCCAGGGTTGTGCTTGGGTATTAGGCTTCTGTTGTGAGAAGAATTCTCCCTTCTGTTGTGAGACACAGAAAGGAGGCCCATCATCCAGGACCCTGGATGTGAACCTGAAAGGCTGGGAGGGCTGCTGTCACCCACTTCAGAGAAATAGTTGCTTGTCTTGTTAAAGCCTTGTTTTTGTTTTTGAGACTCAGTTACTGTGGGTAGAGTGCCATGGTCTCAGCCTAGCTCACAGCAACCTCAAGCTCTTGGGCTCAAGAGATCCTCCTGCCTTAGCATCCTGAGTAGCTGGGACTACAGGTGCCTGCCACAATCCCTGGCTAGTTTTTCTATTTTTGGTAGAGACGGGGTCTTGCTCTTGCTCAGGCTGGTCTCGAACTCCTGAGCTCAAGCGATCCTTCCATACAGACGTGGGTCATCACACCAGGCTTTAAAGCAGCAGTTCTCAACCTGAGGGTCACTACCCACAGGAACTATATTAAAGGGTCGCAGCATTAGAAAGGTTAAGAACCACTGCTTTAAAGCCTTGTTTGATATTTAAACATTTGCTTTGCGGCATCTTCAGAGGTTCCACAGACTTTGAAGACCAGCACACACACTTAGGTTTGAATTATCTGGCAAGTTTTGTCACCTAAGCACCATTTCTCATTGGTGAAGGGTGTGGGTGGCAGCTGGGTAGGGTGGAGGTCCCTGGCCCCTACCTACCTTCCTGGGGGCTTTGGACCTGCTCCCTTGCCTGTGTGAACTGGAGCCCAGCACCATTGCAGTCTCTGAGTCTGAGCAGCCTTCCCTGAAGGACCCGACTGCCCCCTAAAGTCATAAGGTGTGTCCCTAGGAGATTTAACTCTCCTGCACCTTGTGTTTCTTTTTTTGTTTTTGAGACAGAATCTCAGTTTGTTCACCTGTGTAGAATGCTGTGGTGTCCTACCTCACAACAACCTCAAATTCCTAGGCTCAAGTGATCGATCCTCTTGCCTCAGCCTCCCGAGTAGCTGGGACTACAGGTGCCCGCGTAATGCCCATCTGTTTTTTAAAGCTAGGGTCTCATTCTTGCTCAGGCTGGTCTCAAACTTGTGAGCTCAAGCAATCCACTCACCTCAGCCTCCCAGAGTGATAGGATTACAGGCATGAGCCACCATGCTGCAGTTCTTATAACTTGGTTTCCTTCCTGGCCAGAACTGAAACTAAGCTGTGAGCCCCAATTCTAAGCTGGGGACACCACATCTCCTGCCCTCCCTGGTTTCGAGCCAGTGCTCCAAATGTCCCTGCCTTTCCTGCAGAGTCACTCACTCTAACCCAAGCCTAGTGTGTGGAAAAAGGCTACTGCAGGTCTGTGCCTAGCAACTATGACCGGGCCTCTCTGTCTCCTCACTAGATCAGGGGCCACAATGTGTGTTGCAGAGCCGTGGGGTGGGGTACAGGGGAGGCATCCCACCTAACCCCCAGGGTGTTCTGGGAGGTTGCCTCTGGTATCTTCCCTGGTGAGCCCCATGGGGTGCAACACCAGCCTAGGCTCCCCATAGGCAGAGCAGCAGCTAGGAGGATGGTCTTTACTGGTCTGGAGCCTTCGTGGGAAACAAGCCACCTGCTCAGGCCAGATGTGAGCCTGAGTGGGCAGAAGGACCCAAGGTGTGTGTGCCTCTAACCCCATGCTCTGCCTCTTGTCTGTTCCAGGGACTTTAAATATGTCGGGGATCGCCCTCAGCAGACTGGCCCAGGAGAGGAAAGCTTGGAGAAAAGACCACCCTTTTGTAAGGAGAGCGTTGTTTCTGTGTGCAGCAGAGTGGATGGTCACCCCACATTGAAAGTGGCAGGCCCTGCTGAATAGGCTTGTTCTCTGGGCTCAAGTGAACAAGATGCCCTAGGGCTGATGTGCTTTTTTGGTTGTTTTCTCTCAGGGTTTTGTGGCTGTCCCGACAAAAAATCCCGATGGCACAATGAACCTCATGAACTGGGAGTGCGCCATTCCAGGAAAGAAGGGGGTAAGGGCCACCACTCCCACTTGTTGGTGGTTAACAGAAGATTCAGAAGGCAGAACTATGGGGAGAGATTCAGATGCCGCTCGTTTATGACACATTTATCAGGGGCTGCAGTCACAGCCAATCCTCAGCTTTGACCCCACCCCAGGGAACATGAGGTCAGAAGGTACTGGTAGGGTTGAGGTGACAACTGTAATTCCGTGGGGTGGGGGTGGGGGGGAGACAGTTTTAACCAAGAAGGAGGCAGGGCAGGCAAGACCCTGGTGTGTGGTTGGGAGCACAGATCCATGGCAGGGCATGGGCAGCAACCTGAAGTGGGTATCTTCTTGGTCAGGAGGTTCGTGCCATGCTGAGGCTCATGGAGCTGGGTGTGTGGTTGAACCAGCCTGAGCAGAAAGATGTTCTGGAGAGCCTGCTAGGCACAGGCCACTGTGGCCACCTTGGACCCTGCTTCAGGGCCCAGGCATCCTTCACATACAGGCATTGTCTCCAGACAGGACAGCTCTTCCTTGCTGACCTTTGAAAAAGGCGCCTGGGTTATGCCTGGCACCCAGACAGCACCACTTGTTCTCACATGTGGTTTGGGTTTGTCATCTGTTTGGGGCCTCTGTTGAGGGCCCTGCCCCTTGTGTTAGGGTGAGGCAGATGCACCATTGCTGTCCCCTTCCCTTGGGGGACATTGGAAGAGGTGTCAGATTGTGGAGCAGCAGAGGTCCAGGCCAGAGGGCCGGGGCTGTCAGAATGTCCCTGGGTAAGAGGAGCATGACAGCTCTCCCCTGTGTGTCCCACCCTCTCAGAGACCGACCTATCTGTGAAGCCAACTCCTGCTCTAGGAGGGCTCTTTCTGGCAGCTCACTTTCTGGCAATGCCTCCCTGAGGGGCACTCTGGACTACAAGGCATTTGAGAAGGCTCCCCAGCATCCTGGTGGCCCTGGGTATCATGAAGCAAAAGCGAGTCCTTTTCTCGCAGGCTTGCAGCGGGCAAATGGCATGCTTCATCACAGTTTCTTCTCCCGCAGACTCCGTGGGAAGGAGGTTTGTTCAAGCTGCGGATGCTCTTCAAAGATGATTACCCCTCCTCACCTCCAAAATGTAAGTAACAGCACAGTTGGGCATTCTGGCTGTGTCACTACTCTGGAGAGGCACAAGTAGTGCTGGGAGGAGATAACTGGCCTTGCATCCTAGCCTCAATCCTTACTCCTACTTCAGGTTGAAGGTTTGAGTCTGTTGCCAGCCCTGGGGAGGTGGGTGGTGCTTATAATCAATAGGCTCAGTCTTGGATCCTAGCTGAGCCCCAAGAGGATTCCAGGCCAAGGCTGCCTGGACCTTTAGTGGTGGTTGATGATGAAACCATGGACCTAGTACCCACAATACCACAGCCCTGGACAGGAAAAATGTGCAAAAGGACCACTGTTGTCACCGTCTGAGGGTGGTTTTGCCCTGACCTGTTACCTCCCTTCTAGTCCTGTGTTAAACTTCATATCCAATTTGTGGCTGCATCTGCACCCTCAGAGGTGGTGGCAGGGAAGGGCTGAGGCCATGTTTGGAATAGTGGCTGCAGCTGAATAATGGTCTGAATGCAATTTAGGAAAACTCAGGAGGGGCCAGAAATCAACAACAGTGGTTAGATAACTAGTCAACATGTGCCATGTACCAGGAAGAGCACCTGGCCTGGGTGAGGCCAAGGCTGAGTGTGATTCCTTACTGAGCTGATTGGTGGGTCACAGCAGAAAGATGTTTCCACTGTGGTGGCAGTTCCCAGAAGGTGAAAATCTGTCAGTTGGATAACACTATGATGGAGACGGGTTTCACTGTTAGCTGCCCTTTGCTGTTTGAATTTTTTTTGCTACATAGAGGTATTGCTTTAATTAAGAGGAAAATGTAAGAATGGGACAAGCAAATCTGCTTTCACTGCTTCTGCTTAGTGACTGGAATCCAAGCAAGTTCAGCAAGGCAAGGGAAAGAAACCTCTCGGACTGTTGTGAAAGGTAGGCCTGTGCAGACACACCATCCCTTAAGGTACTATACACGTATGAGAAGTGAATATACAGAACTATTTTCATATCATTTCAATAAAGGAAAGTTTTGAAACTATTTACAATAGCATCATATCTCTTGGAATAAATCCAACAAAAGATTAGTTCAAGGGCTCTATATTGGAAACAGGAACATTTCTGATAGAAGTCAGTGCCAGCCCAAGCTTGCCGCATGCCATTTGGAAGATGGAGCATTGTACATATGTCGGTTCTCCGAGCTCATCCACAGGTCCTGAGTCAGTCAAGCAGGCTCGGAGAGATTCAGATGCTACTCTGTGTGGCAGTGCAAAGGGCAAGGCCAGCTACGGCCCAGGAAGAGAGCCCAAACCATGAGTGGGGTGGGACTTGGTGATTGAGACACTCTGGGGTTGGTGTGGAGACGGAGGCGGCCTGCAAAACAAAGCATCCAGAAGGGCTGTGCATGTGCAGTGGCATGGATGTGATAGGACTGGTCCAGTGGGATATCCCCATGGAAGAAGAGAAAACTTAGTCTCTTCCCACCATAGATAGTTGCCTTCTGGATGGACCTTGGTGCCCACTGGGAAGAGGAACGGTGAACTTTTGGAAGAACACTCAGGAAGAATCCTCCTCGGGATATGCATTGATTTCCTAACCAAGGAAAACAGAAAGTGCTAACCATAGGGTGCAATTGACCATTTGAACTACATTGAAGGGAAGGATATATTTTCATCAAAAGGTACCTGTGAGAGGGAAAGAGGAAAGGGACATATGTGTGTGTCTCAGCACTTCCCTTGACTTACCAAGAGCTCCTGAGAATCTATAAAGAAAAGACTAACTACCATGACACCAAACAGTCCTTCCCTGTCCACCTGGCTGTTAAGGATAGGGAAGGACATCTGACTTCATCACCAGGGAATGGAGGCGCCCCAGCAGGACCCTCATACACTGCACAGGAGCAGACAGTGTAGGGCAGTGTACTCACACTTACTGGAGAGTGTAAGTTTGGGACCCTTGTCTTTGGAAAGCTGTCTGCTGAAGTAAACTTAATGCTTATAATTTATGTCTACTGCAGGACCTAGAAGTTCTGTAGTGAATAAACACTCGGACTCACGTGTGTCCAACAAAGACACAGGTGTGCTTGTGGCAGCCCCATTTGTGATAGCCAAGAGCTGGACACACCCCACATGTCGGGAATAGAAGAATGGGAACTAGCGTACAGAGCCTGAGTGCATAGCAGATCCAGAAACTTAGAAGTCAAGAGGTGACAACTGCATTTGGAGGGAAGCCAGCGAGTGGCCGGGCAGGGGTGGGCTGTACACTTTCCTGTGTGGGGGTTGTTAGCAGAAGAAACAAGATTGATAAATGACAGTTAATTAGAATTAGGTACTTGTGTTCACCAGAGGATATAATGAAAACAAAAAAGCAAGCCCAGAGTGGGAAAAGGCATTTGCAAGACATACAGCTGACAGAGGACTTTGGGATACATAAAGAGCTTGTGCAAGCCAGAGGAAAGATGGGCAGGGGACCTAGACAAGCTCTCTCCAGGGGAGCAGCCTGGGACTGGCAGTGCATGGAGGAACCCACACTCAGCAGTCACCAAGAGACACAGCTGGACCCACAGGCAGCCATGGGACACCTAAAATACCACTAAAATTCATGGCTGGCCCCACCTGCTGTCAATGAAACTGGGAGGTAGCAGGAGCTTACAGGCCTGGAAACTGGCAGTGACAGCTTATATTTAACAGTGATGCCTCACAACCCAGCATATTCGCATGGAAACACACATGTATGCAGAGTTCCCATTCAGGGGTCATTCCCCTGTGAGTCCCTACAGGACAGTGGACAAACCATGGTCATCCCTCACCATGGACTCACGTGGCCTTGTCAGAAAAAGGAATACCTTGTGGACAGTGCCGTGGTGTGTAAAGTCCTGGCAGTCACATACAGTGCTGGCAGTGGGCGCTGTGTCCATCTGGGAGCTATGTGTGTCAGTGGGTGTGCTTGATGATTCATCCAGCTACGCTGGACTTGCTGTGCTTTTCTAAGTGTGATGATTATAAATAAAGAGAAAGGGCCAGGTGAGGTGGCTCACACCTGTAATCCTAGCACTCTGGGAGGCTGAGGCAGGTGGATCACTTGAGCTCAGGAATTTGAGACCAACCTGAGCAACACCCCCAACTCTAAAAATAGCTGGGTGTTGTGGCAAGTGCCTGTAGTCCCAGCTACTTGGGAGGCTTAGGCAGGAGGATCACTCAAACCCAAGAGTTGGAAGTTGCTATGAGCTGTGATGCCACGACACTATCCAGAGTGACAAAATGAGACTCTTGTCTCAAAACAAAATATAAATAAAGAGAAAGGAGAAGTGTCCAGATAAAAGAAGTGTCCTAAAATACCAGCTGTGGTGATAGTCCCTGAGTGGGATTGCTGATGGCAGTTTTTCTGCTCTTTCATAAAGAATCCAGAATCTTAGAAGCCTGTGGTTTGGGGGATGGAATGGTCTGCCTCAGACACCAGCTCCTTTGGAAGGGTCTTGGCACTGCTGCCCTGGCTTTGTCTCCAGGGTCCCCTGCATGGCTCTGCTGCCCATCCTCCCTGGACCCAGTTAGCTGGGAGGGATACAGGAGCAGCCACAAGTGTCACTGGCCACCCGGTGTGGTCTCTGTCCTCTGGCCACCTGGCTATGCTGGAAAGGGACATGGCCTTATGTCTCACCTAGGCCTGTTGTGCGTCTCAGACTTTGTTCCCCACTGTGACACAGTGTGTGCTTGTTCTGCTTCATGTTACCTTGTGACTACAATTTCTTTTTTTTTTAAGTTCTTAGTCATATACCTGGCTGCCTGCCAGGTGCCCCAGCATGGGGATGGGGTGACTTGAGGGGGATGTTACTGTATAGGGCTGCATTGCCCCCCAAAAGCATTTTCTTTCCTCATCCTCCAGGTAAATTTGAACCACCATTATTTCACCCGAACGTGTACCCTTCAGGCACAGTGTGCCTGTCCATCCTAGAGGAGGACAAGGACTGGAGGCCAGCCATCACGATTAAACAGGTATGGGCCCCACAGGCCCCTGGAGGGAAGGTGGGTTGGAAGCCTCCACAGCCAAGGTTGATGTCTTGAGGAGCCCCCATCATGCTGCTGACACCAATTTTGTGTGTGTCTGTCTCTCGTGCAGATCTTATTAGGAATACAGGAACTTCTAAATGAACCAAATATCCAAGACCCAGCTCAAGCAGAGGCCTACACAATTTACTGGTTAGTAGCAACTGGTCCTATGTAGGCCACTGGGGGAGGGAAAAACAAGCTTATGTGGCTACAGGGTGGCCCTGTAGAAGGAAAATTCAGGGCTGGGCAAGTGGGTGTTGTGCACAGGGGTTGCTGTGGGCAAGAGGGAAGGTGATGTGGGCTCTCATGGCCACTGTCCAGGTGTGCTATGGCCAGTCTGATCCTGTGTTTTGGTGAGCTATAGTCAGCTTCGGGGGGAAGGCGCCTGAGCACCAGGGTGGGAAGCCACGCTAAGGGGCATGTCCCGTGAACCATATCTCTCCCATTACTGCCCATGGCCTGTTCCCCCCATCCTGTTGCTCCTGTGGTAGGTGAGAACCAACCCAGCTCAGTGGTGCTCAAGTGGCAACTTCATGTGGCCCTTAGGAGGTGCTGCTGTGGCCAGGGTGTCCCTCTGGTCCTATGTCTCCCACACATGCCAAGGAAGAGAGCCTGACATAAGTCAGAACTTGAATGGTTAACCTGGTGCCAGGGATAAGCCCCCCGCCCCCCCAGCAGAAACCCCACACCTGCAGTGTCTGGATCCCTTAGCCTTACCTGCCAGCCTGGTCTGATAGGTCTACCAAAAGCTAGGTTGGGGGTTCTGACCCCATGCTCCATTTGCAGCATTCAGAAACTACCCAGTGGGGCAGCACCTGTGGCTCAAGGAGTAGGGTGCCAGCCCCATATGCCGGAGGTGGCGGGTTCAAACCCAGCTCTGGCCAAAAACTGCAAAAAAAAAATGCAGGAAAAGAAACGATATATGTGAGATCATAAGATCCTGAAAAGTGACTAAAAAAAAAAGAAACTACCCAGTATGGGTCCCTGCTCCTCTACGGAACAGATTGGAGGGCTTTCTGGAGACAGTCTCGGGTGCCACATGGTCAGGGTCCAGAGGGGCTTGCTGGACAGCTGCCCCACTCCCAGGCTTGCCTACCAGGCCATGGGCCCAGTCCATCCCACCTGGTCAGCGGAGACCTGTGCCTTCCAAGGATCCCATCCTAACTGGAACTGGTCAGGAAAGAGGGCTGAGGCAAGAGTGGTCATCATAGGAGATGCATTTCTCCTCAGGTGCAGGCCCAGCTGAGCTGCTGACAAGGTGCCCTCCCTGGTGGCCCAAGTAGAGCAGCTCTGGCCTCAGCCCGGCTTCCCTGAGGGCCAACTTTGATCAGTCCCCTTGCCCTAGCTCCGTTGGCTGGGCTGCCCAACTAAGAAGAGTGAGCCCAGTGGGAAGTGGCTGGACTCCCTCCCTATGCTATTGTCTGCTGTGCACTGATCATTGTGGGAGGCACATTTGTTCCATACGGGGAGAGTGTGGCAGGGTCTCCTGTAGACAGTTGGCTCCCACAGCCACTTCCCCTGGCCAGCGTGCTCACAAGGTGCCCGTTGAGGCAGAGGTGCTCCCCTGTCTGGCCCTCCCCGTCCTGAGCTGCCTCGTTGCCCAGTGGGTCAGGTGTGCCGCAGTGGCTCTGGTCTCCATTTTGCTGACCTCAGGCCATGCTGTAATAGCTGTTCTGCACCAGCAAGTCCCAGCTACATGACTTCACGGCCCTGCATCACCTGGGCGCAATGCCTACTGGACTACACCACTTGTTTTCACTTCGACAAAATGTTCTTTCTCCTACAAATGTCTGTGTTAAATGTACTTGTTGTGGAGCATGCTCAAGAGCACCAGTCCCTCTGTCCTCCTACTTCCAAAGGCCTGGGCCATCTTCCTGCCTTGGCAGGTGCTCTGTCCTTAGGCCACACTCTATAAGGGCAGAGATGGGGCTTGGCTACTTCTCTGGTTCCTTCTGGAGCCTGCCCAGCTGAGCTTCTCTGCCCTGGGCCTGCCTGGTGGCCTGAGCTGCGCATGGGGTTAGGAGCAGCGTCTGGGGTGGGTTGGTGCAGGGTGGTGCCCTGGTCCCATGGCTTCACCTGCGGCTCTGGCACTGTGGCCCTGACCCCATGTCCCAGGATTGGTGCGCAGTTCTGCCCTCACTCCTCTGTACTGGCAGACAAGGCCCTTCAGAGTCTGCTTTCACCCCAGAGCCTTCTGTCTACATGGTTGACCCTCTTGTCCTTTAACCCTGGTGCCTTTGTAGACCCGGGGCCTGGGCAGCAGGTGACCATAGTATGCCATCTAGGGGAGGGCAGTGCTCTGGTTGAGAGCAGGTTGGCTTCTTAGGCACTTTGCACACATGCATGGACATGCTAGGCCTGCTCGGAGCTGTATGAATGTGCAACTGAGGAGCTGCACCCCTACTGTAGTGCCAGCCAGTCACCACTGGGGCTCTGCACATCATCCCTGGCAGCTGTTGTCAGGCTGAGCCTCATACTGAGGTCCAGCTCTGGTCTTATTCCCAGGCAGCCAGCAGGGGTTGCCCCCACACCAGCCGAACCCGGGCTGGGCACCTCCTGACTCAACCGCCTTGCACATCTTTGCCTCTGGGGCTGAAGGCTTAGTGGGAAATCCTCTAGTTTGGGAATTGGGAGTTGATTTTTTTTGTTTGTTTTTTCTCACTTTGTCACCCTCAGAGTGCTGTGGCATCATAGCTTACAGCAACCTCATAGGCTCAAACGATTCTGTTCCCCTCAGCCTCCCAAGTAGCTGGGACTACAGGCACCCACCACAACACCTGACTATTTTTAGAGATAGGGTGTCTCTCTGGCTCAGGCTGGTCTCAAACCTGTGAGCCCAGCCAATTGATGTTTTTAAAGTCAACAGTGTCTCAGAAGAAACCACTGATGGCCAGTTGAGAGCGCAGACTCGGCAGAGGTTATAGGGCTCCTCTGGTCGTGAGCTGCCTCGTTGCCCAGTGGGTCACTGTGTCTGAGAGGCTCCTGTCCCTTCCTCTATCACCGTGTCCACCAGACATGGCCTCCTTTGCTCCCTGCTGCCCGCTGATCCTGTCTCAGCAGCCCTTGGGCTCTGCTGTCATACACGACTCCCTAGGCAGCTGCTTTCTGTCATGGTTGGTGCTCCTGCCACTGGCCCCAGCTTCCTGAGCGAGGCCTCTGGCTAGTGCAGGTCCACTGCTCACATTTCTAATGTGTCTATTCTCTTTTGACCTCCTCAGCCAAAACAGAGTGGAGTATGAGAAAAGGGTTCGAGCACAAGCTAAGAAGTTCGCACCCTCATAAGCAGCGGCCTGTGGCTTCGCAAAAAGGAAGGGATTGGTTTGGCAAGAACTTGTTTACAACATTTTTGGAAATCTAAAGTTGCTCCGTACAATTACTAGTCACCTGGGGAGGGTTGGGTGGGTGCCATCTTCCATTGCCGCCACGGGGACACAGTTCTTGATTCGCTGAATTGCCCAGATTTTCATACAGGGTCTCTTCCTTCAGTCTTTTGTATTTTTGATTGTTATGTAAAACTTGCTTTTATTTTAATATTGATGTCAGTATTTCAACTGCTGTAAAATGATAAACTTTTATACTTGGATAAGTTCCTGGAGCTAGCTCCCTCTCTGGTGCAGGCATGCTTCACACCTGTAGGGCTGCACTTGGCCTCCCGCTGGCTGCGTGGAAAACAAAATCACACTAGTCCCTCCCTCCGCCTTCGTTCTCTTCAGAATCTGGGTTGTATTGCTTTTGAGCCTCAGATCCAAAGCCAGCCAGCGTCTGATTCCGCATCACTTCCTTTGTGTTTATATGGCGTTTTGTCTGTGTTGCTGTTTAGAGTAAATAAACTGTTTATATAAAGGTTTTTGTTGCATTATTGTCATTAAAAGTGTAAGGAGGCAAATAGCCGGGTGTTGTGGCGGGCGCCTGTAGTCCCAGCTGCTCGGGAGGCTGAGGCAAGAGAATCTCTTAAGCCCAGGAGTTGGAGGTTGCTGTGAGCTGTGTGAGGCCACGGCACTCTACCAAGGGCCATAAAGTGAAACTCTGTCTCTACAAAAAAAAAAAAAAAGTGTAAGGAGTCCTGGGAATGCCCTTCCCCAAGTGCAGGCCTCAGAGCACCAGCCTCAGCCTTGTGGTCCAGGGCCAGGTCAGCAATGAGCATGTCACACCGGCTGGGTTTCCAGGTGCACCCAGGCCCTGCGTGGCTCTCTTGTCCTGGTTCCTTGTAAAATAGGACTGTGTACACAGGTGGCTTGAGGTTTCTGTTCCCCCCCAGCCCTTTGTAAAGTATTAGTTCAGATCTGGCTGAGTTGGAACTGGTTTCAAGACCCTTGTGATGCATGTGGGTCAGAAGCTGATGTCTATGCTGCAGCAGGCTCCAGGGGGATGCACTGAAGCCAAGTAGGAACCACTGGCAGGTGGGTGCACATGCTATGGTGGCCAGGCCGCATCGATAGAGCCTTGCCCGTGGACACAGTAGCATCTGCCCCTATCCTGTCTGTGCTGTATGCCCTACCCAGGGGCAGCCCTTTGCCTCCACATGCCGTTTCCTACATCCTGGGATGTCCAGAAGCGGCAGGTGAATGGGCCCTTGATGGTGTCTTGACACCAGAACTCTTAAAGTAAGGTGCCACTGTCCTTATCCTGAGGCTTCCTGAGCCCAGGGCACAGCCTCAAGCCTGAATGTTCTGTGGGACGGCACAGTTGGGGGTCCAGCGAGGCAGGGCCCAGCACTCCTACCCTCTGACCTGGCCCCCTGGCACAATGAGTAGGGCACTTACCAGATATGCTCTGGAGTCCACCACCTAGGTACCCTCACTGTTAGAGCAGGGTGCCTGTGCCCAGGCACAGACCAAGAGCCCCAAAGGCTCAAGGAGTGCAGAGAGGGCTGGTCATGGGGCCCCCCCACCCAGGGAACCTCAAGGGCCCCAGGAGGAAGGAGCTTGGTGTTGCTCTGGTCCACATGGGACCCCAGCTGGCAGCCAGGAGTCTATCTCCAATGTTAGAGGTGACTTCGGAAGGCCCTAGAGCCGGCAGCACTGGTGGCTCTGAGGTTCGAGTGCCTTGATTGCTTTCTCAGCTGTATGTTTTGTCGGGTTGCTAAGCTCTCGGTTTGATATTTGCAACTTATTCATAACGCAGAGGGCCTTACCTGGGGATTCAGCCGAGTGTGTCCTTGTAGCTGCTCCAGAACGTCATCTTTTGTAATGGCTGAACTACATTTAGCATTAGTTACACCTGTATATGGTTAATGTATATGGAAATTCAATATATTTTATAGTTAAAGTATCCTAAAGTAATTGATGTTTCTAGCAAAACTGTAGTGACTTCAGCTAATGAAATGTTTCCTTTGTACCACAGTCCTGGGCTTAACAAAGATGTGAATCTTGTAACTTGAGCACTCTGGAATGTGACCCCGTGGCTAATGTCAGGGATAGAGTGTGTTCTCAGCATAGCACCTCGGGATTGGTCAGGAATTGTGGACAATAGATTAACCACTGTATCTAAGAATCCTCAAATTAAAAAGTTTCCACAATCTGCAGCCTGCGGGGTGTGTCCTTTCCTGCCCTGTCCTTGTCCTCCCTGAGCTATGGGGGTGCAGACCCTCACCAGCACCACCCCACTCCGTGCTATGCTGCCCTGCCTAGAGGGGCTGCCTCACTTTCACCTCCATCACCCAGCATCAGACCCTCCATGGCCAAGGATGTCCCCCTTGAACCTAAGTGGAGTCCCCTGCACCTCCTTGGCTCCGTGGTCCCTGGCTGCCCGAGGTGAGAATCCTCTTCAGAGAGCAAGGATACCAGGTGCGTGGCAGTGCACCACTTGGCATCTCCCAGAAGCACCCAGGACTGTGTGACTGGGGAGCCATTGCCATTCTGTGGCCTCAGGAGTTGGGCTGACCACACTTAGCTCTGGCTTGAGGGTGGGTGTCCCAGGGCCCACTTCCTCACAGGAAGGCATTCTGCCTTTGCCTTTATGGAGAATGTAGGTGCCTACAGCTGCCAGCTCTACTCAGGCCCTCACCAAAGAGTGAAGACAGACAGAAGCAGCCCCTGCTGGGAAGCGGACTCTGACACACCCACCCAGACTTGAGGCTGGCTGGGCTGAAGGAGGCAAGGAGACCTGACCACAACATGGGAATGTTGGCTCTTGGCCAGGCTCCCCATGGCCCCCTTACCCTTCTTGACTGTCCAGCAGGGGCACTTGTCCATTCACCTACAGAGGCCCCTTGGGCTCCCTAGTAAGCCCGGGCACAACCATCACTCCTGGGAGCAGCTGATGGAAACCTCTGACTTGTGGTTGCCATGACAACAAGTTGCCAGGTTGGAAGGCCTGAGCACTGACTTACACCAGCTGAAACCGGTCTGAGCCAGCCGGGGGATGGGAGGAGCAAGGGGTGCTGGCTTTCAGGGTGTCTTGCCTTTTGCTCAGGAGAGTGCCTGCCCCATCTGAGGGATCCTGACTATGGACCATTTAGTGGGTAAAGACAGAGCAGCCCAGCCCAAAGATTTTTGCAAAGTAACAAGCACAGGGCATAAGGAGACTGCAGAGCGCTCATATGCAGGCCTGGGCTCCTCCCTCACTGGGCCTCTGCCCATCCAGGGCAAAGCCAAGCAAGCCCTCCCCAGAAGGCAGGCAGGGCCGCACCCCAGGAGGAGGTTCTGCCTTTACCTTTATGGAGGATGAGCTGCCAGCTCTGCTTGGGCCCCCACCAAAGGGTGAGGGCAGAAGCAATCCCTGCTGTGAAGGGGGCCCTGGCACACTCCCTCAAGCCAGAGCCAACAGGAAGGAGTCACTGGTGATTATGCTCCACGCTGGTCATCCCCTCACCCAGGCCTCAAAGAAAGTAGGGGCCGGCCTGCCTGCTGGGATCTCCCACCAGTGGCCTTTGTTTTGGGGCCTGGCAGGAGGCTGTCCTGGGCCCACCTTTCTGCCCCCGCTCCACCCTGGGACTCATAAACCTCAGGCCAGCAGTGCAGCAAGGCCCAAGGGCACTTCTGTCCAGCTCGAGATGGTCATCTTCAGCCAGCTCCACTGGCACATGGAGCCCAGAGTGAATGTCTTAGGCAAGAGACCAGTCCTGGGCAAGGACCTCCTACCCACAGCCCCTCCCTTCTGCCAGCAGATATATACCCCATGTGCATACCAGGGTTCCTGCTGTCCTCAGGACAGACGGAACAGACAAGGACCTGGCTGGCCAGAGTCCCTGGGCTCTGACCCCACCAGTTCTGGATGCCCCACCATCTGCCCCTTCCCACGTCCTCTGCAGGAATTGAGGGGCCGGTGGGGGGCAAAGAACAGGGGAGGAGCTTGGCGGAAGACTGTGCCTGCAATTCTGAAGACTACCACCAGTGGACAGTGGTGCAGGACTTCCAGCTGTGGTGGACATCTGCCTCTCTGAGTTGCCCGTGCTTGGGCACTTGAGCATCATGGGCACATGTCTCCTGGCCCTGCCTTGCCAGACCCTTCCACCCCAAAGCCCTGAGTGTGTAAACATAGCTAGGCTTGGAAAGTGGCTTTTCTCACTTTGCACGAGCAGTCCCTAACCACTGACACACCTCCCCATCCTATCCCTATCTTCCAGAGCAGAGCAGCTGTAAGGACCTGGGTCTGAGGGCAGATGGACCAGGGTGATTCCTCAGAGCAAGGACTTTGGCTCAGGTGCAGGGTTGGTAGGCACCCACCCTCTTGTCCTCTCTCCTGGCACTAGATCACACACAAAGACTGGCTTCCACCCCCAACCTACAGGTGGGGAACCTGAGTAACTGGAGGGACTGGGACTGACAGGCTGAGTGACACTTGCTGGGAGCTGAGATCAGCCCAGGGGGCACTACTGTTATCCCCATTTTACGGATGGAGAGATTGAGGCATGGGGCAGTGGAAGGGTGTGCTGAGGCAGGGATGAGCAGAGGCAGCAGGGGCTCTAACCCAGGTCAGCCTGATTTCACGCTCAAAGCAATCAGGGAAGAATGAAGGACTTGGTCACCAAATGGGCCAGAGCTCATTCATACAACACCACACACACAACACTGAATGTCTGTGAAGAAAAGAGCTCTGGAGATTATTCTATCCTGGGGAAACCAAGGGCCAGGGCTGGGTTTGGGGTCGAGCTTGTTCCTCTGTGGCTCCAGATAAGCCCTTCCCATCTATGGACCTTAGTTTCCCTACCAGTAAAAGAGGGTGGTGAGAGGTCTCCAAGGGCCCTCCCATCCCCGACAGACTGCGATGTTAAGTCTTGAGGTTGGTTCTCCACATGGGGGGGCCATGCAGGGGGCCCCTTCCCTGCAGCCTGGCAGCTGCCCCTCCTAACTTCCTGTTTACAGCAGCTGCGGTCTTATCCCTTCACCCCAAAGCCACTGTGGTCACCATGGCAACCAGGTCCACCATTTGTTCCAACAGGTTGGCAGAGCCTGACGTAAGACTGCAGAGGTAGGAGGCCCTGGCTCCACGATCCTGGCTCAGGGCTCATCAGCCCCTTGGGAGGGACATTGCTATCCTGGCCCTGACTCCCCTTCACTGCTAAGTGATGTTTAGGGACAGCTGCTGGGCACAGGGTCTGCCCCCCTCCCTGGCTCACCTAACATCTCTGTGTGGAGCAGTTAATACATTTCCTGAGCCCTCTGCCATTTACCTGGCTATACTGGGTGAGAATGGAGGAAGGACCTGAGGGCTGCATGTCCTGAAGGAGAGCCCACCCTGCTGTCCTGTCCCCACTTCCCCCATTCGCATTCTCTGTCCCCATCCTGCACAGACAGGCATGGGCTGGGCAGGGATGTGAAGCCCCATCACAGTAGAGTCTGCCCCATCCTGGGTGAGGGGAGCAGCCCCCTGTATTCTCCCTGGGCTGGGAACAGAGGCTGCACTGCCCCTTCCCCCAGCTCCTCTCCCCAGGGCCCAGGAGGCAGCAGCTAAGGCAGGGCCCAGAAATAAAGGTGCACTTACCCTCAAAAAACATGATCCAAGCAAGGGACCCTGCATCAGAAGTCTGTCTGGCCTCTGGCCCCCTGAAAGTGGACCACCCTTGTCTCTGGGCCTGAGCCATGGTGGGCTCCAGGCCTTCTGCTCCTCACCCTGGTTAGGGTCCCACGACTAGGGTGGGGCCCTCAAGAGTGAAAACTTCTCCAAAGTCTAATCCTCCTAGCCCCAAAGTGCTGCATGCAAGCATCCAGCTGTACCCAGCCAGATTCAGACCCATGATCTACAGCCACTTTGAACCTCTGACATGACTGAGAACCTCTGGGGGTGCCCTAGAACAGAGTTTAGCACTGTGGCCTTCCCAGTCTGGTCCCATGTGAGACGAGAGTTCAAGTCTGAGAACAGCTGCGGTGAGGTCACCCAGGCAGCTGCCTGGAAGGGGCCCGCGGGTGCAGTTCAGAAGGGGGTTCCAGCTGCAACTGGGCCTCGGAAACCTCACCAAAGCTATTGAAAGGATAACCTCAACAAGTAACCGAGTTGTCATGGGCGTCCCTGAAGTGACTGCCCCCGTGCAGGCTGCCCCCCTACATAGAAAGCTATCAGGCCCGCGGTGGCAGAGTCCCCGGACGCAGGCCGCGCCAAGTTGGTGCAGGGACAGAGCTTAAACTGGGAGGACGACTCTGGAGATGGCTGCGCAGCCCTTCGAGAAAAGTCTACGCTGAGGCATGGCACGTCATGTTCGGGTCCGGTGACTGTTTGTGGGGGCCCCGGGGAGGAGACCCCGCCGACAATACCACGCTCAGCCCCCTCCCATATCAGGAATTAGCGCGCAGCCACACGAGGGTCCACACGCGGAGCCGAACCGGCTCCCCTCTCTGCGACCATCCGAGGGTCAACTGACCGCCCCGTGCCGCCCTGCACCCCAGGAAGGGGACTTTTCTTGCGGACCCCAGGCGGATTGGACGGGGGTTGGGGGAGCGGCGGCGGGCGGGGCGAGCGCCGTCCGACCCCGCCCTCTCCCCGCCCCCGCGCCCCCCGCCCGCCGCAGCCGCGCGGGGCCTCAGCGGCGCTGGGCCGCAGTGCTCAGTCGCTGGCGCGCGCGGCTGCGGGCGTTCACTGTGCCTCAGCGTCCCGGAGCCCGTGCCAGGAGTGCGACGCACCGGGAAGCCTCCCCACCGGGCCCACGGTGAGTGCCTCGGGCTTCAGCCTATACCGTCGGGCCGCCGTCGGGGCTCGGCCCTGCGCCTGCATCAGGACAGACCGACGGACAGCTGGCCGCCGCCCCTCCAGGAGCCACTCCCTTGGGCCCTGTTACCCAGGCGCCAGCTCAGTGCTCGCCACCGACCCTGGGGGGGGGGCGCGCGGGGGAAGTTTCTGAGGCTGTGGGCGGTGGGAAGGTCTGGAGGGCGCCCCCTTGCCCCTGGGGAAACTGAGGTCGCGCGTGCTTCGAGGGGCGGGCCCTCGGGGCATTTCTTCTGACGCCTTGCTCTCCCTTCAGAGCTGAGCGTGCAGGGGCAGGCGCGGCTGCGGGTCCGCACTGCGGACGGGCAGGGGCAGCGGGCAGGGGCAGAGCCAGATCTCAGCGCCGCGGGGCTCCCCCGACCACCAACCCCTACCTCCCGCCCCCGCTAACCAGGAACCAGGCTTTGACCCAGCGCTCTCCTCCCCCATGGAGACCGAAGACCGGGGTTGGGTCCTAAGATCCCGGAGACGCTCAGAGCTACCCAGCACCCCTCCCGGGCTTGGGGAGGAAGACACCCCCAGCGCCCCAGTCTCTCCCACCCTCCCAATAAGGTGCCAATCCTGATAGTGTGCACCTTAGTCCTCCTGAAATCCGGCTGGCGCAAGCTCCGCGCGTTACCTTCCTGCCCTGCCTGCCACCAGTTAATTTCAGTGTCACTCCTTCCAGGGCTGGGGGCTCTGGGGAGGGCGTAAAAATTATACACACCAAACCAGTTCCCAAACTCCTCCTGGACCCCCTGCCCTCTGGTTGGAGAGAGACCCTGATAGAACAGGGAGGAGGAGGCAAGGCTCCCGCGGGTCACCACAGTGACGGGAGATAACTAGGAGTGGGCAGGGAGGTGGCAGCGGAGTCAGGTGAGTAGTGACAGGTGAGGGGCTAAGAAGGCACCCGACGTCCCTGTCACCTGTATCCCTGCCAAGCCACCTGCTGGCTTCCTGCTGCTCTCTGGCCTCAGGAGCCCACTTGTTAAAATGCGCATGCCAGTATTAGAGTGCAATGAGACCCCCAAGAAGCCTCACTGGGAGGAGCTTGCCAAAGGTCCTGCACTGTGCAGCAACCATCGGGGGTCAGTGAGACCCCAGGAAGATGCCAGCAGGAAGTCCCCAGCATCCGGTGAAAGGGACTAGGCAGGATTTCGGTGGGGAAGAAGAGCAAAAGGGAGCCGTCCACAGCCAGTATGGGGGGGAATCCTCACCCACCTCCACCAAGGGTGGTGTAGCAGTCCCCCTGCCCCCAAGGGGCACTCTGCAGGTGGAAACTAGGAAGGCTGACCAAATCCCTCAGCTCAGCTGTCCCCAGACTCATCCACCTCAGAGCCATTCAAGCCCTCAAATGCCCTGGCAGGAGACAGCTTAGCTTAGGTTCTGGTTTTTTTTTTTTTTTTGTAGAGACAGACTCTCACTTTATGGCCCTCGGTAGAGTGCCGTGGCCTCACACAGCTCACAGCAACCTCCAACTCCTGGGCTTAAGCGATTCTCTTGCCTCAGCCTCCCGAGTAGCTGGGACTACAGGCGCCCACCACAACGCCCGGCTATTTTTTGGTTGCAGTTCGGCCGAGGCCAGGTTTGAACCCGCCACCCTCGGTATATGGGGCCGGCGCCTTACCGACTGAGCCACAGGCGCCGCCCAGGTTCTGTTTTTTTGTTTTTGTTTTTTGTGTTTTTTTGAAACAGAATCTCACTTTGTTGCTCTGGGTAGAGTGCTGTGGTGTCACAGTTCACAGCAACCTCAAACTCTTGGGCTCAAGTGAGTCTCTTACCTCAGCCTATCAAGTAGCTGAGACTACAGATGCCTGCTACAATACCCAGCTATTTTTAGAAACAGGATCTCACTCTTTCTCAGGCTGGTATCAAACCCCTGAGATCAAGTGATCCATCTGCCTCAACCTCCCAGAGTGCTAGGATGACAGGTGTGAGCCACTGCACCTGGCGCTTGAGTTCTGGGTTTGAATCTTGGCGCTAGGCAATCACCAGCCGTGGGCTGTGAAATAGGACATGTCATCTGCTTTGTAAAATGTTATTCCCCATTCAGCCCAGATCTGGGGGCAGCCGGAGAATGAGCCACATGATCAGGTGTAATTTGCCAGTGCTGGCCCTTACTCTGCTCACTGATACATGGTCGGAGTGTCTAGGCCTGAGTGGGGTGTGGGTACATTCTGCTCCACGTTTCTGTCCAAGCACAAGAGGCACAGAGATGTGAGAACCCATGAAGGAATTACATCCAGGCCCCCGAGGCAGCCAGTGCTTCCCATCCGGTCACAAACGGGAAGACAGGAAAGGCCCACTGTTCATTGTTCATGGCAGCTCTGGATGAAGTCGCTGGCCAGGACACTGTCAGAGGCCTCTGTGGCAGATGTTACGAGGGCCCAATCTGTGGGGTGCAACGAAGTTATCGCTGCCCAGGCAGCCCAGGGGTTCCAGGGTCAGGCACCTCTTCCAGACACTTATGCCAACCTGTCACTGTTGTCCCTGTCCTGGCAGCAGGCTGAATGGGGAGGTGCAGGAGCTGCAGTTTGGGTGGCCCAGCTGGACCCCAGCTCTCAGGACATCCCAGAAGCTTAGCACTTAGACATCAAAGAAACCTGGACTTGCTGGCTCTGTGGGTTCTTAGGATGGGTTCCTAAGCTGGCCCTCCAAACACTCATCTGGGAGGGGTGAGTGGAACACTCGCCTCCCTTGGGCTGCTCTGAGTATAGCCAGAGAGATGCAGGGTGGAAGATGAAGGAGGGCATCTGGACCCCGCTTTCTACCTGGAACAATTTGTTGTCAGACACCCCACACACGCCCTGCAGCTCAGCCTTAGCTCCTGCCTCGTATTTGTCTCTGGGCCCACAAGCCCCTGTAGCCCCTGTCACATGCAGATGCAGCCGGCGGTTGCCCTGGCAACAGCTCAAGCAGTGGCTGCTCCACAGGCTTTGGGGGGCTGCGGGGGTGGGGGGGAGTAGCCTCTTTCGCTCAGCTAGAGAGAAGAGGAGGCCTGTGACTCCCGGCTGCCTAGGGAATTCACAACTGGCTTCAGGGCCAATGGCTTCCAGAAGTACTACGCCCAAACATTGGGGTCCCCCATCTGTTCCACAGGGGAGGCACTGACAGGCCTGAAGGAGGTGAGGCCCGCAGTGTGAGAGCTGCACACCCTCTCCTATCCTCAGCTCTTGGGTATGGCCAGATGAAAGCCCCCTAAGCCCAGGGCCCATGGGCTCACTAGCTGGCTGGAGCATTAGGGAACAGGATGCAGTGTTATTGAGGGATTCAGGCTGAGTTGGGGGGCACAGAGCAGGCATGGTGACCTGGACCACCATAGACAGACTGGGAGCAGGGAGCTTGCTTAGAAGATCGGCTTAGGACTCACCAGTTCCAGGTGTGCACAGACTTAGCCCTGCCCCCAGCTCAATCTGAGGAGAAGGCAGCAAGGGATGGTGACAGAACTGGTGACAAATTATCTGAGGGCTGGCCTGGCACGCAGGGTGGGGAAGACAAACCAGGAGCTCCTGGGCAAGTTCAACCTGCTTGGCCTCCATTTCCTGTCTTGCTAAGTGAAAGTGACAGTGGCTCCAGCCATGGTGGGTACTCAGTGCTAGAGGTGCCCTTGGTAGGTGGACAAATGGGCACCAACAAGGAAAGGAGATCCATACCCTGTAGTGGGCTGGGAAGCACAGCATGTGCTGCAAGCCAGAGGCCCAAGGGTGGGGGCTGGAGAGCAGAGGTGGCCTGGCTGTGGGACAGTTTTCATGGGGAGGAAGGGGCCTCCCTGGGGGTAGGGGTGCACAGGGAAGAGGAGGGTATGGGTGAGTGGAAGAGGGGCTCCAGAAGCCATGGTGTCTTAGCCATCATCCTGCCCTTCCTCTTGGGATTTGCAGGGAAAACTGAGCCCCAAGCCTTCCCTGGCACTGGCAGAGGGCAGGGAGACGGGAGGGGAGGGTGAGTGAAGGGAGTGTGGCAAGACCAGAGGGAAAGGAAGAAGAAGCAGAACAGCCAGAGCTCTGGTGAGAGCCCAGGAAGCACCCACTGCCGCGGCTGCCTAGGCTGCTAGCACCTGCCCTCTGGGCCAGGACTGAGACTATGCCCCTTCGGCTTCCCAGCCCCCACCCAGGGCTGCCAATTTGTTTGATCCAAGCCCTGGCCTCCACGTGGGTTCTGGGCCGAAGGACCAGGTGTGGGCTGGGCCTTCCAGGGAGCTCCAGGCAGAAGTCTGCTGTGCCCAGGCTGAATTCCTCAGTAGAGGGCCACTCTCTGTCCCAGCCCGAACATGGAGGCTGCTCCTGCTGCTCAAGGCAGGATGGGGAGGGGGCTTAGTTGCCATGGCAACATGAGGATAATCAAGCAGATGGATCAAGAGCGTGTGAGAGCCACAGCCCCTACATCCACCATTTTAAGGAGAGGGCTTAACTCGGCTCCTGGGGCACTACCTCCCCTACCCCACTGCCCTGGAGTGTGTTGACTGGGCCCTGTTGACTGCGGCTGTCTTAGATGGGTGAGGACCCCTGAGCAACCCCCTCTGTGGCATCCTAGTTACATGAGCAACTGCCCTGGACACATGGCTGGGGCCCAGGCCACAGGCTTCCTTGCTGGAAGGAACAGGAGCCCACTGTGCCTTGCCCACCTGTGCCTTTCTCACCTATGCCCTTCCCACCATGGTACCCCAACGTCTGGGTTGCCAGCCATCGTTTTGGCCTCTGCATAGAAAGCCTGAGTACCAGGCACCTGTCCAGCCCCAGTGCAGGAAACCCATCCTTCCCCAGTGAGACCCTGGAAGCTTCAAGATGGAGTCCCAACCCAGAGTGGGACCACCTAGCAGCTTCCACCACCACATCCCCAAAGCTACCCTGCAAGGGACTTGTGACTTGCCAGTTCCCCAGTAGATGTGGCTATAAGAACTCTACACCCCCCTGGGTGCTGGCACCAGCCAGAGCTGTGGGAAAGCTCTGAGCCCCCGCTGACCTCTGCATGGACAATGCAGGGCAGTGCTCTCTGCCACAGGTCACTGCTCTCTGCCATAGGTCACCGCTCTCTGCCATAGGTCACCGGCCATGTCAACCCTGCAGGAGATCAAGAGCAGCGTGCTCAGGCAGGTGCAGGTGTGCCCGTCCTTCCGCCGCAGGACTGAGCAAGAGCCAGAGAGCACCAATGTTGGCCTGCAGGAGCCTGCCACAGGGGCCTGGTGGGTTCCCAAGGACCCAGCATCACAGGGTTGTATCTCGGCTGGGCAGGGATTAATGGGAGGCTCGGAACCTGAGGCCCTGGCACACTGGATGGCATCCTGCCCCCACTCCAGATGGTCCCAGAGTCATGTGTCTGTGGCTGGGACCAGGCACCTCACGTGGGCCAATAGCTCACCTCAGTCTTTTTTGCAGATTTTTTTGGCTGGGGCTGGGTTTGAACACACCACCTCCAATAATGGGGCCGCCCTCACCTCGGTCTTTCTCCCAGGAAACCCACGGATGGTGTGGAGTTTTTTGCACAGATGCGCCTCATCCTCAAGAAGGGGGAATGCAGACAGGGCCTTCCATGCCCTGAGGTGAGGATATGCCCCAGCTGCAGCCCAGCTAGGGGCGCTGTCCTCCATCCTTCCTGGAATATCCACCAAAGCACAGCAGCAGGGGCAGCCTCAGAGGCTCTCACACTGGCACCCCTCACAGGTTCTCTTACGCAGTAGCTCTCCAGCCCCTGCAGAGCCTGTGGACCCCAACCGTGGCCTGCGAGCCTTAACCCAGGAGGAGGTAAGAGGGAAGTCTGGCCTCAGGGAGGGTCCCAGCCATTTATGAGCACATACTGTGTGCCCATGGTCTGGGGACAGGTGGACAGCAAAGGTGGGTGGGATGGGTGGGTGAGGAGTGGAGGCCCCTTGGGTGCACAGGGGCTAGGCATGGCCAGTGGAGGAACTGCCCAGGTCTAGGGCTGGGCACTTGGAGTAGACAGGAGGAGCCCAAGACCCCCGACCATGACAGAGCACTCTGGGCCTGCTCCCCTGTGCAGGAGGAAATGCTTTACGAGGAGGCCTTGTACACAGTCCTCTACCGTGCAGGGACCATGGGTCCTGACCAGGTGGACGACCAAGAGGCCCTGCTGGGCTACCTTCAGCAGGTGAGCCCTGTCAGCTTGCTTTGAGGAAGACTGAGACCACTTCCCCCCACTGATGACCTCCTCCCCTGAAGCCACGCAGCACACATTGCCCCCCATCTGTGTACAATGCACACATATGTACATACATGTAGCATCCAAGCTGACAGAGGCACACAGAAGGCTGGATGGACACCCACGGAGACACACACAGAGGACACAGAGATTAGGAAGGATGGTTATACAGATTCTCCCAGAAGGATGAGGAGATGGACACACACACCTTCCCTCCTCACCTGTGCTTGTTCTGAATTCTGTCCCCGGGCCAGCATACCAGGACTCCATATTTCTGTGCACACACTGTCTGTCCATGGATGGGACTCACACTCCTTGGTACAAACCCTCCAGTTGCTTTCCCAGACAACACAGTAGAGCGGGTTTCCATGACTCTACATGCTGTGAGGTCTGAGGTCAGCCCCTCTTGACTGGGGATGAACCTGGGAGGGGCCAGCCTTGCTTCAGTGGTCCTCTTGGCTGGGCTCTCCCACTTGCCTGCCCTCCACAGGTCTTTGGTACCAACCCTGAGGAGCATGCTGCAGCCATTGAGCGTGTGAAGGTGGCCAAGGTAAGCCTACCACCTGCCTGGGCAGGGACTGACCAGAGCAGTGCCCTCATGCTAGAGCCTAGGAGTGTTAGGAGCATGGCCAGGCCCTGTCATGTCCATTCTGAGCAGGTATCCTGAGAGATGGCTCAGCCCTGCCAGGCCCTCTGTGCCCCTCTACCCACAGGCCCCGACATATGCCCTAAAAGTCTCTGTCATGCGTGCCAAGAACTTGCTGGCCAAAGACCCCAATGGTGAGTGAGGACCATGGACCTGGGGAGCCTGGAGGCTGGGGTACAGGGTCAGGGGCTGAGGCATCTGCCATATCCCAGGCTTCAGCGACCCTTACTGCATGCTGGGCATCCTGCCTGCCTCGGGAGCCTTACGGGAGCCTAGTGCGCAGAAGGAGCATCGTTTCAGCTTCCGAAAGGGGAGCAAACGCAGTGGCCCACTGCCAGCCAAGTGCATCCAGGTCACTGAAGTCAAGAGCAGTACCCTGAACCCTGTTTGGAAGGAGCATTTCCTTTTGTAAGTTCCCCCAGCAATCTTAATGGCTGAGTGTCCACATGGGGTGGGTGGCTCCAGACCCAGGCTGTGCCCAGAGGGTGATGACTCATAGCCTGCTCCAGGGAACTCTGAGGTGGGAGCTGGTCTTAGGCCCATTTTCTAGAGGAGCAAATTGAGACCTAAAGAGGGGCATGGTGCCCTGTGGCCATATAGCTGATAACAAGTGGCAGTGCCAGGATTTGAGGCCAGGCAGCGCTGGACTTCTGGCACCCCTGGGACCTCCACGAGCATCTCTGTTCTCCTTATAGTGAGATTGAGGATGTCAGCACGGACCAGCTGCACCTGGACATCTGGTACAGGGCCTGGGAATGGGGCCTCCGGGAGGACCAGGCTTGTCTGGACTCCCAAGCATGGGGATTCCAGACAAGCCTGGTCCTCCCTCCCTGCCCCCAGGGATCATGATGATGACGTGTCCCTGGTGGAAGCATGCAGAAAGCTGAATGAAGTCATTGGCCTGAAAGGCATGAGCAGGTACAGTGGAGGGACCCCTGGTGCCCCAGACCTGTGCCCCAAGGACTAACAGTGTGATACCCATCCTGCTGTGGCCAGGTACTTCAAACAGATTGTCAAGTCAGCCCGTGCAAATGGGACAGCCGGGCCCACTGAAGACCATACCGATGACTTCCTGGGGTGCCTCAACATACCCATCCAGGTGGGCGGGCACAGGAGGGCTGCAAACGTCTGCCAGGCACTGGTGGCCCAGCCTTCCTAGGGTATTTCCAGCGGCAGTGTCCTGTGGTCCCCAAGAGCCTCCCACCTCCTGGGGTTGCTGGGGCACCTCAAGGGGCAGGGGAACTGCTGGGAGGAGCTTCTCGCGCTTGGCTGCCCGCTGCTCCTTCACTGTGGGTCTGTGGCCCTTGTTCACACGGGAAGGGACGATGAGGCCCTGGCTGTCCTGGCGTGGGAGGAAGACAGGGGCGCAGCCTCTTGCGTTTGACTCTTACCTCCCCAGGAGGTGCCTGTGGCCGGTGTCGACCGCTGGTTCAAGCTGGAACCACGCTCCAGTGCCTCCCGCGTTCAGGGAGACTGCAACCTCGTCCTCAAGCTAATCACCACACAGGTGAGGGGCGTTGGCACTCGCCCTGCACCCCTGCCAGGCCTGGGCAGGCCTGGTTACCGCGGGCTCTGCGTTCCAGAGGGACACGGCCATGAGCCAGCGGGGACGATCGGGCTTCCCGTCCTACTTACTGCTGCTCAGCCGGCTGCTGCGGTTCGAGCACCGAGCAGAGGAGGTAGCTGGCGCCCTGGGGATCCCGAAGCAGGGCTGGGCGGCTCCCTCCCTTCCACTCACACCAAACCTCTTCCCCCAGCCCAACTCGAGCAGCTGGCACGGTGAGCTCAGCTCGCCCGCGGCCACCATCCTCTGCCTGCATGGAGCCCAGAGCAACCTATCGCCCTTGCAGTTGGCAGTGCTGTGAGCTAGCAGGGAGGAAGGAGGGGCTGTTTGGGGCGGGGCGTGTGGGGGTGCTGTGAGCGGGGACAGGGGCAGGGAAGAGGTGGTACCATTAGTGGGTGGGGCGTGAGACCCCTGCTGTCAGTGGGCGTGGCAGGTGGTGGGCGTGGGTTGAGGGGTGAGGCAGGGGCGGGGCACAGCCTAACCGAGGGTCCTGCCCTGGTAGACACTGGGAGGTCAGCAGCCGCCATCATCAGAGCTGCACGCTAGATTACGGCTACCTGCTGGGGCTGCTGGAGGATATGCAGGTGCACTGGGAGGAGGCGGCCTCCCTGCCCCAGGAACAGGTGGGCTCAGACACTGGCTTACTAGCTTTTAACGGAGGGAGTGCTGTGGGCTGCGCCTGGGTGCAGGGTCTCAGCAAGAGTCATGGGGCTGATAACTAGTGGACAAACCGACGAACTGCCTGATATGGGAGAGAGCAAGGTATTTGCTCTAAGGAGATGGGAGAGGGCAGCTGTAGCCTTCAGACAGGGCTGTGGGGACTATCACCAAGGTGGTGATAGCCTGAGCAACAGAGTGGGCACTTGTAGGACAGGCAGAGGGGACAGCAGGTGCAAAGGCCCTAGGGTTTGCCTTTGCAGTGAGGGGTTTTGGGGGAGTTGTGGAAGCTGAAAGAGGGTATTCCTCTAGGCACAGCTGGGTGGACTTGGATGGCCCCACAGTGGGGTGGGTCAAGGAAGGAAGAGTGTGTCTCAGCATCAGTGGCCTACCAGGGCTGCTGGCACTGGTGTCCTCAGCTCTGAAGGGCCCTTTCTCCCCAGGAGGAGAGCCTGGCTGACAGCTTTTCCGCCTTCTCTGAGTTTGGGCTGCAGCTGCTGCACCAGCTCCGAGACTACTTTCCTGCCACCAACAGCAGGGCAGTCTGCCGTCTGGAGCTGCTGCTGAAGTGGGTGCAACTGCTGTGTAGGGGGTGGGGCAAGACTGGCAGGGCAGGCTCCCAGTCAGTAGGCTGCCTCTGCCCAGGTGTCTCAGCAAGCTGCAACTCTTCCAACCCTCTTTCGAGATCTGTCCCTTTGAGACAGAACTGAACATGGACATTGCTGCTGCCTTAAAGGTGTGTTTGGAGGCCCAGTCTGGGCCAGTCTCTTGGGCCCTGCCCTCCCTTCCCCTCTCCTGTGGTGCTAGCCCCAGACCTGTCACAACTCTCTCTCCTCCCTCTGACCCACTATGCTGCCTTGGTGGCTTCTGTTGCAGAGAGGCAACCGTGAGTGGTATAATAGAATCCTGAACACCAAGAGTCCTCGAGAGCAGGTGTGGCTGGAGAGAGGGGCTTGGCTTTGTTGGGTGAAGGTGGGCTGAGAGGTCAGTACGAGCTGGGCTTCCTTGCAGCCTGGGGCCCAGCGCCTGCCTGGACTTATCAAGCTAGCAGATGCCGTCTACAATGATCTGCAGTCCTGCTTCAGCATCTATGCCAGCCTGTTTCACAGGTGGGCCTGGGTGCTGGGGTGCAGGGACAGGTGGGAACCAACAGGGCCTGCTGGCAGGAAGGGTGGCTGAGATGTGTCCTTTACAGCATCCTCAAGGTGGACTTCTTCACCCTGACATTCCGGCAGCTGGAACGTCTGGTGAGGAGTCCCCAGGCATGACCCCAGTGCCCGATGGGTGTCCTGGGCAGTGGCAGGAGGGCCCCTGGCTGAGAGGGGTCTGGGTTTCCTTGTTGTCTGACTCCGTTCTTCTGGGCAGGTGGCTGAGGAGGCATGGGTCCTGACAGAGGAGCTGAGCCCCAAAATGACCCTCGAAGTAGCCTCGGGGATCTTTGAGCTCTACTTGACTCTGGCAGACATTCAGCGTTTCTGGAGCAGCATCCCTGGTCGGTGGGTGTGCCCTCCCCCTGCTACCAAGACCCTGTAGATAGGCTCTGGGACCAGCACCATGGCCCTGGGAGGGAGGTGCTTCTGAGTAGTCCCTGGGTGTGAGCTGAAACAGGCAGGTTTTAGGTGTCTGAGTCAAGGACAAGCCTTGACCAACCTCCCACCACAGGGACAGCCGCTCCCTGGCCCTAGCCAGCATCCACACCCAGTTCTTGCCAGCTGTGAAGCTCTGGCTGCAGGTGCTGCGGGATCAGACCAAGTGGCGGCTTCAGGGAGCTGTAGACGTGGACACAGTGAGTCCCCAGGCCTGAGAACACTGGGGCACGTCTGGGCTTCCCAGCAACACAGGCCTCCCAGCAACCTAGGCCTTCTGCCTTCCCAGCTGGAGCCCACGGACACTGCCTCCAAGCACAGTAGCTCTGCGGCCACTGCTAGCCTCTGCTTCAGCCACATCCAGGAGCTCTGGGTCCGCCTGGCATGGCCTGACCAGGCCCAGGCCCAGGTGCTGGGCACCCAGCTCAGCCAGGTGCTTGCATGCTGAGGGGCAAGAATAGGCGGGGTGGTGTTGGGGTAAGGGCAGCAGGCCCAGCAGAGGGGGCCAACAGCTCCCCAGCTCCTTTCCCACCCCAGGATATGTGTGAGGCTGTCCTTTTTTACACGGAGCTGCTTCGGAAGAAAGTAGACACTCAGCACAGGGCGGCTGGTGAGACAGTCAGTGAGCCGGTAAGAGTCTGGGCAGTGGGGCAGGCAGGAAGGAGGCTGGGTAGGCTTGCCCCACTCTGGGCCCCAGGCCCATTCACCTCCGTTCACACTTTCCCTAGCTCTGCGTGGTCCTTAACAATGTGGAGCTTGTGCGCAAGGCTGCAGGGCAGGCCCTGAAGGGCCTGGTGTGGCCAGAGGGGCCTGTGGGGCAGGAGCGGGTACTGCCCCGGTCCCTGCTCAGCTGCACACAGGTGCTGGATGAGGACCTGCAGCGGGAGGCCCATACGGTGACAGCACACCTAACCTCCAAGGTGGGGAGACAGGACAAGGCCTGGGTGTGGGGGCCGTGCCTGTCGCCCCTGCCCATGCTGAATGCCCCCCTTCATTCAGATGGTGGGTGACATTCGGAAGTACATGCAGCACATCAGCCTCTCTCCTGACTCCATTCAGAATGAGGAGGTGACTGCCAGGTCCAGGGCAGAGTGGGGGAGGTGTGGGTAGGGGCAAGTGGGGTTGTAGGGCCAGGCCATCCCTGAGAACCCCTGTCCACAGGCTGTAGCCCCACTCATGAAGTACCTGGACGAGAAGCTGGCCCTACTGAGCGCCTCGCTGGTGAAGGAGAATCTCAGCAGGTGTGGCTGTGTGGGTGGCCATGTGGGCAGAGGGGCAGGTGGCCACAGGTCCCTGACACTGTGTCCTGCAGGGTTCTAGAGGCCCTTTGGGAGCTCCTCCTGCAGGCCATCCTGCAGGCACTAGGCACAAACCACGATGTCTCTGCTGACTTCTATGGCCGCTTCCACTTCACACTGCAGGTGAGGCCATGTGGAGATGCCTTTGCCACTAGCCCTTCTCTTGAGTCCTTGCAGCCCCTGCTGCATGCCCAGACACCCCTGCCAGAGGTTGGGGAACAGCTACTACAGTGCTTTCTCCCAGCAGGGTGCAGTTGTCTAGCCTCAGGCACTGGGAGCTTCAGATGCCTGGTGTGAGAAGTGGTTCAGCCTTGGTGGGGCTTGGAGTCCCCCTGTACAACCAAGCTCTCTGAGGTCTCTCCTCCTTTTCTTGCCTCAGGCCCTGGTCAGTTTTTTCCATGCTGAGGGCCAAGGTCTGGCCCTTGAGAGCCTGAGGGACGGCAGCTACAAGGTGAGGCCAGACTCTTCTTGCGGCGTGAACTTGAGGGACCTCAGTTCAAACCACTGCTGCACTAGCCATGGCCTGGAGCATGAAATGGCTCCCCATGCAGCCATGAGGAGTAAATAAGGTCATCCCCTTCCAACACCCCTGTAGAGGCTGGAGGAGGAGCTGCGGCTGCACAGGTGCTCTGCCCGGGAGTGCATCGAGCAGTTTTACCTGGACAAGCTCAAACAGGTAGAGGCCGCTGCAGATACATGCCCTGTCCTGGGAACCCCAGTCCCACTCACTGGCCTTTCCACAGCGGCCCCTGGAACAGAAGCGGTTTGGCCGCCTGAGTGTCCGCTGCCATTACGAGGCAGCTGAACAGCGGCTGGTGGTGGAGGTGCTGCACGCGGCTGACCTGCTCCCCTTGGATGCCAATGGTGAGGTGCAGTGGTGTTGGGGTGGATGCAGAGGGCAGGGCAGGCCAGCTCATGGCTGTGCCCCACCAGGTCTGAGTGACCCCTTTGTGATTGTGGAGCTGGGCCCACCACACCACTTCCCGCTGATCCGCAGCCAGAGGACCCAGGTCAAAGCCCGGACACTGCACCCCGTCTATGATGAACTCTTCCACTTGTGAGTGCCCTGCACTGCCTGAGCCTTGGCCCCATGTTCCCCGAGTAGGGCTCAGGTGATAGACCTCTGTCTACAGCTCTGTGCCTGCAGAGGCATGCCGCCGCCGTGGAGCCTGTGTGCTATTCACCGTCATGGACCATGATTGGCTGTCTACCAACGACTTTGCAGGAGAGGCAGCCCTCAGCCTCGGTGGCGTCAGTGGAATTGCACGGCCCCATGTGGGAGGGGCCTCGAGGGCTCTGCAGCCTGTCACCCTGCACCTGTGCCGGCCCCGAGCCCAGGGTGAGTGAATATCTAGGCCAGCAGTTCTCCACCTATGGGTTGCAACCCCTTTTTAACAATGAAAATATGTTGCGGCATTAGGAAGGTTGAGAACCACTGATCTAGGAAGTGGTGGGGGCTGAGGGGCACCCAGGTCTAATACCAGATCCCACAAACCTGTCTACCACCTGCAGTGAGGTCAGCGCTGAGGATGCTGGAAGGACGCAGCAACAAAGAGGCACAAGAATTTGTGAAGAAACTCAAGGAGCTGGAGAAGTGCATGGAGGCAGACCTCTAACCCCCACCACCTGCTGGCTGCCAGCCCCGGCCCTCCCCTGAATGCCCTGTGGCATCCTCCTGCTCACCCATGGCCAGCTTCATGCAGCCAGGGCCCATGGCATCCCTCCCCGCTATGTGATGTGTGCACTGTGGCTGGAACCCTGGCTTCCGTCTGCACTAGCTGCGTTTCTTTGGTGTGTGCTGTAAACTCCTTGCACCCCAGCTCCAAAATCTGGGCAGCCAGATCAGCAGGATCTGGCCAGAAGCTGCCCCTTGGACACAGATCAGACTATAGAAGGCCCAGCTACAGGTGGGCTTCTCCACCCACTACCTGAGGCTCTACAGCCCATGGGTAGGTGAGTGGGCAGGCACCTGATCTTGGTGGCTTTGCTCCCCAGGGGACACCCAGCAATGACATCTTCACCATTGGAAAGTGCAGGGGGATAGGAGGCTATGGGTACAGTGAATAGAGGCCGGGGCACTGCTCAGCATCTTGTTGTCAGTCAGACAGAGACCAGCCCCTACCCAAATGCCAAGAGAGCCTCAGCTAAGAGCCCATCTTTTGTCTCTCCTGGGGAGGGCAAGGCCTCCAGAGGCCAACAGGGCAGGAAGGTGTAGGGTTGGGTTTGAGCAGCCCAAGCTTTGGAAAGAAGCAGGTCCTGGGACCCAGCTTGCAGGGCACAGGTGAGAGCATGCTGTGTTCAGCAGCCCTTTCCTGGCCCTGGAATCCTCCACTCAAAAGTGGAAGTGGAGAAGAGGTTTGCTAAGTACTATCAGCCTCTGCTCCCCACCTGGCTTCAGGACTGTGAGAGGCTCTTGGGGGTCACTCTTTGAGGCCTAGTATATCAGCCAAGGCTAGTGGTCCATGTAAGACACTGTAGCTATTTTTTCACATACATGTATATGACCACACAGGACTTATTCCATGGCCCAGACCCTTCTAGCCAGGATATGCCTCACTACAGGCCAAGAATCCCTTTCAATCCTCCCCCAGGCTCAGTGCAAAGAAACAGACTCACACTGGGGCTCCTTCCTGGCCTGTAGCTTCATTGCCAGAGCTCCGAGGCAGGACTCAGAGCAAGGCTGTCAGCAGCACAGGGCAAGAAGCTGCAGAGTTCAGTTCTCCACAGGGCCAAAACAGCCAGACTTGTCTGTATTTCCTTGTCTCTAGATTGCCTCGTCATTCAGTCTCTGAAATATACGCACCTGCAACCTTCAGTCTCTCTGTCGTTTCTTGATTCCTTTCCAAATCTTGGTTGGGCCCCTTGCCTCAGCCCCTTGTTCCAGAGTCTCCTCCACTTTGGAGCAGCTGCTGCTGTCTCCTTCTTTCTCAGTGTCAGACTCTTGTTCCTCAGGCTCATCACTGTTATCAGTGTCTGGGGGCAGCCTGGAAAGGAGGAATATGTTCTCCAGGGATGTCATCCCTGGGCAGCCGGAGGCTACCTCTCTAGTGCATTCAACTCCCCTTAAGCTGAGGACAAATTCCTCTTATTCCCTATATACTTTCCAAGAGAACATCCACTTCCTATTTTTCAGTAAGAAAACCATCCATGCCCATGCAGGAAGAAGGGGAAGGCCAGAGGTTGAGAAGCACCCTGGATCTGAGTGATCACAAAACTGGGAAACTCCAGGACCTACCGGTTGCTGGCCACAGGCCTGTTGGGGTTTGCAAACTCTCGCCCTGAATCCACATCAAAGGGGTCTGAACCAAGACAGAAAAGTGACTGTTAAGTGAGTGCAGAGCACAATCAAAGCCCCAATCCTTAAGTTTTTCAAAAGGAAGTGGCAGGCCTGAGGGTCGGGTCTCAGACCCCATCATGCCAGGCCTCACCTATCTCCTCCTCAGAGCTCTCCTTTGCACTGGCCAAGAACTCCTGCTCTGCTTGCAGCACCTCCTCTGGGCCACTGCAGGCTGCATACTTGTCCAAGAGCTGGCGATTCAGGTCCAAGAATCCCTTGCCCCACTTAAATTTCCGCAGCAAAATGACAGCAAGGTCTGAAAAGCCTGAAGGTGCAAGAAGCAGGAAACTCTGAGATGCTGACGATCCCTTCAAGAGTAGACCCTGATTCCCCTGGTTGCTGGGTGATGGTACTGTCCCAGGTAGGTGCAGGGTCCCACCAACCTACAGCCTTGATGGCCCTACCAGTGCCCATCTTCCACCTCCCTTACTGCAATCCCCTCCCCTTTGCCAAGACACACAAACATCCCCACTAAGGCTGCCCCTATGCCTCCTGGGTCTCTACCTGGGGCTCTTTATTTATTTATTTATATTTAATTTTTTTTTTTGGTAGAGACAGAGTCTCACTTTACCCTTGGTAGAGTGCCGTGGCCTCACACAGCTCACAGCAACCTCCAACTCCTGGGCCCAAGCGATTCTCTTGCCTCAGCCTCCGGAGTAGCTGGGACTACAGGCGCCCGCCACAATGCCCAGCTATTTTTTGGTTGCAGTTTGGCCGGGGCTGGGCTTGAATCCACCACCCTCGGTATATGGGGCTGGCGCCTTACCGACTGAGCCACAGGCGCCGCCCTTAATTTTTTTTTTTTAAGAGACAGAATCTCACTTTGTCGCCCTTGATAGCGTGCTATGGCATCATAGCTCACAGCAACCTCCAACTCCTAGGCTTAGGCAAGTCCCTTGCCTCAGCTTCCTGAGTAACTGGGACTACAGGCGCCCGCCACAACGCCCGGCTATTTTTTGTTGCAATTTGGCCGGGGCTGGGGTTTGAACCTGCCACCCTCGGTATATGGGGCCAGCACCCTACTCACTGAGCCACAGATGCCGTCCCTATTTATTTTTATTTTTTTTGAGACAGAGTCTTACTATGTCATCCTTGGTAGAGTGCTCTGGCATCACAGCTCACAGCAACCTCAAACTCTTGGGCTCAAGTAATTATCTTGCCTCAGCCTCCCAAGTAGCTGGGACTACAGGTGCCCGCCATAACACCCGGCTATTTTTTTTTTTTTTTTTTAGTAGAGACACAGTTTCACTTTATTGCCCTCGGTAAAGTGCCGTGGCATCACACGGCTCACAGCAACCTCCAACTCCTGGGCTTAGGCGATTCTCCTGCCTCAGCCTCCCATGTAGCTGGGACTACAGGCGCCCGCCACAACGCCCGGCTATTTTTTTGTTGCAGTTTGGCCAGGGCTGGGTTTGAACCCGCCACCCTCCGCATATGGGGCCGGCGCCCTACTCACTGAGCCACAGGCGCAGCCCACCGGGCTGTTTTTTTGTTACAGTTGTCATTGTTGTTTGGTAGGCCCCAGCCGCGTTCAAACCCACCAGCCCCATTGTATGTGGCCAGGGCCCTAGCTGCTCAGCTACAGGAGCAGAGCCAACCTGGACCTCTTTGGACCCCAGATTGTGAGAATGACTGAGCAGTGCTGCCTGTGATGATGACAACCCACACACCAGCCCTCATGGGGCAGCTTCTCCATTTTGCCTCCTCCTCAACTACACATGACAAAAGCTTAAAGTGGGACCTGCCACTGAAACCCTGGTCTGTCCTGACCACCTCCCTATAAATCCCTCACATTCTCCTGGGATCCTCCCACAGAAAGCACAATGGCTGGAGTACAAAATGACTTCAAGTCAGGCTGTTGTCAGGCCCTAAAACTCACCTACTATGCAGAAGGTGGCAGCAAAAGCTTCCACACAGGAAAGTTTGCAGGGCCGGCCGTAGTTCACTGGGTTGGCAGCCACCAAGTAGGGCAGCAGCCGAGAATGGCTCCCTCGCATCTTCCCAAATGGTGTCTCATCCAGTCGGGCCCAGGAGCAGTCGATGACAGCAACCCCAGACTGTGCCACTAGCTGTCTGTTAGGAACAGTGTATAGTTATATGTCCTTACAGACTGGCCTCACCAGGGACAGAAGGACATCATTCTCTATCTCCAAAGACCCCTAAGGGCAGCTGTTTGGGATACCTAGACCATGCTCATTTATTCACTCAACAAACGTTTATCCTGGACCCTCCTACACCCAACGGCTCTGCACTAAGCAATGAGAGCAAACTAGACAGACACATTCTCTGCCCACGAGCAAACTAGACAGACACAGACTCACCCACGTAGAGGGTGCGTGTGTAAGATACACAAGTACAAATAAGTGAGCCGAAAACAACGACGCACTGGAAAGGGGGAGGCTTATTAAGAGCAGACAGGGAAGGCCCATGCCGCTCCCAATCCCCAGGGCTCCCACCCCTACCTGTCCGCCGGCGACACGTACTGGGCGCCCATCGGGCTGAGGACTAGGCCGCCAAACCTGTGGCCCAGGCGTAGGCAGCGCACCAGCCCCAGGCGGGCCAGCTTGCGACCCGTGCAGCGCCGGGGATCGCAGTGGCCCAACTCCCACATGGCCAGCGCACAGGGCAGCGCTGCCGGGCCTGGGTCGTCCCCGCCCTTGGCTGCCTCTGGCTCTACGGATGCTATGCCGGGAGAAAAAAGGGCAGCGACTCAGCGCGGGTTCCGCGGGCGGCTCTCGCCCCGCAGCCCGCTCGCTGCCCCCCGCCCCGCTCACCGCGCAGCGCGGCGCCAACCTCCTCGGCAAAAGACTCCAGGGAGCGGTCTGGGAGGTGCCGAGAGTGGCTGCTTTCCCCTCCAGACCTGCGCATTGCCCTCCTGCGGCCCATGACCGGCAGCAAGGATTCCCAGACCCTGGGGACTCCGGTACGCAACTCCTAAGTCTCCAGCCAAGCCGCGCGGGTCTCTGCGCATGCACTGGGAACACTTCCGGTTCTCACCGCCACGTGACCTGACAGACGTCCACGTGACCGCCGTAAAGCTATGGCGGCGGATGCGGCGCTGCTTCTTCTGTTCCTACTCGCCGCGCGCGGTCAGTGTCCCCGCGCGCTTCCCCCGCCCCCACCCTGCGCCCTGTTTTCCCCAGGCCACCTCTTAACCCACTCCCTCCCCTCAGGGCCCGCGCCCGCAGGTGCAGCCAAGATGAAGGTGGTGGAGGAGCCTAACACTTTCGGGTGAGCGGCCTCGCGGGGCGGCTTGGGCAGTGGACAGCCCAAACCCGTTCCCCCCTGACCCTGCCGCTTCCTGTAGGGTGAACAACATGTTCTTGCCCCAGACAAATCGTCTGCAGCCCAAGAGGGAGCCTTCACCCTTGTCTGGTGAGTGCAGAGCCCTGGCGGCGGGCGTGGGGCCGCGGCAAGATCTGGGAGGTGATTTGGGCGCCGACTGGGTGCCTCTGGTTGGAAGGGAAGGGCGGCCTTGGATGAGGGAGCCTGAAGTCGTGCGCGTTGGTTTATCAGCCTTCTAAAACGAGTGGGTAAGTGAGCGAGAATATACCACAAGGACCCTGTACCGCGTTGAAATAGTATCTCAAGGCTTACTCCTTTATTCCCTTTTATAGAGGATATCGCTGTTTAATAGTTTGATAACTGTCTATGCGTAGTCAAGAAACGTGTAAAAATACTAGACGACCATTTTGCTAACTTGTCACTTGGTGTACGTCTTGAATTCTTAATAGAGGTAGATGTAGGTCTTCATTCTGTTCGCTTGGTGCTTGGTCTTCCATTGGACAGCTGTGCATTTCTCTGTTGGCACCTACTGTACTTAGGTTGTTTACATTTTGGGGCCAGAAGTAGTAGCGTTGTGGAGAACATTATCCCTTTGCGGGCGCCTCTTTCCTGTGAGAGTGGCTTCCCAAGGCAAGATCCCAGAAGTGAAGTTGCGGATCATAAAGTGTGTTCAGTCTGAACACTGAATGAATATTAAATATAAGAAAGATCCAAGAATTTTTTTTGACGACTCCCTATATGTGTTAGGGTTTGTACTGGGGTTGCAGCAATGAACAATCCAGTGCTTGTTCTTATAGAGCTAAGTGGTACAGAATCAAGGAATAGGCTATGAACAAAGGAGATAAGATATGTAGAATGCTCAGTGATGAAAAATGCTGTGTAGATAGGTGAAGTAGAGAAGGGTGTGTGTGTTGTTTGGGAATTAGAGTGGTAAGGATAAGTCTTGAGAAGTGACATTTCAGTCAAAAGCTTAAAGAGGAAAGGGAGTAAACACTATGGATGTCTGAGGGAGAGGGGTTCTCCAAAGGGAGTGGCCAAAGGCCCTGAGCAGGGATGCCAAGGACCAGAGGGTATTGAGCTGGGTTGGAAGGTGAGGTTGGAGATAAGGGGATCCAGATAATGCAGCGCCATGTCTGTAGGTTGTTATGTGGACTATGAACAAAAATGTATTTAAAGTTTTTTTATTTTTTTGCACTTTTTGGCTGGGGCTGGGTTTGAACCCGCCACCTCCAGCATATGGGGCCAGCGCCCTACTCCTTTGAGCCACAGGCGCTGCCCTGTATTTAAAGTTTTTGTTACAAAAAGTATGAGGTAGGCTGGGCTCTGTGACTGATGCTTATAATCCTAGCACTGTGGGAGGCCAAGGTGGAAGGATTGCTTGGGGTCAGAAGTTTGAAACCAGCCTGAGCAAGAGTGAGACCACATCTCATACTAATATAATAATTAGTGAGTGTGGTGGTGCATGCATGTAGTCCCAGCTACTGGGAAGGCTGACGCAGGAGGATGGCTTGAGCCCAAGAGTTTGAGGTTGCTGCCAGCTAGACTGACACTATGGCACTCTAGCCTGGGTGACAGAATGAGACTCAGTATAAAAAAAAAAAAAAAAATAGAAAAAAAAGTATGAAGCAGAAAGTAGCTAGAATAAGATGGAGAGTACCAGTTTACTCTTCTTAGCACAGCAATTAACATTTTGCCACGTATACTTTATCATCTTTCTTTCGGTTTTCATTTTGAAAAAGTGAATTTTTATTTTCTGAGTCATTTGAAAGTAGATTACAGACATCATGACTCCTAAATTCTTCCATTCTCCTCCAAAAATTAGCAGTAATTCTGCAATATAACCAGTGCATATCCTAAATTTCTTAGAGTGTCAAGAAAGCCTTTTACCATTTACCTCCACCTTCATTTCCCTATCAGGGCCTATCAAGCTTCACACATGCATTTGGTTAACAATGTCTCATTAGTCTTTTAATCTGACACAGTCTTCCTCCTTTTTTAGGTTTTTGTGACATTGACTCTTATGGGGTTTTTTGGTTTGTTTTTGAGAAAAGCAGCATAAAGCACTTTTATCACAGTAATAAAACTCAGAACTCATATATGGTGCAGCAAAAATTTCTCTCACCAAATCACTACACAGTACAGCAAAAGGATGAAAACAGATTGCAGGGAGAAAAGCTGAGAAACTGAGAGCCAAACACAAAAAACAAGCAATGCTGAAGCTGCAGTGACAAGTGTGCCTTTTTCTTTTTTTGTAGAGACAGAGTCTCACTTTACTGCCCTCGGTAGAGTGCCGTGGCGTCACACGGCTCACAGCAACCTCCAGCTCTTGGACTTATGCGATTGTCTTGCCTCAGCCTCCGGAGCAGCTGGGACTACAGGCGCCCACCACAACGCCCGGCTATTTTTTTGTTGCAGTTTGGCTGGGGCTGGGTTTGAATCCGCCACCCTCGGTGTATGGGGCCGGCGCCCTACTCACTGAGCCACAGGCGCCGCCCCAAGTGTTCCTTTTTCTTTTTCTTTTCTTGAGACAGTCTCACTTTGTCGCCCTCAATAGGGTGCCATGGTGTCAACAGCTCACAGCAACATCAAACTCTTGGGCTCAAGCGATTCTCTTGCCTCAGCCTCCCAAGTAGCTAGGACTATAGGTGCCCGCCACAACACCTGGCTATTTTTAGAGACAAGGTCTTTGTTGTTTTTTGTGGGGGTTTTGTGCAGTTTTTGGCCAGGGTTGGGTCTGAACTCGCCACCTCCAGCATATGGGGGCGCTCCCTACTCCTTTGAGACACAGGCACCGCCCACAAGGTCTTCGTTTTTGGCTCTGGCAGTCTACCCGCCTCTGCCTCCCAGAGTACTAGGATTAGAGGCGAACTGTGTCATTTTCTTTTTTTGTAGTTGGGACTACAGGCGCCCACTACAACGTCTGGCTATTTTTTTGGTTGCATTTATCAATGTTGTTTAGCTGGCCAGGGCTGGGCTTGAACCTGCCAGCTTTGGTGTAGGTGGTTGGTGCCCTGCTTACTGAGCTATGGGCACCAAGCCCAAAGTGTGTCATTTTCTAAAGAGAACATTCAAGGATTTGTCATGATGGCAGGGCTTTCATTGGGTGTGTTAAGTCTACAGCAGCACTTTCAATTTATTTTTGAGAGAGAGTTTCTGTTGCCCTGGGTAGAGTGCCCTTCTACTACTAATTTCTGGTTTCGTCTTATCAGAACGAAGTATCATCAAGAGTTTGAGGCTGCTCACAGCAACCTCAAACTCTTGGGCTCAAGTGATTCTCTTGCCTCAGCCTCCCAAGTATCTGGGACTACAAGCACCCACCAAAACGCCTGGCTAAGAGAAGGGGTCCCCCCTTACTCAGGCTGGTCTTGAACTCCTGAGCTCAGGCAATCCACCCACCTCAGCCTCCCAGAGTGCTAAGATTACAGTCATGAGCCACTGCCACTAGCCTCCCCTTCACTTCTGATTTAAGTAATTTGAGTCTTTCCTTCCTGGTCAGTCTGGCTAAAGCTTTGTCAGTTTTGTTGATCTTTTGAAGAAACCAACTTCTCGAGGTTCATTTTTTTCTCTCGTTTTTATAATTGTTATTTTATTTACCTTTGCGCTAATCTTTATTTTTTCCTTCTGCTTCCTTTGGGGTCTAGTGTGCTTTCCCTAAGTTCCTTAAGGGTTACCAAGTTAGATGACGAATCTAAGCATGTATGGCTGTCAGCCTTTCTCTTACCACTGCTTTGCTGCCCGCAAGTCTTGGCACATCCCAGGGTGTTTTTCTCATTTACATCTCTTTTTTCTTCACTGCTTAAGAACATGTTAACTTTCACATATTTGTGAATTTTCCAGTTTCCCTTCTACTACTAATTTCTGGTTTCGTCTTATCAGAAAAGACACTTTATAAACTTAAATATAATAAAAGCATACAAAAACTAGTTCTATGGTATAAAATGGTCTTTTTTAAAAATGTATATTCTGCTGCTGTTGGTTGGAGTGTTGTGTGTGTGTTAGGTTCTTCTGGGTTATAATGTTGCTCAAGTCTTGTTCCCTCAATTTCCCTCTGGTTTTTATACCCATTATTAAAAGCAGGGCATCATGTTTCCAAGTATTATGGTGTAACTGTTTTTACCTTCAATTTTGCCACTGTTGGCTTCATATATTTTGGAGTTCTGATGTTTGTACACATGTAATTGTTACATCTTGGTGAACTAACCCTTTTGTCAACATGTCATCTGCTTCTTGGTCTCCTATGACAGTAGTACAGCCACCCCAGGTTTCTTTTGGTTGTTTGCATAGAATCTCTTTTTCCTTCCCTTCTTTTCAGCCTTGCATCTTTATAGATGGGCAACTGACAGTGTGATCCTGTTTGTTTTTCTACTTATTCACCTTTCTGTGCCTTTTGAATGGAATTAAAGAGAAAACGTGTGTGTATTGAGGCTTTCTCTCATTTCCTTCATTGTTGCCTCTCTGTTGTCATGACATATTTTGATTCCCTTTCTTATATATTCTGTTGTCTGTCTTTTTTGAGACAGAGTCTCATTATGTCGCCCTTGGTAGAGTGCCATGGTGTCACAGCTCACAGCAACCTCAAACTCATGGGTTTAAGTGATTCTCTTGCCTCAGCCTCCCAGTAGGTAGCATTATAGGCACCCACTACAACACCTGGCTATTTTTTGTTTTATTTTTTGGCCATACGATGACTTTTTTAAATTTATTTTTATTTTTTCTATTTATTTTTATTGTTAAATCATAGCTGTGTACATTAGTGCAATCAAGGGGTACAATGTGTGGGATTCATATACAATCTGAAATATTCTCATCAAACTGTTAACGTAGCCTTCATGGCATTTTCTTAGTTACTGTATGTAGGCATTTGTATTCTGCATTTAGTAAGTTTTGCCTGTACCCATTATAAGATGCACCGTAGATGTGGCCCCACTGGCTATTTTTTTTGTTGTGGTTGTCACTGTCATTTAGCTGGTCTGGTCTGGGTTCAAACCTGCCAGCCTCAGTGTACATAACCACTGTGCTATGGGTCCCGAGCCATTTTCTTTCTTTCCTTTTTTTTTTTTTAGAGACAGAGTCTCACTTTGTTGCCCTCAGTAGAGTGCTATGGCATCACAGCTCACAGCAACCTCTAGCTCTTGGGCTCAGGCAATTCTCTTGCCTCAGCCTCCCAAGTAGCTGGGACTACAGGCGCCCACCACAACTCCCAGCTATTTTTTTATTGCAGTTTGGCCGGGGCTGTGTTTGAACCTGCCACCCTCGGTATATGGGGCTGGCACCCTACTCACTGAGCCACAGGCGCTACCCAAGTTGTAAAATCTTAAATTTATATCAACTTCAGTCACCAACATTAATTATACAGCTCTGAACACCACAGCTGTTTGTCATAGATTACACTTTTATAGTGTATCCTCTAGCATAGATACTATAATTAGCTTTTCTGCATTTGTCTTTTAAATCCTGTAGATTGACAAACTTGCCCACGTATCACTGCCAGTGGAAATAGATCTGTTCCTATCCAGCACCTAGGCAGTGTGCTTTTCTTCTGGGCCTGTGGTGATGGACTCCCAGCTTTTAACTAGGAGTGTCTTAACCTCGTCTATGAGGACAGTTTAGCTGATATACAGTTCTCAGTTGCTTTGTCAGTTTCTTTCATTTGAATGGGCTAGGTGATTAGTTGTTGAAAATCCATCTGGGAAAGCAGGGTATTCTGCCTACCTTTTGCAGACTGGTCCTGTGTGGCACCATCTTTTCCCTGTAGTCTGGGGGGACTGCTGTTCTTGGGTCTGTGTGTACATGGCTGCCTTTGAGTGTCTGTGTCTCTGGAGCCCCATCCCAGCTCCAGCTGGGTGTCTGTGGTCTGTTGCATGTCCTCCTGGCACCTGCTGTCCCTGCTGCTTTCTGGGGCAGCCCCAGACAGGACTGGTCAAGAGGTCCTCCCCACTGCTACACAGGGTAGGCATAGACACCACAGGGCTCAGCCTGCCAGTTTCCAAGTGGCGTTCTGCTTGTTGCTGGAAACCAGTGTTACAGTTCCTGTGAGGGTAGTTCAGCCAGTGTCCAATGCTTGTTTCCATGGGGAAACAAGCCTGGGTCTGGTATTTTGCTGACATCACTCAAGCTCTTGTGATTCCTTTTTAAGGTTTAAATCAGCTTGGCTTTCCCCCACCCCCCATTTTGCTGGGGGTCTGTTTTCCCTTTTGGCCTTGCCTGGCCCAGCCTTTGTGCTGGACTCAGCCTGCCACACTCTGCTCTCCTAGGGCCTGAGCGACTCTTCAGACTTGCTGGCAAGTGCTTCAGCTTGGTGGAGGCCACGTGAGTGTGGTGCAGGTGGGCTGGGTGGGGTGGGGTGGGGTGGGGTGGGGTAGGGTGGGAAGGGACTGGGCCCTGATACCACCTGTGCCCCCAGGTACAAGTACGAGTTCTGTCCATTCCACAATGTGACCCAGCATGAGCAGACCTTCCGCTGGAACGCCTACAGTGGCATTCTCGGGTGAGCCGGGGGACAGGCAGGCAGAGCCTCAGTGACTGGTGCCTGGCCTCACGCGCTCTGCTCCCTGCAGCATATGGCAGGAGTGGGAAATCACCAACAACACCTTTGCTGGCATGTGGATGAGGGACGGTGACTCCTGCCGCTCCCAGAGCCGGCAAAGCAAGGTGGGGCTGTGAGGACAGGTGCCTGGGCAGAGGGGCCTGGGCTCCCCCAGTCCACCCACAAAGGTCCCCTCCTCAGGTGGAGCTTACCTGTGGAAAAAGCAACCGGCTAGCCCACGTGTCGGAGCCAAGCACTTGCGTCTACTCATTGACATTTGAGACCCCCCTCGTCTGCCACCCCCACTCTTTGTTAGGTAGGATGCTGGGTGGTGGCCGGGTGGGGGTGCTAGGGTTTGGCTGATCCTGTCTTGGGTCCTTAGTGTACCCGGCCCTGCCGGAGGACCTGCAGCAGCGGTGGGACCAGGTGGAGCAAAACCTGGCCGATGAGCTGATCACGCCCCAGGTGAGCACAACGTCAGAGGGGCACCCCAAGCTGGCCCAGTCGGAACCTGTGTGCTCCATCTGCTTCCTCTGCCTTCAGGGCTATGAAAAGTTGCTGAGGGGACTTTTTGAGGATGCTGGTTATTTAAAGACTCCAGGAGAAAGTGAACCCACACAGCAGGAAGGAGGTCCTATGGGCCTGGGGCTTGAGACCCTGGAAAACTGTAAAAAGGTACAGAACTGGGGGAGAGGGGTCCCTGGACATGACAGCCTCCCACCAAGTGGCTGACTTTTCCCTGTCTTAGGCACATAAAGAACTGTTGAAGGAAATAAAGAGGCTTAAAAATCTGCTCACCCAGCACAGCATCCCCTACACAAAGCCCCCAGGTAAGTCAGAACTGGGTGAGGCACTGAGTCCACCCTGCTGCCTCCTCCTGGCTCCCACTGTGTGGGTCCAGGGCCTGACACACCACCTGGTGTTCTGGCAGAAACTTCCAGCTCTGAGCGCTTGGGCCACCAGACACCCACAGACAGATCCCCTGAGCAGCTGGGAGGTGATCCAGGACTACATGGGAACCTATGACCCTGAGCCTCAAAGACCCCAGGCATAGGACAGAGGCGAAGGCAACACACTGCGAGTCAAGAGGCCCGTGGGCAAGTACACTACAGTAGAGAGGCATGGCTTCCCTCAGACCACGTGTGGACGCTCCCAGGGACTGATGGCCAGTCTTAGTTTGTGCCCAGAGATGCAGACAAAATAAAGATTCAACGTTTTAATTCTCATACTGATAAAAATAATTCCATGAATTCTGTAAACCATTGCATAAATGCTATAGTGTAAAAAACTTAAAAACAAGTGTTAACAACTTTAAACAATTCACTACAAGTAAATGATTATACATTATAAATACTACCTTCTTGGTTAAGAAAGTTCCATTTAAATAACATTCTTATCTAAATACTCGAAACAAACATTGGGGGCTTCCGTAACTTAATCTGCATTAAGCATCCAAACAAAGATCTGCTGACCAGTTACATGAACATTGTGACACTGTTAATATTACTGCTAAGATTCAACACTAGGGAGACAACAGGTAACAGGAACAGGGGTGTAACCTATCAGGGCATGGCGGCAGTGCCTACACCCAGTTCTCCACCCCCACCCAGGATACCAAGCTCATTCAGCTCAACCTCTGAGGCCAAGGGAGAGGGTGCTTCCAGGACCTCCCACGCACCACAGTCACCTGGGATCAGTCCCAGAGGCCTCAGCCCTCAAAAGATTAGAGCCAAGAACTAGAGTGGGAAAGGACCCCAGGTGGGCAGTACCCAGCACCTGCTACCACCCCCAACCCTGACAGTGCCCCTTGTAGCTCAGAAATTCCACACCCAGGCAGTGCTTTGGTCTTCCCACAGCACATGTATCCTCAGAGCTTGGTCCTGATCTTGAATGTGTGCTTGGGGATGCCTGTGGGCGCTGCCGCCTCCATCTCCCAGCCACCCCCAGAATATGTACTGGAGACATGCTCTGGAGACCAGCCAGATTCCACAGAAAAAACTGACCAGAGTAGCTTACTCCTAAAGCTTACTTATCCTTAACTGTTTATAATTTGAAAATGTCTAGGCTAGATATCATTAATGAACATTGTCCTGTTATCCCAATGAAGACCCAAAGGTTTGAAATGGGAACCAAGTGCATAAATAATAAAAATAATTTTAAACAGTGATAACAGTAGCACAAAATATATGTAATTTCTAGGTACTGAGCTAATAAATCATCACTATAATTAAAAACAAACTAGACTCACTAAAACCCAGTCCATAGTTATCTTTAGCAGTGGACTAGCTGCAGACTGCCATGGACCCACTTCCTTTAAAATGATAAAACTTTTCTATCAGTTTGTTTTACATTTAAAAATGTTCCTAAAACTCCTACTATATTAAATACATTCTAATTTGGTCACTGATAAAAATTTTTACCTACTTTGCACTTTGAAAAATGCTATTAAAAGTCTTTGGCAAAGCCACAGCAAGTAGAAATGTGTCAGTGTTCACTTCTGGGGGGTGGGGCTCGCTGGTCTGGAGCCTGCTCCAGGTCCAAATCTGCCTCCTGGAGCACTGGGCCTGGGTAACCACAGACATCTCCTACCCCCCCACCCCCGAGTTTTAGGGGACGTCCCAGTCCTGACCAGAGAAGGTTCCAGTCACCACATGAGATATATTCTCAGTAGCATTTCTGCTGCAGGCTGAGGCTGGGCGGTCACTCCTAGGCTGAGGGACCTTGGCCACCAAGTCCTTCGGCTGGTCACATGGACATACATATAGATTGTGACAGTGTTGGCTCAAACCATCGCCCTGGACTATGGAACACACCCCCTCGAGTCTCATGTCATCAGGAGTTGCAGGTGGTCTGTCTTCCCAATTCCCAGCCCACCACCCCTGGCATGAGCCAGGGGCCCAGCAGTGTCTGAGAAGTCACAAAGCACCAGTGCCACTACTGACAAAGTAATCAGAAAACAGTTTCTTAGAAAGTTAATTTTAAAAACTTATAATATTCGATCTCTTCTGTTGCATTTTTCATGAATGTCAAATTCTTTCAGAGTTTCAAGGGAAAAAAAATAAAACCAGATGAATTGTTTCTTTCACTTTGCAAGGCATAGGCACTTAGAAAAAGTGGCCACGGATTACATAAGTGCACGACAACGCCCTCAATGTCACTTTAGGACACTGAAATGTGAAACTCCAGTTACATGTGCAACAGCACATTAGGAAAATTAGCTCCTTTCATAAAATTAAAAACATCTAAGTGTATACATGTCTTTCAATAATCACTCTCTGCTTATAAATACTATTTGCACTTAATTTGAAAACTGTAAAAATCCTAGTCTTATTACTAGATAAATGCTCAATTTCAGATATGAAATCTAATATATTTACCATACTATGAACAATACACTGATAGGAAATATTAAGTTCACAGACACATATAAAGCTTCATATCACACATATTAAAAAACAACCTAGAAAGCAGCTTAGAGCAATTGATAACGTGTAACTAAACTTCTCACTTTACAAAGTGCTTTGACTCTACCTCGACTCCCTGCGGCCTGGGCACAACAGTGCTGAGACCACAAATCACTGTGATCATGGTGCCCACCCATTCCACCAAAGTGATGGCCCTCAGGAAGAGGTGGGTGGGGGGGGTGTCTGTGGGTTTTCTTGGGTTTTTAAGAATACCTTGAAACCATCAATGGGGCAGGAAAGTTGAAGACACCACCCAAGGTGCTGTGGGCCCAAGGCCCCCGTCCCCCTCTGATGTCAGCCCAGGAGGGAGTGATGATGCTGCCATGTGCATGGGGACTGTCAGAGCCTCCATACCCAGTGATGCTTGCTAGGAGAGGCAGTGTTTCCCTCAGAACTAGTCACCACTGCAGGGGCTGGCCCTCACAGTAGGGGCACTCAGGTGCACTGGCCACATGAGGCTCACAGAGGACATGGTGCTGGCAGGGCTGCAAGATGGCACCTCGGGGCTGCTCCCGGCAGGCCACACACTGCTTGGTGTGGAGGTGGAAGATCACCTGTGGGTGAAGACACCATGGCAGGGTCAGGGCCCCACCTGGGCAGGCCATGCTCAGACCAGCACTGAGGCCACCAGCCAAGGGCCTGTAGGCAGGCAAAGGAAAAGTCCAGAAGGCCAGCTGGTAGCCACAAGGGAGGCAGAGAGCCTATGACCTTGTGAAGCACCCAGGCACAGCTGTGACTGATCTGTGGCTCCAGCTCCACCCTCAGGGGAGGGACAGAGGTACCTCTTCCCTGAAGGGCACAGCCTGGCATGCACTGGTAAGAGGGAATAGGGAGAGAGCATGTGTGGAGGATTCTGGAAAGGAGGGGCAGGGACCAACCTGTCCTGGGAGGTGGCCCTACAGCAAACCCCTGAGAGAGTGTAGGGTGGGGCTAGGGAAGAGCAGAAGATGGGCCAGGCAAGACCCCATTCCTGGTCTTTGCCCCAGAGCCCTCACCAGGGTTGGCCCCTCACACAGCCATAACTCACCCCATCCACTGCTTCCAAGTCCAAGCGCAGCTGACTCTGCAGGGAGTGCAACTCTGGCAGAGGGAGGGCACCGATGTCACCAAAGCTACGCAGCCCAGGTAGGGCAGACAGGCCCAGGCCCTCAAGCTCTTCCTGCAGCTGCCTGACCTGGGCCTCCACCTCCTCCTTCTTCTGCAGCGCCACTCGAGCTCGCTCCTTGGCCTCCTGAGCCTCCCGCTGCCATGCGTCACAGGCCTGGAACCCAGGTCCATGCAGGAGGTGGTGGCCAGCTAGGGTGCCCCATGGGTCCCACTCCCTCTGGCCCATCCCCAGCCAGATCTCCCCCTCACCTGCTTCACCTGCCGCCAGGATTCCTCCCACTGCCTGATCTTCCTCTTGGCCTCATCCAGCTGCCGCCGGACCCGGGCCAGCTCCGCGCCATTAGGACTCGCACTCAAGGATGTGGGGCCAGTGCTCAGGACAGGGGATGGGCTGGGAGAGAAGCTACCAGAAACAAAGTCCCAGATGCTCCCAGGGACACCATTCAAACCTGGGTGTGGAAGAGGAGGAATGATACAGCCAGCCATACTCTGTGTGAGGACCCCCGTAGCCCACTTGCCCTGACTGCGAAGGTGGGGCCTAGGGGTTCAGGGAGAGGTGCTGGGAGGCTCAAGGACACAATCCAGCCCCATCCCAGCAGATCTGCACCACCCCCCACTGTGGCCTGTGGACAGAAAGGGGAGCTAACCCCAGAGCCCCTACACCTACACAGCTCAGAGCCCTTCACACACACGGATTTCATGGACTCCAGGAAGCTCTGTTCACAAGTATGACACTTCGGAAACACCAAGAAATGCTAACTCTTTAAAACATAAATTATATAAGGTAAGCTTTTCTTTTTTTTTTTTTTTTGTAGAGACAGAGTCTTACTTTATCACCCTTGGTAGAGTGCTGTCACAGCTCACAGCAACCTCCAACTCCTGGGCCTAGGCGATTCTCTTGCTTCAGCCTCCAGAGTAGCTGGGACCACAGGTGCCCGCCACAACGCCCGGCCATTTATTTGCTGCAGTTTGGCTGGGCGTGGGTTCAAACCCGCCACCCTCAGTATATGGGGCCAGTGCCCTACCCACTGAGCCACAGGCGCCTCCCTATGGTAACCTTTTCTACGGGAAAGATAACACGAACAACAAGTACATGGCACACCTCTTCCTGCGGCTGGTCCACAAGGCCCACCTGCCCTATGCCCACAGGGGACACAAGAGCCATCCCAGCCTCAATGTGTGACAGTGGTCATTAGAGCCTGCACAGGCTCCACACTGTGGAGCCAGGCTGCCCAAGACTCACCTAAGGAGCTGTAGGATGAGGCAGAGGAGCCCAGCACCCCCGGCTCTGAGCGAAGGGGCAGCGGCTGCTTGGGGGGTGTCATGGCTGTGGAGACCAGAGGCCCTGGCAGGGACTGGGAGAGTGAGCTGAGCGGTGAGGTGGACAGGGAAGACGAGGAGTGCAGGGATGGCGATCGGGGCAGTGAGCCTGGAATGGCCACAGGCGCTGAGCCTGCCAGCGACCTCGGACCTGGGTGGGCAGGAAGCTGTGAGTGGGAGCGCCAGGCCTGCTGCCTGAGACACTTACCACAAGCTGGGACAGCAGCCATGGAAGGGGGACTGGGAGGCTTGAGGGGGAGCCACCTGAGGGCAGCAATATGCCAGGGGTACGGAGCTTGGCCTACAGTGCCACTTGGGTGTGGAGCTGGCCAGAGGGGTCTGAGGACGTCTCAGCAGAGACCTGCCACCCTCAGGCCCTGCCTGGCCAACTCAGCCACTGGTACATCATGCTCCCAACACTTTAGGGTTCCCTGAAATGGCTTATGTTCTTTCAAATCAGGAAGATGAAACGAACTTTTAGGTTAAAGGACATACTGAGTGTATGAGGTTAACCTGTCGGTCTGCATGCCTTGCAGACTGAAGGAGGGCGGGGCGACTTTGCACAGGCAGCAGTGGCAGGGAGGAGGGGCCCACACCCCCGAACCCCACAGCTCCAAGGAGCCCCATAGCAAGGAGGAGCATGCAGGCCTTGGCACCCTACCTGTGGGCCCAAGGTCGTGACCGTTGTGCTCTTCTAGGTCCTTCTCTAAAGACGTGACATTCACATCACCAAGACAAAGGTCTAGAGCAGAACCTGGGGGAAAAGGCTGGACTCACCCAGTGCCCACAAACCACCAGGTGCACAGCCTCAGCTATGCAAGCCCCACCTGCACTTGGCAACCAGAACACGTCACAGGTGCTGGGGCCTGGAAACAAGCCCCGCCCCCCAACCTCCAGCAGTCTGCCCGAAGCCAGTTTCTCCAGAACAGAGGTGTCCAGGCCCACAGCCCCCACTGCCCTGGTATATGGCTCTGGTCTCACTGAATGTCATATCATTTGTTAAAATTTGACCAAACAGGCCAAGAGTAAAGGCAGAATTGCTTGAGCCCAGAAGTTTAAGACCAGCCTGGGCAACACACCAAGATCCTATCTCTATAAAAAGTAGAAAAATTAGGTGGGCATTATGGTGGGCACCTGTAGTCCCAGCTACTTAAGAGGCTGTGGCAGGAGGATCAATTGACCCCAGGAGTTTGAGGTTACAGTGAGCTATGATGAACCTGCAGCACTCTAGGCCTGGGCAACAGTGAGAACCTGTCTCAAAAACAAAAAGTTTGACCAAATAAACATATTAAAAAATATGAATATTAAAAAATTTCCTAGGAGGCTACTTTGTTTTTTTTAGAGACAGAGTCTTCACTTTGTCACCCTTGGTAGTGTGCGATGGCATCACAGCTCACAGCAACCTCCAGCTCTTGGGCTTAGGCAATTCTCTTGCCTCAGCCTCCCAAGTAGCTGGACTACAGGTGCCTGCCACAACGCCCATCTATTTTTTTGCAGTTTTTGGCTGGGGCTAGGTTTGAACTCACCACCTCCGATATGGGGCCGGCACCCTACTCCTTTGAGCCACAGGCACCGCCCATGCCCATCTATTTTTTTGTTGCAGTTTGGCCGGGGCCGGGTTTGAACTCACCACCCTTGGTATATGGGGCCAGCGCCCTACTCCCTGAGCCACAGGCGCTGCCCCCTAGAGGGTACTTTTGATCAGTGAGTGGTTCACAGGCAATTTTATGCCAAGCACCACATAATGATTCCTAAATCCAGGACAACAGGACAGAAACCATGACCTGACAAAGAAGATGCCACCCTGTCCTCAGTTGAAGCTGGGCTGTTGGTTCCACCCCTAGACATGGAGTAGAGTCCTGCCCTCTGGCCTCCACACCCAGCCCCACCCCACAGTGGACCTCTGATGTGGCCTGCAAGTATTCCTAGGCTTTATTCTCCCCAACCCCACAGAACTGGTGCCACCAGGCAGGGCTGAGATGCCCAGCAGCATGTCAGGGTCATCCCAGGATGAGAAGCAAGAACACGGGAGGTGAGGCTTCAGGTAGGGGCAGGCTGAACTGGACTGTGGTTGAGTAACTAGACTCAAAAGAACCAGGGGAAGGACATACCAAGGCAAGGGACAAAGGGAAGAGGTGCCATAGGTGGGAGGGGTGAGCACAGGGACAGGAGCTGCTATTTCACACAGAGCAGCCTTCACCACAACTAGCAGGAAACAGCATCTAGGAAGCACAGACTGTGTAGAGGAACGTTAAGCGACACCTGTAAGCGAGCTCCGTGCCTCAGCCCTGACGGGGGCCCAACTACTCTGTCCTTTCCCAGCCAGATTCTGAGGCCCAGTTAGCACCACTCAGCCCTGTGGGGACACGAGGGCCAATCAGACAGTGTGCCTTACCCCAAGGGCCAGGCCTCTGAACTTGTTCCTTAATACTGCCTGGCCTGGCTGAGAAGCTGTGCTATGCAGAGACCAGGCTCATTAGCCTGGAGGGCCAGCAAGGAGCTAAGCTCAGGGTTGCAGAGACACTGATAGCTAGAAGGCCAAAGCACCCTGCCCCGTAGCATGACTCCCTAGCCCTCCCAGTGGAGCCCTCATTCTGTTCCTTGAGGGGAATCATCAGGGCACCGAGGCCAGGTTGCTAAACCACCTAGAGAAAACCCTCCCTACTCCCATCATGGGGGCTGTGGAGCCTGAATGCAGGCTGCCAGGACAAGGAGGGTGGCAGTGTCCCTGCTGTCTGGGTTGGTACACAGCAGCATGAAGCAAGCATTAGCCCCACTCCCCGACAGAGGAACCACACAAATAAAGCTTTTTAAGGGCTTCCCAAGGTATCATCTGGAAAGAGATGGACAGGCAGAATGGCAGCAGGCCAAGGCCCACTAGAGATCAGAAGCCTGTGTCCCCAGTTTCCCCCTGGTGGTCCTGTGGGGTGATGGCATGGATGCCTTGCTCTGAAGGACATCAGCAGGAGAAAAGCAAAGGGCAGCACCAGGCTGGCAGCACCCAGGGCCATTCAGTTCTCTCCTTCCTATTTATTGGTTAGTGGACACTCAGCACAATGGTATCCTGTGTCCAAAGATGTTTACATGTGACATCTGACACGGCCTGCACAGGAGGTCTCTGTGGCCCATCCAACATCCTTGGGCCACAGCAGAGGGTAGAACCCATGTCAAAGCCTGGCTGGAGAAAGTCAGAGATGCTCAGAGGCCCTCAGGGCACAGAGATTGTCCCCTTCTTTGGCTAGAAGAAATTGTCGGAGACACAGGGCAGAGGATGGAGCAAGTCACTGGAGCAATGGGAGGGGCAGCTGCCACCTTCGCACATAGGCCTTGCTCCTCCTGGGCACCCCCTGTAGTGACTGCCAGAGGTGATACTCAGGGAACAGGGGGTGGGGGGGGTAGGGAACACCTAGGGCTACCCAGGGTGGCTTCAAAACAACATTGCTCTGAAGGCCAGTTAGACTCTCCCTCACTTTTTCCACCTTCTGGCAGCTTCCAGGAACCCTCAGACCAGAGCTGCATCTCTAATTTCTGCCTCCATTTCCATGTGGCCTTCTCCTCTGTGCCTGTGTCCAAACTTCTTACAAGGACACCAGCCACTGCATCAGGGGCCCAGGCTACTGACCTCATTTCACTGTAATTTGATGACACCCACAGAGACCCTATGGTAGTGCCCTTCATCAATGGGGGATACCTTCCAGGATCCCCAGTATACGCTTGGACCTCTGGACAGCACAGAACCCTGAATATTCAGTTTTATCGTACACATGCATCCCTATGATGAAGTTTAATTTATAAGCTAGGTTCAATAAGAAACTGAAAAGAGGCTCGGCGCCTGTAGCTCAGCGGCTATGGCGCCAGCCACATACACTGGAGCTGGCGGGTTCGAATCCAGCCAGGGCCTGCCAAACAACTACAACTACAACCAAAAACATGACAACTACAACCAAAAAACAGCCAGGCATCGTGGCAGGCACCGGCAGTCCCAGCTACTTGGGAGGCTAAGGCAAGAGAATCGCGTAAGCCCAAGAGTTTGAGGTTGCTGTGAGCTGTGACGCCACATCACTCTACCCAGGGTGACATAGTGACACTCTGTCTCAAAAGAAAAAAAAAAAGAAAGAAAGAAAAGAAACTAACAGGAATAAGCAATAGGCTCGGCGCCTGTAGCTCAGAGGCTAGGGCACCAGCCACATACAACAGAGCTGACAGGTTTGAATCCAGCCTGGGTCTGCCAAACAACAATGACACGAAAAATGGCCAGGCGTTATGGCTGGCGCCTATAGTCCCAGCTGCTTGGGAGGCTGAAGCAAGAGAATCGCTTAAGCTCAAGAGTTGGAGGTTGCTGTGAGCTGTGAGGCCATGGCACTCTACCGAGGGCGACACAGTGAAACTCTGTTTCAAAAAAAAAAAGAATAAGCAATAAAATAAAATTATAACGATGTATTGTAATAAACCTAAATGAACTTGGTCGCTCTCTTTTAAAAAAAACACCTTAACACACTGTCCTCCCCTATTTTCCAACCTCAGTTGACCACCAACTGCTGAAACCAGGGAAAGTGAAATTTTGGATGGGGCCTGCTGTATTTCCAAATAAGGCCATGGTCACAGGTGCCAGGACTTAAAAGTCCCAGGCTTAAAAGTATCTTGTGGGAGACAAAACTCAATCCACAACAATGGGGCCCACCAGGAGACACCAGTCTCCAGGCCTCTCAGGACTCCTGTGGAGAGCCCCTCCTCAACCCACCTGCCCTCCTCCTTCCCTAGGCCTCCTGCCCCCCCTGCTCCCCACATCTCTTCTCTACAGCCACCTTCTATCTCACTCTCCCAGCCGCTGTCCTGTGCCAGCCTGAGCCCCTTCCTTGGGACCCAAAAGCCTTTCCTGTGGCCTGATCCACACCTGACAGTGGCCCTGCAGTCCTGACCAGGTGCCTGGGCACAGCATGGACCGCACCCCTTCCTCCCACCACGGAGAGGCCTGCAAGCTCCTCAGACTGCATGCACTGCCACAGGGCTCCTTCCTCAGGGCCACTCTGGGCAGAATCCCAAGCCCAGTCTTTGCTACATCCCAGGAGTGACCTTTCTACAAGGACAACCCCATGGTGTCCTGAGTTCCTGCTAGCAGTGGGCAAGGCTTCCTGGTGGGTGTCCCCCCAGTACTTGCCCTGTCATATGCCACTGGCTAAGCCTGGCATGGCTACCCTTCTGTAAGACCAGCTTGATAGTCCCAGGACATCTGCTTGGACTGGGCCCTACTCAATTCCCACATGCATCGGTCAGTGCTGATACTCCCGGACCAACGCTAGCCACAGTGGGCAGACTCACCCGCTGAGGACCAACACTGGCTTCATGCTCCCCAGATTGGGCTAAAAGATGAGGCGGGCTCAAACCCACCTTCACGAACTCGCCTGGTATGTCTGCTAAAGTCAGTCCTTGCCCCAGACATGCCCCTCAGCCAGGCCTGGAAACCTGGACTTGCCCTCTGCACCGCAGCCTGAGATCAGGTTAGGGGCAGCCCCTTAGAAGCTCACAGCCCTTACTCCTGGCCATGCTCCCGGAATTCTCTATGAAGAACAAAGGCAGGGCCAGAACAGACATGGCTTTTATCCCATAAAGTGGTTCAATCACATCAAGCCATGTGTGACTCAGCACAGGGACTTCTGTGGTCACCCTGTCCCTGACAACCCATCCCAAGGGCATAGCTCCCAGGAGGGACCAAGCTACACTGAACCCCACAGCTATGCCCTAACTCGGATGGATTCACCCTGAATTGCAGCCTGAAAAGTTACCTGGAGAGTTACTTAGGGCCCTATACCCTCAGCCAGAGTCTCCAGCCCTATATCAGAGCCAGAGAAGTCGGGGGTGGAGTCTCTGGGGGCTGACCCAGAGGCGGCCAGCCAGCTTCCCACCAGCAGCCTGTCTTCTGCCTCCCCTCCCTGCTCCCAAGGTCAGACCCAAGGCTTCTGAAACACAAGGAAAACTGACTTGTAAACAGACATTCGAAATCTAGACGAGCTTAGTTACGAAAACTGTTGGGTGTATGGGGGGGCTGAACTGTGCCCCCAGACCCAGACCAGTTCTGCCCAGTACCAAGAATCCTGAAATAGTGAGCGTCTGGAAAAGCTGCTGAGTAACGCTGGGCGCTGCGCTCCCCTGGGGTCGGGGACAAACGAGGACAAGCCAAACCACTGTACTGCATTAAAGGCCTGGTCTGGGAAACCGCAGAAACCAGGCGGCTCCCTGGACCCCTGTAGGAAAAGTACGTGGCAGACACAACCAGAGCTCCCCAGGTGGGGTTGGTCCTGCCCCCACCACAAGATAGAGAAGCTCCCGTAAGCCCCTCACCTGCGCGTGCGAGCTTGGACAGTGGAAGTGCCTCCTAACCTGAGGACATAGGAGCATTGCGGGGGCCGCCCTCACCAGAGTACCCTCCCTGGGAGCCGAAGGCAGGTTCCCAGAAACCCCCTGAGAAACCGCGATACCGACCTCTGGGCTGTCACCCTGGCTCTGGGACGCGGGCGACACGGACTTTTATAATGTGCACCTTAAAGGATACGAACCTGAAAGGGAAGGAGAAACTGCTCCACGGCTCCGAGTAACTAAGATCCGCACGCTGACAGCGCAGGGCTGACGAGCGCCCGGGATCCGCCGCCAATGCTGACTCATGATGCGCTACAGCTCCGCGCCACCGCCGCAGATTCAAACCCAGCTGGGGCCCCGCCCACGCCAAGCAGGCCCCGCCCCCAGACCGCCTCACGCGGCGCAACCCCACCCCGTTTCGCCGAGCCGGCCCCGCCCTCAAACTGGCGCGCGCTGCCCACGCCCGGAGCCACCTCCCTCCCCACCCCGTAGCCGCGGCAGCGAGCCGGCTGGCAGGTGAGCGCTAGTTTTCCTCGGAGATCCCCGCCGCGACCGGCCCGCCCAGTAGGTCTCAGCAGGAGCGCGCTGTGTCCTGCACCAGCACCTCCCCAGCGCCCGTGCAGGGAGGCGTCTTGGGAGTACCGGGCACGCAGGCGACACGCCGGAACGCTCCTGGACGGAGCCCTCTTTCCTGAAGGAGGTGGAATCTTCGCTCCGAAAGCATTGGAGCCGCACCAATGACCTGCTGTCCCGTCCTGCGCACCTACACCTGAACTTGCACCTGCTCCAGGCAGCCAACCCTCACCGCTCCGCTGTAGCCTTCTCCCTCCCGCTTGCGTGGGAGCTAAGTTCTCACTGCCTCTACTCATAGCCACTTCAGGAATGAGCTCACAGATTAAAGGTCACTATTTTAACCTAAAACCTATTCATATGAAGTGGAAGGCAAATAACCATGCAGTCTATCAAATGTTCGTGAAATGATTCTAAATCCCTTAGATACAGAATCAGTCTGTAAAGAGCACGTATATTCCAGTTTACTTTTTTTTGGGGGGGGGACAAAAGTCTCACTATGTCGCCCTCGGTAGAATGTCGTGGCGTCACAGCTCACAGCAACCTCAAACTTTGGGCTTCTCTTGCCTCAGCCTCCCAAGTAGTTGGGACTACAGGCGCCTGCTTTTTGGTGGTGGCTGTGGTCATGGTTTAGCTGGCCCGGGCCGGGTTTGAACCCGCCAACCTGGGTGTATGTGGCCCGCGGCCTACCCAATGAGCTATGGGCGCCACCTTACTCATTATTTTTATTCAGGTCTTTGTTGTTGTTGAGACAGTCTCTCTCACTCTTGTCACCCTGAGTAGAGTGCCATGGCATCATCACAGCTCACAGCAAGCTCAAACTCCTGGGCTCAATCAACCCTCTTGCCTCAGCCTCTCCAGCAGCTGGCGCCATAGCTGGGACTACAGGCGTCCACCACCACCCCTGCCTAATTTCTCTATTTTTAGTAGAGATGAGATCTCGCTTTTGTTTCCTCAGGCTGGTCTTGAACTCCTGAGCTCAAGGGATCCTCCCACAGTGCTAGGATTACAGGTGTGAGCCACCATGCCTGGTCCTTTATTCAGTTCTTTTTATTTTTTAATAGCTATTTTATTATTTATTAATTTTTAATTTTTTTTTTTTTTTTTTTTTTGTAGAGACAGAGTTTCACTTTATCGCCCTGGGTCGAGTGCCGTGGCGTCACACAGCTCACAGCAACCTCCAACTCCTGGGCTTAGGCGATTCTCCTGCCTCAGCCTCCCGAGGAGCTGGGACTACAGGCGCCCACCACAACGCCCAGCTATAATTTTTTTTTTTTTTGAAGTTTTTGGCCGGGGCCGGATTTGAACCTGCCACCTCCGGTATATGGGGCCAGCGCCCTACTCCTTTGAGCCACAGGTGCCGCCCTTAAATTGTTTTTTATTAAATCATAACTTTGTACATTGATGTATTTATGGGATTCAGGGTACTGCTTCCATATACAATGTGAAATGCTTACATTGAACTAAGTAACACATCCATCACAATCATACTCATTTTTTTTTTTTTTTTTTGCGGTTTTTGGCCAGGGCTGGGTTTGAACCCGCCACCTCCGGCATATGGGGCAGGCGCCCCACTCCTTTGAGCTACAGGTGCCACCCCATACTCATTTCTTAATAGTTCTGAAATGTACCATTGCATCATGCACATTACATGAGGTCCCTCAAATACCCTCCCTCCTCCCATATATCCCCTCCCCTCCCCCCTCTTCTCTTCCCTTCTACTTTCTGGACTATAATTGTTTTGCCATTCGTATGAGTGTGTAGTTGGCTATATATTGATTTCATAGTACTATTGAGTACATTGGATACTTTTCTTTGCATTCTTGAGATACTTTACTAAGAAGAATGTGTTCCAGCTCCATCCAGGTAAACATAAAAGATGTCAAGTCTCCATCTTTTTATGACTGTATAGTATTCCATGGTGTACATATACCACAATTTGTTAATCCATTCATGGGTCAATGGGCACTTGGGCTATTTCCATGTCTTGGCTATTATGAATTGGGCTGCAATAAACATTCTGGTGCAAATGTCTTTGTTATAAAATAATTTTTGATCATCTGGGTATATATCTAGTAGAGGAATTGCAAGATCGAACAGTAAGTCTACTTTTATTTCCTTGAGTGTTCTCCAAACCTCTTTCCAAAAAGTTCGTGTTAGCTTGCATTCCCACCAGCAGTGTGGAAGAGTTCCCTTCTCTCCGCATCCATGCCAACATCTGTAGTTTGGGGATTTTGTGGTGTGGGCTAATCTTACTGGAGTTAGATGATATCTCAAAGTGGTTTTGATTTGCATGTTCTGATGATTAAGGATAATGAGCATTTTTTCATGTGTTTGTAGGCCATGCACCCATCTTCATCAGAGAAGTTTCTCTTCCAGTATCTTGCCCACATAGAAATAGTTATTTATTCTTTTCTTATTGATTAGTTTGAGTTCTCTGTAGATTATAGTTACCAGACCTTTGTTAGACGCATAACCTGCAAAAATCTTCTCCCATTCTGAAGGTTGTCTGCTTGCTTTACTTCCTGTGCTCTTGGCTGTGCAAAATCGTTTTAGTTTGATCAGAGCCCAGTAATGTATTTTTGGTGTGGCTTCAATTGCCTGAAGAGGGGGGTTCTCCTCATAAAATATTCTCCAGGTCAATTTCTTCAAGTGTTTTCCCTGCACTCTCTTCTAGTATTTTTACAGTTTCATGTCTTAAGTTTAAATCTTTTATCCAGTGAGAAATCAATTTTTTGTTAATGGTGAAAGGTGGGGGTCCAGTTTCAGTCTTCTGCAGGTCGCCAGCCAGTTCACACAGCACCATTTGTTAGATAGGGAGTCTTTCCCCCACTGAATATTTTTGACAGGTTTGTCAAGAAAGATCAAATGGTGATAAGTAGCTGGGTTCATCTCTTGGTTCTGTATTCTGTTCCATAAATCTACCACTCTGTTTTTGTGCCAGTACCATGATGTTTTGATCACTGTAGATTTATAGTATAGCCTGAAATGTGGTAATGTGATACCTCCTGATTTGTTATTATTTCTGAGTAATGTATTTGCTATTCGAGGTTTATTCTGATTCCATATAAAATGAAGTACTATTTTTTCAAGTTCTTTAAAATATAGCAATGGTGCTTTAATAGGGATTGCAGTAAATCTGTAGATTGCTTTGGGTAGTATGGACATTTTAACAATGTTGATTCTTCCCAGCCATGAGCATGGTATGTTTTTCCATTTGTTAACATCTTCAGCTATTTCTTTTCTCAGAGTTTCACAGTTCTCCTTATAGAGATCTTTCACCTCTTTTGTTAGGTAAATTCCCAGATATTTCATCTTCTTTGGCGCTATTGTAAAAGGAATAGAATCCTTGATTGTTTTTTCAGCTTGACTATTGTTGGCATATATAAAAGCTACTGACTTGTAAGTATTGATTTTGTATCCTGAGATGCTGCTGTATTCCTTGATCACTTCTAAGAGTTTTGAAGTTGAGTCCCTGGGATTTTCCAGGTATAGGATCATATCATCAGTAAAGAGTGAGAGTTTGATCTCCTCTGACCCTATTTGGATACCCTTGATCACCTTCTCTTGCCTGATTGCGATAGCTAAGATTTCCATTACTATGTTGAATACCAGTGGAGACAGTGGGCATCCTTGCCTTGTTCTTGATCTGAGTGGAAATGTTTTCAATTTTACACCATTCAATATATTGGCTGTTCTCAGTGATGTGCTTCCAATAGATCTTTCTGATCCTGCACTGTGGACTCAATATATTGGCTGTGGGTTTGCTGTAGATGGCCTCTATTAGTTTAATAAATGTCCTTTCTATGCCTATTTTCTTAAGAATTCTGATCATGAAAGGATGCTAGATATTATCAAAGGTTTTTTCTGCATCAATTGAGAGAATCGTATGGTTTTGTTTTTTATTTTGTTGATGTGATTTATTATATTCATAGATTTGCATATGTTGAACCAACCCTGTAACCCTGGAATAAAACCAACTTGATTATGGTGTATAATTTTTTGATGTGTTGTTGAATTCTGTTTGCTAAGATTTTTTTTTTTTTTTGTGGAGACAGAGTCTCACTGTACCACCCTTGGGTAGAGTGCCGTGACGTCACACGGTTCACAGCAACCTGCAACTCTTGGGCTTACGCGATTCTCTTGCCTCAGCCTCCCGAGCAGCTGGGACTACAGGCGCCCGCCACAATGCCTGGCTACTTTTTTGTTGCAGTTTGGCCGGGGCTGGGCTTGAACCCGCCACCCTCGGCATATGGGGCCGGCGCCCTACTCACTGAGCCACAGGCGCCGCCCCTGTTTGCTAAGATTTTATTGAATATTTTTTCTATCGATATTCATCAATGACATTGGTCTATAATTTTCTTTCTTTGTTGGATCCTTTCCTGGTTTGGGGATCAGGGTGATATTTGCTTCATAGAATGTGTGGGGAAGTATTCCTTCTATTTCTATGCTTTAGAAAACATTGTATAATATAGGTAACTAGTTCCTCTTGAAAGGTTTGATAGAATTTGTATGTGAAGCCATCTGGTCCTGGACTTTTCTTTTTAGGGAGATTTTGTATTGTTGGTGCTATTTCAGTGGTTGATACAGGTCTATTCAAGGTTTCTAATTCTTTCTGGTTGAGTCTAGGAAGGTGGCATGCTTCCAGGTATTGGTCCATTTCCTTCAGATTTTCTTATTTCTGGGAATAGAGATTTTTATAGTAATCATTGAGGATTTTTTGAATTTCTGAAGTGTCTGTAGTTATTTCTCCCTTTATCGTTTCTGATAGATGACATTAGAGATTTTACTTTTCTATTTCTGGTTAGGTTGGCCAAAGGTTTATCAATTTTGTTAATCTTTTCCTTTTTTTGTTTTTTTGCAGTTTTTGGCCTGGGCTGGGTTTGAAACCGCCACCTCCGGCACATGGGGCCAGCATCCCACCCCTTTGAGCCACAGGCGCTGCCCTTGTTAATTTTTTCAAAAAAAAAAATAACTTTTTTTTGGCCGGGGCTGGGTTTGAACCCGCCACCTCCAACATATGAGGCTGGCGCCCTACCCCTTTGAGCCACAGGCGCAGCCCAAGCCCTCAAAAAAACAACTTTTTGTTTCGTTGATCTTCTGAATGATTCTTTTGTTTTCAATTTCATTTAATTCTGCCCTAATTTTTGGTTATTTCTTTTTTTTTCTTTTTTTTTTGGTAGAGACAGAGTCTCACTCTATCGCCCTCGATAGAGTACCATGGCTTCATAGCTCACAGCAACCTCCAACTCCTGGGCTTAGGCGATTCTCCTGCCTCAGCCTCCGAGTAGCTGGTACTACAGGCACCTGCCACAACACCTGGCTATTTTGTTGTTGTTGTTGAGGTTTGGCTGGGGCCAGGTTTGAAAGCGCCACCCTCGGTATATGGGGCCAGCACCCTAGCCACTGAGCCACAGGCACCACCCTTGGTTATTTCTTTTCTTCTGCTTGGTTTGGGGTTGGAATGTTCTTCCTTTTCCAGTGGCTTGAGACGATCCATTAAGTTGTTGGCTTCCTCTCTTTCTGTTTTCTTGATGAAGGCTTCCAATGCTATAAATTTCCCTCTTAGGACTGCGTTTGCAGTATCCCACAGGTTTTGATAATTTGGGTCTTCGTTATCATTTTGCTCCAAACATTTGGTGATTTCCTTCTTAACCTCGTCTTTGACCCAGCTATCATTCAGCCTAAGATTATTTAGCTTCCATGACTTTGAATATGAAGATTCCCGTTGCTGTTGAGTTCAACTTTTATTCCATAGTGGTCTGAGAAGATACAAGGAATAATTTCTACACTTTTAAGTTTGCTGAGGTTAGACGTGTGTCCTAGGATATCTTTATTCAGTTCTTTTTTTTTTTTTGTTGTTGTTTTTTTTTTTTGTAGAGACAGAGTCTCACTGTACCGCCCTCGGGTAGAGTGCTGTGGCGTCACACGGCTCACAGCAACCTCTAACTCTTGGGCTTACGCGATTCTCTTGCCTCAGCCTCCCGAGCAGCTGGGACCACAGGCGCCCGCCACAACGCCCAGCTATTTTTTGGTTGCAGTTTGGCCGGGGCTGGGTTTGAACCCGCCACCCTCGGCACATGGGGCTGGCGCCCTACTCACTGAGCCACAGGCGCCGCCCGCTTTATTCAGTTCTTAATAATATAATTTGAGGCCAAGCTCCTTGGCTCATGCCTGTAATCCTAGAACTTTGGGAGGCTAAGGAGGGTGGCCTGCCTGAGCTCATGGGTTCAAGACCAGCCTCAGCAAGAGCAAAACCTTATTTCTAAAAATGGCTTGGCACTGTGGTGGGTGCCTGTAGTCCCAACAACTCGGGAGGGTGAGGCAAGAGTATCGCTTGAGCCCAAGAGTTTCAGGTTGCTGTGAGCTATGATGCCACAGCACTCTACCAAGGGTGACATAGACTCTGTCTCAAAAAAAAAAAAAAAAACTTTAAGGAAAACTGCATTACAAGGAAAAAACCCAGTCTACACCTCATAATCCCCAAACCTTCTAAACAGCTAATGAAACAAGTGAGCAGAGTAAGGGCCACACACAATGGGCAGGCCCTCTGGGTCAGATTGGCTACTAGTTCTCATAGCGGGAAGGCAGCCCCTCCCTTCCTAGGGTCGGAGGACAGCTCTGAGGATTTGCTTTAACACTGTGACTGGGGCTCTCATTGGGATATCACTTCCCATGTGATTGCAGGGCAGTGGTCAGAGGAAGAAAAGTGTGGATGGCACTTGATGGCAAAACCTCATTATTTCAAGGATGGCCAGAAACAACAAAAATACCTTGTAAAGAAAGGCAACATTCACCCTGAAAAGAATCCACCTTCTCATCTCCCAGGAGTCAGTTCAGGAAATACTTAAGTCAATGAAAGAACACACTTCAAGACAGCCAGTGATACACTTGTACTCAAACAGGTCAGGGATACACCTTACTTTTAGTCTGGTGAGTGCGGTCAAATGCGTCTTGCTGGTTTTAGGCAGGGATTTAATTTTCCTGAATACTTTTCTGTTATGCTCAAATTCTACAATTACTACTTTTCTATTGAGGAAGATAAACTTTATTTAAAAAACATAATTTGTGCTTGTGTGTAAAACAATAAAATCCCAAGATGTGACATTCAGGCTTTTCAGCTCACTTCCAGGTGGGAAAGGAGAAAGAATGTTCTGCAAATGTGTGCCCCACACATTTTGATTTTTCAGTAGGGATATATGCATTTGGAGGTGTGATCCAGGGTCCTGAATTAAGAGCCCATTTATTACAGCAATTTTGTTTTAAAATTAATACATTCAATTCATGAGCCTGACCGAGGAACAACACATTTTCCCTCAACTTCAGGTTGAAAAAAAATGTACATAAGATGTTTTTGTGTATGAGAACACACAGATATCACCCCTGAAGTATTTACAGTTTTAAGAAACCATCCCTTAAAGCAAAGCCCTAATAGGAGTCATTTTATATGTCTATGCCTGTGAGGCCACAAGAGAAGATGATTTTCAAATCAGACCAGAGGACAGAAGTGGGAGAAGTTTGAGCCTTGTCCTGAGACCTGCCGACAGGACAGATGCGGCTCTCATCCCCAGGCAGCAGCAGCTGGTATGCTATGGAGGCAGAATGGCATACACAGTACCCCACCATGCAGCGCATAGGGCCCAAGAGCCCTGATCACACAACAGAAGAGTGGGGCCGTCCAGATGCAGGCTCTCCCCAAAGCTTCCAGGAGGCCAAGCCCTGAATTCTAGAGGGCTCTTCAGCAGATGAAATAGATGTGTGACAGAGCCCACACCAAGGCAATGAGGGGAGACATGCTGGCCTCAGAAGGTCCCAGTGCTTTGGAGAATGGGAAGGGTGGGACTCTGCCCCAAAGGCATACAGGGCCATGAGGATGCTGCACATGTGGCAGCTGCTCCTGGGGAACCCAGGAGTTGGCCCAGGGGCTGAGCAGAGCTGTGTGTACCCAGGGACCCACAGGCCCATCCTGGGAGCCTCAGGAGCACTTGCCTGGCTTCCCTCATGGACACAGCATAGGACCAGTCTGTCTGATGTCCCTCTGAGGTCCACAGTTTGTGGTCCATCCAAATGGCCACTGGAAGGTCTCCCCCACCAGTCTCCTCAGCTGGCATCGATCCAAACCTGTATCTCAACTGGCTGCTCCATGCTGGCACACACTGCCCCATGGGCCACCACCCATGCTCACCCCTCCCCCAGCATCCAGCAGCAGAGAAGGTCCTGTACTGTAGCTGACCACCCTCATTACAGCAGCCCCTGTCCCACCCAACCCAGGGACAAAGAGTCTGGAAATCACCATGGATGACAGGCCTTCCCCAAGCCCCTCACTGTCAAGACAGAGCTATAGGCCAGGTCAGCTGGGCATTGGTCATCATGGAATATGGGACTTCAGAGCATACTGCTTCTCACCAAGCATCTGTGGAAGCCAAGCCCTCCATAGGTGCAGCCTAGTAGCCACCCCCACCCACATGTGGTGCAAAGGCCAAGAGTACCCAAGAGTACTGCAGCCCCCTGCACCCAGCTATTCGGGAGGCTGAGGTAAGAGAATCACTTGAGCCGAAGAATTTGAGGTTGCTGTGAGCTATGACGCCACAGTACTCTGCTGAGGATGACAAAGTGAAACTCTGTCTCAAAAAAAAAAAAAAAAAGGTACATCTGGCTTTTCTACAAAAACAGGTATTTGGCAATGTGTCCTGAAATAAAAAAGCTTACAATGTAAGTGCAAAAGAAAGTGAGGAGAAGAATAAGATGCTGGACTTACCCAGGACGGCCTCAACCGTGCTGCTGGCAGGGCCCAGTGGGAGGGTTCGGGCAGAGAGGGCTGGCAGGGCTGTAGGGGAGGAGCTGCCTGACCCCGCGCTGGATGCCACACTGGAGCTTACGCTGGGTGCCATTGGGTGGACCACTGCGAACACAGCGAGGTGGTTCTGTTCAAAGACACACAGACAAGATGATGAAATGCACCAGTTAGGGTTAGATTAGAACAAGGCATCGGCACAGAAGGTGGGAACAAGGTACAGAGACCAGAGGGCATGGTCACCAGCTATCCCCAGGTGCCGCACCCTCGGCACCAAGCCGCAGCGAGGTGGCGCTGTCCGCGTTGTAAAACGACGGAAAGGAGGTCTGTGCTCCCCGGAGCGAAGCCCCCAGCACCCCCAGTGTGCGCAGCGACAGAGATGTTGCCCAGCATGCTGTTTTTTATCGCATTATTCTAAGGGTATGGCTTTCTGTTACAGTGTAAGTGTATGTTAAGCTGAATGTCTGTTTGTCCTGGTAAGTAAGCAATAAGTCTTGTCAGAATGAACACAGTGGTTTACTGATTCAGAAACAGCACAAGAAGTATAACTGTGCCAGACTCAGTGGCTCCAAGTAAGCCTGCACAAAAGCAAGTCCCCACCATAAACGCCAGTGGGCTAAGACAATGCAGGCACAGCAAACAAGATGTTTAAACAAGATGTTCCAACACGACATGCACCATCACCACCCACAGTAAAACTTTCCTTAAAAAACATCTTACTTCACTACATTTCTAATCAATCAAATCACAATAGAATAAGCACATATGATTAATAATAAGCACATAATAAAAGTATATATAACCAACATTAACTTAAAATTTATATATCTAATAAGAGCCTTAAAACAAATTATGCCTTTACTATTACTTAAACACAAATGTAAAGAATTACACTATACTAACATTCCTCAGATAAGAGAAAGCAAGAGGAAGCAAGAGGAAGCAAATAGTTTTCGCTGATAACCACTAACCTTTGTTCTCCTTAAGGGCAGGATATTGAAAAATAGTAATGGATAACTACCCACGTTTGCAAACTTAAAATATAACTTGTAAAGGTCAGCAAGTTGTAAAAATACTTTGTGTAACCTGTAATGCTTTGTGTAAATTGTATAAAAACCGTACTTAAAACTCAGTAAAGTACAGCTGCATACTTCACCAAGTGCTGTGTGGCAGACTGTCATTTTCCTGCGTCGACCTTTCAACCAACCTGACTCCGTTTCCCTGCTTTCCCTCGGACTGAAGCCCACCGACAGGGTGGTCCGCGGCACCCAGGAAGATAATAAAGGAGAGTTTTTCCAAATCCCAGGGGGATTTTAACAGTCTCCAATAATCACCACAAGCAGAGCCATCAGCTCAGTTCACGCAAGGAGAAGAAAAGTGCATTTAGTAAGTGTCTTAGGCGGCACATGTGGCTCAGTGAATAGGGTGCTGGCCCCATATACCAAGGGTGGTGGGTTCAAACCCAGCCCCGGCCAAACTGCAACAAAAAAATAGCCAGGCATTGTGGTGGGTGCCTGTAGTCCCAGCTACTCAGGAGGCTAAGGCAAGAGAATCCCCTAAGCCCAAGAGCTGGAGATTGCTGTGAACTGTGATACCACGGCACTCTACCAAGGGTAACAAAGCGACACTGTCTCTAAAAAAAAAAAATTTTTGTTGGGGGCAGAGTCTCACTATGTCGCCCTCAGTAGAGTGCTGTAGCATCACAGCTCACAGCAACCTCAAACTCCTGGGCTTAAGCATTTCTCTTGCCTCAGCCTCCCAAGTAGCTGGGAATACAGGCGCCCCCCACAATGCCTGGCTATTTTTCTGTTGTAGTTGTCATTTAGCGGGCCTGGGCCAGGTTTGAACCAGCCAGCCCTAGTGTATGTGGCCGGTGCCCTAAAGACTGAGGTACAGGCACCAAGCCTAGAAAGTGATTTTCCAAAGCAGACATTTGCCAGAGAAAATTAATCCAGCAAGTGTAGACACACGTGTCAAAAGCTAGGGGCCAACCAGGCAGAAAGGATAAGCCCCTAGCCTACATATCCTCCTCGTCCTGAGCTCTCCCCTACCCAGCAGAAATCTGAGTGCTTTCCAGGGTCCTGGAGAAATCCTCCTAGGGAGGTGAGCACAGACCCAGTACCGCTTCTGAAACATGAATAAAGGAAATACCCAAGAAAAGTAGAAAATGTGGGGAATTCACATTATCTCTGTTTGATAGAAAAAGAACTAGCACACAGCACTATCTTCAATACCTCATAAGTGAAGGACATTGCACATAATAGAAACAGAAGAAAGAGAACCGTGACAGAGATACAAAAGCATATTTCCAACAGCAGCTATGTCTAAAAGGCAAACTTTGAGGTTACTGTAAAATCAAGCCTCTAAAACTACATTAAAATGAATTTCAGGCCAGGCTCAGTGGCTCACACCTGTAATCCTAGCACTGTGGGAGGCTAAGGCAGGTGGAATGCCTGAGCTCAGGAGTTTGAGACCAGCCTGACCAAGAGCAAGACCCTATGTCCACTAAAAATGGTAAAACTAGCCAGGTATGGTGGCAGGGGCCTGTAGTTCCAGCTACTTGGTATGCTAAGGCAGGAGGATCACTTGAGCCCTGGAGTTCAGGGTTGCTGTGAGCTAGGCTGAGGCCACAGCACTCTAGCCTGGGCAACAGAGTAAGATTCTTTCTAAAAAAAAAAAAAAAGAAAGGGTGGCGCCTGTGGCTCAGTGAGTAGGGTGCCAGCCCCATATACTGAGGGTGGCGGGTTCAAACCCAGCCCCAGCTGAACTGCAACCAAAAAATAGCCGGGCGTTGTGGCAGGCGCCTGTAATCCCAGCTGCTTGGGAGGCTGAGGCAGGAGAATCGCGGAAGCCCAAGAGCTAGAGGTTGCTGTGAATCCTGTGACATCATGGCAGTCTACTGAAGGCGGTAAAGTGAGACTCTGTCTCTACAAAAAATAAAAAAAAGAAAGAAAGAAAGAAAAAGAAAAGTTATCTTTAGGGCGGCACCTGTGGCTCAAAGGAGTAGGGCGCTGGCCCAATATACTGGAGGTAATGGGTTCAAACCCAGCCTCGGGCCAAAAACTACAAAAAAAAAAAAGAAAAGTTATCTTTGGTGGGAAGTGTGACAAGGCATATCATGGGTGAGGGGTGATTTATTGGTTTGTCAGTTAAGTAAAATTGTCCATCATAAAACAATTTTAATGTATATTTCCTAAGGGACAGAAATCTGGCACAGACTAGTTCTCCTAGGGGAACGTTCCAGGCCCCCAGCTCCTCCTCCCTCCACTGGCTTCAATCTGGGTAACAGACTTCTCGTCATTCGTGTACCAAGCACAGATAGACCTTGAGACTGATGTTGGAAATGGTCCTCTGTGCCAAGAAGTGTGGAGGCAGCAGCCAACCAGCACGGCCATGTGCAGGTTCCAGACAGTGCGCCACATGGACACTACCTGCCCACCGGCTTTGCCCTGGGCCTGGCCCACCCTGCTCTTCTGTCCAAGAGTCAGGGATGACCCCAAGCCAGGGGGCCCACCCCCAGCAACCATCTCAGCCCCACATGATGCTATGGATATCCCACTTTAAACCTCATGTGCTGGGCCTAGCATCATGGCCACTGAAGTCCCACATACTAGAGGAGGAAACCCAGAAATGAGAAAAGATATGTCTGAGGCCTCCCCTATCTCAGGGAAAACCTGCCGCCAAGTTGCTTTCTGTCCCTGCCTTGGTAGGAACACTGCTCTGGGTGTGGGGGCACGTTAATCTCTCCCGAGTAGGTGCACCCCCAAGATGGAGCCAGGGAGAGCCTCCCAACTGGTGGCCCCAGACCCCATACCAGGAAGCTCTTCACACTCTGGCAACAGGGCCTAAGTCAGAGAGAAAGGACTTACTCTCCATGTGGCCGAGGAGGCTGAGACGGACCCAGAGGGAGGAGCTAACACAGTAACCCTATCCGGCAGCTCAGACTGCAGATTTAGCAGCTTAAATGTGGGAGCTCAGCCTATCCATGCAGGCTGCAGGCCAGACACCCTCAGGGATGTGGGCACCACACCATGAGTCTACCCCAGGCCCACGTCCTGTGGGGCAGTCCACAGAAATGAGCTGGTCCTGCCCAGTCAAGCTGAGGTCCACCAAGGACAGCTGGACCACTGTTCTGGTCATGACTGCTTCTGCAGACACTCCTTTGCAGCTCTACCTGCCTGCTCTGCAGTTCAGCCCTGGGCCGAATCTGACTGTTGAACCACTCCCAGGGCCTGGGCACCCCTTCCCAAATAAGGGAGAGACGATCATCCTCAAAGGGTCCCCAGCTCAGCAAGAAAGATCAGTTATCATTCCTGGTTTCATAGTGCGGGTCTGTACTGGCTAGGTTGTGGGGGGAGCCTGCGCTCTGTCACATCTGCTCTTTAAACCAGAGTCCAGGAATGCAGCAAGCCCAGAAGCCAGGGCATGATGTAGATGCCAAGACCACCCCCAGGAGCTCCAGTCTGAGGGCTATGCACAGGCCAGACACTCAGCTCAGACAGGTGTCTCAGGCTGAGGGTGTGGTTTAATAGGTTCCTGGGACACTGTGGCCCCCCCCCGCCTTCCCCACTTCCTGTGTGTATGCAGGGCAACTCTGTCCTAGGGAGCCCCACTTGGGGCCACAAACTAAGAGGGACCAAGGAGAAAGGTTCTGGCCTGACTAGGTCCCAAACCCCACACTGACCCTGCCTGGGATCCAGCAGGGGTGAGAAACAAACTGTGACTTCCTCCCTCAAATAAGCATGTTGAACAAAGATAGCCCCTTGAAGATGCGATGGTACCACTTTACCCTGAAAATTGCTCACAACATGCATATTATTGTAACATATCCTTTACCCTGAGGCCACAATGGTCACTGAAGCACTGCCCTGGTAGGGCACATGTGAGGTCCCCACCAACAGGGGAGGCAGACACACTGAGATGGGGCCAGAGAGTCTGGGGCCCTCTTGATGCCAGCACCGTCTGCCTGGTTTCTTTCCTTTCTTTTTATTGTGGTACAACACATATAACAGGATTTACCACTGTAGCTGCTTGGGAGAGAACAGCCCTGCAGCATCACCTTCACACTGTTGTGTGGCCATGGTCACCAGCCATCTCCACTCTTTTCATCTTTCCAAACTGAAACTCTGTCCCCACTAAACATGTAACCCATCTCTGAGCCCCGCACCCTCCATTCTGGCTTCCATTTCTGTGAGGGCCCCTCTCAAGGGGACTCATTTTGGTGGAATCAGACTGTGTTTATCTTTTTGTGACTTCCTTCGTAAGCGTGATGTCTGTGTCCCTGTCTCCCAGGACAGAGTCTGTGAGGAAGAGGTTAAGGTAGAATGAGGACAGGAAGGTGGGACCCTATATGGCTGTCATCTTTAAAAGAAAAGGAAAAGCAGTGGCCTATGCTTATAATCCTAGCACTCTGAGAGGCCAAGGCAGGTGGATTGCCTAAGCTCATAGGTTTGAGGCCAGCCTGAGCCAGAGCAAGACCTCATCTCTAAAAATAGCCGGGCATTGTGTCTGGTGCCTGTAGTGCCAGCTACTTGGGAGGCTGAAGCAATCGAATCGCTTGAGCTTAAGAGTCTGAGGTTGCTGTGAGCTATGATGCCGCAGCACTCTACCCAGGGCGAGAAAGTAAAACTCTGCCTCAAAAAAATAAAAAAAAAGAAGAGGAAAAGACACCAGGGACACTCTCATACAGAGGGATAGCCCTGTGAGCACACGAAGAGGAGGTGGCATCCGTAAGCTGAGGAGCCCTGGGAGGAGCTAGCCCTGTAACACCTGTCTCTGGCACCCTGGTCTTGGGCCTTCATATGGTGAGGAAGTCAAGCTCTGCAGTTTAAGCCGCCCCACCTGCGGGACCTGATCTCGGCAACCCAAGGAAAGCCATAGACAGGCTGTGCAGGCACCTCTTCTTGCCCCCCAAAGAGGAAGTATTAGGAGGTTTTGGTTTTGCTGTTTTCAACATATGACACAAATGTTTTTAAACACTAAAACAGAGACAAAATACATGTGGAAAACTAATTATATAGCAAATGACATTAACCAGGTGACTTTGTGAGTCAAGAATGAATATGGCCTAGTATGTGTAAAAAAAAAAAAAATCTTAGGCTCAGTGAGTAGGGCACCGGCCCCATATACCGAGGGTGGCGGGTTTGAACCTGGCCCTGGACAAACTGCAACAAAAAAACAGCCAGGCATTGTGGCGGATACCTGTAGTCCAAGCTACTCAGGAGGCTGAGGCAAGAGAACCACCTAAGCACAAGAGCTGGAGGTTGCTATGAGCTGAGGGCAACAAAGTGAGACTCTGTCTCAAAATAAATAAATAAATAATAAAATCCTAAAAAGCTATCACTATGCAATTGCAAAGACCTTCTCCAGGGCTATACCTGCTGGCCGTCCTGCCCACCGGCCCGCTGGCTGCCTTCAGCAGGTGAATCTCTCTGCTTTGCCTGCAAAAGAATAAACACTCATGCTAGGAAGAAAGGCCATTAAAAATATACATAACGCCTAACTTAGGCTCAGATTTTAGAAAATGCTAATTCTTTTTTTTCTTGAGACGGAGTCTCACTATGTTGCCCAGGCTGTTCTCAAACTCCTAGGCTCAAGCAATCCTCCTCCTTGGCCTTTTGAGTAGCTGGAATTATAGCCATGAGCCACCAGGCCTAAAATGCTGATCCTTGAAAGTCTCACAAAACAGAGAAAGCATTCACATCTGCCACCTGTGAGCTCTCCTGAACTTCATTATGCTCAACATCAGTCTTTGACCTCTGGGCTGGTCTACGTGTAGGCAGTGTGGGGTCTGCACACCCTGAACCACAATGTTGTCAACCCTTGAACAGCTGTATACCTGAGGCAGAGGCTTGGGCTGAAACTGTAAAAACTACATGAAGGGGATCAGAGTGTGCCACCCGCTGCTGTAGCATAGGATGTGTTGGGGCTAGGCATAGCTGAGAGAGCGGGAGTAGGAGCAGTCTCAGGGAGGGTATAAATTCCCTGTGAAGGTGCCCCTCTCGTTGAACAGCAACAGCTAATCCCAGAATGAGATTCATTCTGCATAACAGGCCTCTCTAAGTGGCCCTTTCCTCCCTCAAGTTCCCCATGTACCAAACTTCCCACAATTTACTGCCCCAAAAGACCAATCCCTTTCCACTATCAAGCTACTCCTCCATGATGCCCGACTCCGGTTAGGATGGCATACAAGCCCCAGGTCTCACTGCTCCTCTGGGTCTTTTTTTTTTTTTTTTTTTGTAGAGGCAGAGTCTCACTTTATCGCCCTTGGTACAGTGCCATGGCGTCACACAGCTCACAGCAACCTCTAACTCTTGGGCTTAGGTAATTCTCATGCCTCAGTCTCCCGAGTAGCTGGGACTACAGGCGCCTGCCACAACACCCGGCTATTTTTTTGTTGCAGTTTGGCCGGGGCTGGGTTTGAACCCACCACCCTGGGTACATGGGGCCGGCGCCCTACCCACTGAGCCACAGGCGCGCCACCCTCTCCTCTGGGTCTTGACTTTTCTTTCCTTTTTTTTGAGACAAAGCTTCAAGCTGTCGCCCTGGGTAGAATGCTACGGCATCACTGTTCACAGCAACCTCCAACTCCTGGGCTCAAGCAATTCTCTTGCCTCAGCCTCCCAAGTAGCTGGGACCACAGGCATCCGCCACAATACCCGGCTATTTTTTGGTAGTAGTTGTCATTGTTGCTTGGTAGGCCCAGGCTGAATTCGAACCCGCCGGCTCTGGTGTATGTGGCTGTTGCCTTAGCCACTTGAGCCACAGGCACCAAGGCCCTTTTTTCTTTTTTAACAGACAATTCTTTATTGTAATCTTTCTTTGAAAAAAAGTGAATTAGAGGTATGTATGTTCAGACCATCATCTTGATCCTTGACCTAAACAAGCTCCATTATTCATCAGTTTGCTTTGATCTGACTTCTTTTCTACAAAGGCCTCTTTGCTCCTATAATCTTCTTATCAGTTTAATTTATAGGGACCAACACACAGAACCAAAGGGGATAGAGGAGAAAGTTTCTACCTCCCTTACACATGTAAAAATCCTAACTCTGATGAACCACCTTCCAGGAAAACTACCCCGGGGAAAGCCTTGCTTACTGAGCTCACCTGCACTCCCTCAGCTCACACACATAAAAACACAAAAACCGCAGGCCTGAGAGTATTCTGATTTTTACACCTCATTTTATAACTGAACTTGCAGAGACTTGCTTGTGTCACCCTAGCCTTCCTTCCTTCTTTTTTCATTTCTGGATTTGTGGAAGAGCCCAGACAGATAGTGGAGTCATCTTCTTGGGGGACCACAGGCAGAGGATTAAAAAGCCCATGCTGGTGCTAACCAGGGCATATCACCACACGTTCCCCTCATCTGATGCCTGGCTGCAGAAACCTGAGGTCACCCTTCCACTTCTCTCACCTGGCAGCAACTCCCAAATTGGGGTGGAGGGCCTTCAAAGTGGCTGACCAAAGGCCTAGGCATTGTGCTTTGAGGCTGAGTTATTGTTTTTTTTTTTTTGGTAGAGACAGAGTTTCACTTTATTGCCCTCAGTAGAGTGCCGTGGCGTCACACGACTCACAGCAACCTCCAACTCCTGGGTTTAGGTGATTCTCCTGCCTCAGCCTCCCAAGTAGCTGGGACTATAGGCACCTGCCACAACGCCCGGCTGTTTTTTTGTTGCAGTTTGGCCGGGGCTGGGTTTGAACCCACCACCCTCGGTATATGGGGCCGGCGCCCTACTCACTGAGCCACAGGCGCTGCCCGAGGCTGAGTTATTAAGGCCAGGTGAGACAAGCCTGGGCAACAGAAGGAGAACCATCTCTAAAACAAACAAATGGCTTGAAAAAACCAAGGGTATCTTTAAACTGAGTTCTGCTCACCTTCAGAGCAGCTTCCACAGAGCCATCCGCAGAGAGAGTTCACCCATGGCCTGGGCCCTCCCTGCTGCACTGTCAGTGCCCCACACTCACCCCCAGCAGCATCTCTGTCCCCAGTCCCTTACCCACCTAGGACTTTGGAGGCACCACTGGGCATGAGCAGCTGTGCCCGGCCCATAGTAAGTACTTCTTAACAGATGCAATTCTTCCTCAATGCCACTCCAACCCTGTCTGTCCCCCTGGGGAAGGACAGTGACAGAGCCCAATGCCACATCCCTGACCAGGCACAGTGGTGACTGCACAACATCTCAAATGCACTAAATGTCCCTGAATTGTTGAGGTGGCCCTGAATTATGTTGCCCCTGAATTATGAGGTGGCCATGTTCAGGTACAGCCTGCCCAAAGCTGCTGCTGGAGCCCTGAGGCCCCAGGGTGCCCGTCTGGTCCAGATGGGCCTGACCCTGTCTGGAAAGGGGAGCAGGAGAAGCAGGCCATAGGCAAGGTACACCAGAGGGGCCATGGCCTGCTCCTGTGGAGGAATCACCTGCCTAGCTGGCTCTAGACGCAAAGTGTGTGGGCAGGTGGGGCAGGGCCTGCTCAAGCTCTGGCCCCAGAGGTATGCAGGGGAGACACCCCAGCTTCTCTCATGAATGAGGGATCAGACCAGGACCCTCAGGTGTCCATGCCTCAGCCAAGGCAGGAGTGAGTCAGAGGGGTGTCCAACTCCAGCCACTCACCTGGACTCACTCTGAGAAATAAAGCAGCCACAGAGGCTGCTCACTGTGCTCAAGTGAAGATTTCGAATTTATAATCAACAGTTACGAATGAAAATCCTCGGGAGTAGAGGAGAAGAAAAAATAATAGTGAATGAGAACCCCCCCACACACACACACAACAGTACACACAACCCGCATCCTGGGCATGGGTGGAGAGACTTCCTGAGACTTCTGGCACGTGCTGCAGGTAGAGTCAAGCCCTATACAACCAGACCCACTGGCCTCTCTAACGGCACAATCACACCACGTGTACCCACTGGACAGTCCAGCTTTACTACACGAATCCTAAGGACGTGTCAATGTCCCTACCACTTCATCACCATTGCAGAGGTCTACTCGAGCAGCCAGATACAACATAGGGTATGATGTTTTTCTAGGTAGAAAGAGCAAAAGGCAAACACCAACTTCATCACTCTTTGTCAGTGCATGCCAGATAGACAGGTCCATTCCTCCAGACCCCAGCATGCAGGGCAGGAGCACAGGCTCCCTAATGACCCACACAGGGCCCTGATGATCATCTACTGCCACAGTCCCAGGGAAACATGGAGAACCCTGTGGAATGTAAGGGAAGGCCACCCACACCTAACAAGCACCCAACAGAAGCCTGTGGCCCAGATGCTCCTCAACCTCCTGAAAGGAGCCTGACCAGATCCCAGAGGGGCCCATGGCCTGCTGTGGCGTGAGCATAACTCGGTACATAAGAACAGCCTCAACTAAGGAACACATGGAGCCAGGGGGTTTTTCATGGTCAAGGGCCTGAGGGATGATAGGAACCACTCTGGACTCCACTTTGTCATGTCAGGACTGCATGAACAAAGCAGGGCAGACCTCACTTAACAGCCTTTCTTGTCTTTAGGATTCTGGATCTTGTCTCAGGATCAGAAATCCTCCATGGGGCCGAGTGCAGTGGTTCACGCCTATAATCCTCGCACTCTGCGAGGCCAAGGTGGGAGGATCCCTTGAGCTCAGGAGTTCGAGATCCCATCTCTACTAAAAACTGAAAATCTAGCTGGGCATTGTAGTGGCGCCTATAGTCCCACCTACTCAAGAGGCTAAGACAGGAGGATCATTTGAGCCCAAGAGTTTGAAGTTGCTGTGAGCTATGAGGCCATAGCACTCTACCCAGGATGAATAAATGAGACTCTGTTCTCAAAAAAAGAAGAAATCCTCCCCCAAAGCAGATACAGATGTGCACACACTATGCAGGTGAAGCCCAAGCACCCCAGCGCAGCTGTGAGCCCCTCCTCAAGCACATCCTGCTCAGGATGCTGAGTGTTCAGGACTTGGCTTAACAAGGACAGAAGGAACGCAGAAAACAGCTGACTCACTGGACCTGCAGCTGAGCTACCCCACCACAGAAGCCTCACTGTCCCACTGGGCCGAGAGTACCTGAGAGTGACCTTCTCTCACAGCCACGTGCATATGGAACGGCAAGGCTGTGCAGCTCATCTGCTCAGACCCAGCAAGGACAAGGCTGGAATTTTTCTAGACTCTTCTAGAAAATGCCACCAACTCCATAAGCAGGTGGCCTTCAAGCACAGCACCCAGAGATAACCGCCATCTGCGTCCTTAACAGTTCTGTTAAACCAGATGACACCAGGCATTCTCCTCGGAACACCGTGCACTTACATTTCCAGGTTGGCCACTGTTGGCTGAGGTGCTGTTGGTGGAGCTGAGATCACGGCTGCCCCAGTCGCTTGAGGTTCCGAGGCTCTCTGCCAAGAAAGGGGAGAAAAGTTTGAGGGACTGCTGCTGGCACCACAGCCACCCCCCTAGTAGGGACCAAGAGGGCACCCTGGTCTGGTAAGCAGGTGGCCAGGAGGAGGAGCTGGAGCATTGACACTGTCTGGAGCAACGGCACATGTGAGGTCTTTAGATTCAAGTCCCTAGTGGTTTCATCACCCAAATGCTTAAAAGTATGAACAAGAGTATCTGCACTTCCCACTAAAATACAAACTCCAAAGGAAAATTTGAGTTTGCAAATACACTCACAAAACCTGGAACCCAGCTCTACAACTGTGAAGATACCCGTGGGAGGCTGAGAAAAGGCTGTGTCCTCACACAGGTCCCCAGGTGGTTAGTTTCTGCCATTGGGAACTTGTCGTAAGCCCACACAGTCACCAGAGCTAAGCCCTCATTGTGTGGACAGTAAGCATGAGGCTTGAGAAAATTTAGGGAGTTTCCAGGGACTGGATGACCACAACTCACTTTTAGGGTCTCTGGTGTCTTCCCAGCCAAGTGCATAGTGCAAGGTTCCAGTGAGCAGCTGTGAGGCAGAAGGATGAGGCTGCCCCCTGCTCAAGCTCCTTTGGGCTCAGACACCCTGGGCTCACGGCAAATATGAAGGACAGGGTGGGCTTCAGCCTGGAAGCACCATTTCACCCTGGCCCAAGCAGGTCTGTCAGGGTGCTCCCAGCACCCCAAAAAATACTGAACTCCCACCCATCTTCCTGGTTCTTAGTGTCTGCTCTGGACAGATGGAAACTCTAGTGAGAGTCTGCAAAGTCACTGAACCCAATAGGGCTACATGTGATAGCTGAGACCAAATCATGTCAGGAGGTTAGTTACTCACTTTCAATATGTGCAAACGCACAGAAGGGACCTCGAGGGCAGTACCCAGTCTGGCGCATGTCGTTGCATTTTGTAGATTTGTAGATCTAGAAAGCGGAAATGGAACAAAATAGGTTGGACTGAACTGGGTTTCTGCAGCTTCCCTGAGCCAGCCCTGCTATGACACAGTGGCTAAGCCCCAAATCCTAACAGTGTGGACGCTGCCCCATCTATATTCCCTCAGTCCTAAAATCCCTCCTCTCAGAGAAGCTGGCCAGGAACAAGTACACACATGAGGTTACTCCTTCGGCAACTGTCTGTGCAGTCCTACACAGAGCCATTTCCCACACTGACATGTTCTGAAAAATGCACCTGCTTCAATGTCTAGTATACAGTAGGTGCTTTAGAAATGCCTGCCAAATGGACATATGCACCTGTTCCATGACAGATGCACTGCCACCTCACTAGGGTGAAAGATGCTCTTAGGGTCAACAATACTTAGGAATCAGAAAGGGGCAGTCCAGCCGTGGGCCTGATCCAGCCGCCAACCTACTTCTCCTCCTGATCCCTCATGCTTATGGAAGGATGTGGGGATGGTGCAATTCTGGCCCATGTGTGCACCTGCCCTCCTCCTGACCTCCAGCCTGGCCTCCACCCTCCACCAGAGCTCCTGGTCCCCACAGCTTTCCTGGCATTTTGGGGGCCCTGAAGAGCCTCATTTTTTTTTAATTGTTGTTGTTTCTTTCTTGACCCAGGGTCTCACTCTGATACCTAAGCTGGAGTGCAGTGGCACAATCAAAGCTTACTGTAGCCTCCAACTCCCAGGTTCAAGTGATCCTCCTACCTCCTTCTCTTCTCCTGAGAACTGGGAACACAGAGACACTGTGCCCAGTGTGTGTTCACTTTAAACACAAATCTAAGTGTGCTCTGTTTAGCAACTGTGCAGCAATGTGGGAACTCAGCAGCCTTGGGCTGTCCACATCCTGCACGTTCTGAAGAAGTACAGGCATTGGTCCAGACCTGGGATGACCTCTAAGGTAACTAGAATATGTGGTACAGTGAGATGTCTCTGTTCATGTGGGGTGCAGGGCCCGATGGGATAGCTCACCTCACGTAAGCTATGCTGAGACTACGCCACATCCAAGCAGCTTGCCTCTGGGGTGCCAGAGACAGACCAGCTACAGACAGACCTGAATGACCAAACCCAAATAAAAGGCCTGGACACCAAGACACCAGGGAGGTCCCTGGTTAGCAAATGTCCACATGTTGTCACACATTGCTCAAGGAAAATGGGGCACACCCTCCATTCCACCCAGGGGGACAAGGGGAAGGGTGCCTGCTCTCCCCAGATGTGATGAGGCCTATTGTGCTACTGTGAACCCAATGGTTTGTTGTTTTTCTTTTTTGAGGCAGAGTCCCACTTTGTCACCCTTAGTAGGGTGCCATGGTATCACAGCTCACAGTAACCTCCAACTCCTGGGCTCAGCCTCCCAAGTAGTTAGGACTATGGGTACCCACCACAATGCCCAGCTATTTTTAGAGATGAGGTCTTGCTCTGGCTCAGGCTGGTCTTGAACTCATGAACTCAGGCAATCTACCCACTTCAGCCTCCCAGAGTGCTAGGATTATAGGCATGAGTTACCGCACCTGGCCCCAATAGCTTTTCTGAGTCCTATGAGTCCTTCTATGAATCGCCGAACCTGAGGATGTCTTAGGGACCCCCAGACCCCATCAGGCAGGGACATACCTCAGGGTGGAACTGCTGCTCTGTGCGGGAATGGCAGTACTGACAGCTGTCGCCACCATCACAGCGAGAGGGCTCCCCCCACTCATCCCCATGCTTCACACTGGGGCAGGGTGTGGACCTACAGAGAAGGACACATGTTGGGTCACTCAAGGACACATCCCCAGGTACCCTGGTGACCGTGTCCCTGCTCAGTGAGGGTGGACAAAACAGACTCTTGACTGTCTTAACACCAGGAAGCAGGTTAGCAGCCATGAATCCCTTCCTCACAAATGAGTCAAGACCCACTCGCCGATGTGGACGGCACCGTGCACAGGCAGCTGAGCCTCCTGAGGGCCACAGGTGGCAAGGCCAGGCCCCGCTGGGCGGCCACAGGGGCTCCCTTTCCTCACCGGCAGTAAGTGAAACAGAACTGGAGACTTTCGACCAAGGATTCGAAAATCCTAACCCAAATTTTCAAAACTACCAATATCCTCTATTCTTCACGTGCTTTCTGGCAGCTTTATGGTAACTTTTTGGATTCACAGAAAAAACTAGCACCTGTGAAAGAGAAGACTTTTTTAAACATAATCTTCTATCCCTTCATTATGCAACAAATTCACTTCATCTAGAGTCTGCTGGCAGCTTTCAGTTTTCTGTTCTGTACTTCAAGTCCCTCAGCTTTGAAAGTGTAGAGAAAGAACAATGAATATCAGGAACGAACAACACATCTTCTCTGCCCCAAGGATGCTGCTCAGCCACGGAGACAGTGGGGATTACTGGAGAGAGGAGAGCATGGCACCTTGCCCAGAAGAAAGCTAAACACAGAAAATGGCCAGGATGCTGGAGGAAGTGAGAGTCAACCCAAACCCTGGGCACAGTTGGGGGGGAAGGTGCCAAGTCACCCCAGAGACACAAGGGCTTGCAGCTTAGGACTCTCAGCTAAGGACCCCGTGGGATCTGAAGGCACAGTCAAACCCAAGAAAGCCAAGCCACAAGTGCACTGACACCCATGCTGAACTCAGTGGTCACATGTCCTCACGGCCTGGGAAGTGTCATAATCAGAGGTAGGTGGGAGTGGGTGACAGACGGACCCCAGCTAGGCCCAGGGTTCTGTAGGTACCTGACAACAGGGCTCTGGACAGGGGTCACATGGGGGCAGAGAGGCCTATCCCTGGGCCTTCATCTGCTTCCAACAACCTGCTGCCCTTCCAGACACCTTCCTCTCCTGAGGTGAGAACTACTATGGTGAGAACAGGGCAGCTCCCGTCTGACAACCCCCAGGGCAGGATACCCCCTGCAGAGAGGCTCCAGGCAGCCTGGCAGGGGCTGATGCCCCCAGGGTACAGGAAGAGTAGGGCTGCAAGGCAAGGCCAGTAGAATGAGTGCCTGCCGCAGAAACCTCCATGATCTCCCATGTGACACTGGTGACTGGGCTCACCTGTACTGGAACCTGCGGGGGTTGCGCCGCCGGTCCCTGCTGCTGTGGAAGTGTGGGCACGCATAGCCCTGGCGACACAGGCGCGGTGGCTTCGGGCACTGCTCAGTCTTGTAGCTGCCCAGCACAAAGTTGGCATCTGAAAAACAGGTCCACATATAGGCTTGTGCACATATGCTCTGGAAGCACCACGCACAGCAGTCCAAGCCCTTCCGGATGGAGGGGGAACAAATGGTGGACCTCGGTGCAAAGAGATGCATGCCCTTGGCCTATAGGAGTCTAGGGCTCTTAGGCTCAGTGAGGGAAGCAAAGACCATGCACTGTGTGATCTTGTTCATATGAAATATCTGGAACAGGGGCTGAGATAGACCGGGAGGCCCTGATAATGGGTAAGGGGGGGTTGTTTTTCTGCTTTTTTTTAGAAACAGGGTCTCTCTCTTACTCAGGCTGGTCTCAAACTCCTGGCCTCAACTGATCGTCCCACTGAGGCCTCCCAGAGTACTGGGATTATAGGTGTGAGCCACCGTGCCTAGACAACTTCTGTTTTCTTTGGAATGATAAAAATGTTTTCTAAGTAGAGATGATGGTTATACAACTTTTTGAATATACTAATAAAACCAATGAAATGTACACTTTAAAGTGGTAATTTTGTTTTTGTTTTTTTTTTTTGTAGAGACAGAGTCTCACTTTATGGCCCTTGGTAGAGTGCCGTGGCCTCACACAGCTCACAGCAACCTCCAACTCCTGGGCTCAAGCGATTCTCTTGCCTCAGCCTCCCGAGTAGCTGGGACTACAGGCGCCCGCCACAGCACCCAGCTATTTTTTGGTTGTAGTTCAGCCGAGGCCGGGTTTGAACCCGCCACCCTCAGTATATGGGGCCGGCGCCTTACCGACTGAGCCACAGGCGCTGCCCAATTTTGTTTTTTTTTTTTTTTTCTGAGACAGAATGTCAGTTTGTCGCCCTCAGTAGAGTGCCGTGGCGTCACAGCTCACAGCAACCTCAAACTCTTGGGACTACAGGCACCCTCCACAATGCCTGACTATTTTTAGAGATGAAGTCTCACTCTGGCTCGGGCTGGTCTTGAACCCATGAGCTCAGGCAATCCACCCACCTATGCCTCCCAAGTGCTAGGATTACAGGTGTGAGCCACCTCGCCCAGCTAAAACACTGGATCATAAGTATTGGCCAAGTGCCCCCTCAGGTGAGAGGTTTTTGCAGTAAGTGACATGAAACCCACAGAAATGAGCCATAATGCTTATGTTTCTTCAGAGAAAACAAACCCTGAAATGTAAACTTTAAGGCTAAACATCCAGAAATATAATGCAATTGTGCAATTACAATTACTAAAGAAGAAACTATGTGACTTAAATGTATGCAAGTGTGAAGACTGACCATAAAACAAAGTACCTACTCTGCACTACAACTCTACAGCACAGCAGTCTGTGACAGAGACACCCTTTAGCAGGAGAATGGAGACACAGACAAACTGCGGTGCATCGGGACAGCAGGGTAGTGCTCAGAGCTGGGAAGAGAAGTGATGGAGCCGTGAGAGGACACAGAGGAGCCTCAAATACTCATTGCTAAGTGGGAAGCATCTGGAAAGGCTACACTCTGAGTGGCCCCAACTCTGTGACATTCTGGAAAAGGCACAGCTATGGAGACAGGAAGATCAGTGGCTGGGAGCTCGGGAGGAGGACAAACAGGCGGAGCATAGGCAATTTTCAGGACAGCGAAATTGTTCTTTATCATACTACAACAGAAGACGCATAGCACTGTACACATGTCCAAACCCAGAGAACATGCAACTCCAAGAGAGAGCCCTTGTGTTAACTATGGATGTCAGTTAATAAAGTATCGATATGGTCAACTGTGACAGGCTGCACACTAACGCAGGGTTTCCATGACAGCTTGGGGTGAGGGAGGTATGTGAACCCGCTGTACTCTGCACTTTTTCTTTCTTTCTTTTTATTTTTATTTTTTGAGACAGAGTCTCACTGTTGCCTTGGGTAAAATGCAGTAGCCTCATCATGGCTCACTACAACCTCAGAATCCTGGGCTCAAGTGATCCTCCTGCCTCAGCCTTTCAAGTAGCTGGGACTACAGGCATGCACCACAACACCTGGTGAATTCTTCTATTTTTGTTTACTCCGTGTTTCTGTTTACATTTTTCTAATTTTTTTTTTTTTTTTGTAGAGACAGAGTCTCACTTTATGGCCCTCAGTAGAGTGCCGTGGCCTCACACAGCTCACAGCAACCTCCAACTCCTGGGCTTAAGCGATTCTCTAGCCTCAGCCTCCCGAGTAGCTGGGACTACAGGCACTCGCCACAATGCCCGGCTATTTTTTGGTTGCAGTTTGGCAGGGGCCGGGTTTGAACCCGCCACCCTAGGTATATGGGGCCGGCACCTTACCGACTGAGCCACAGGCACCGCCCCATTTTTCTAATTTTTAATAGAGATGGGATCTCACTCTTGCTCAGTCTGGTCTCCAAATCCTTGCCTCATGTGATCCTCCCATCTCAGCCTCCCAGAGTGCTAGTATTACATCTACATGCCACATTTTTCTATAAATCTAAAAATGCCCTAAATAATCTAAAAAACAATATAGCCAGGCTGAGTGCTGTGGCTCATACCTATAATCCTAGCACTCTGGGAGACTTAGGCAGGTGGATCCCTTGAGCTCAGGAGTTCCAGACCAACCTCAGCAGGAGCAACCCAATCTGTACTAAAAAATAGGAAAATTATAAGCAGTGCCCATAGCTCAGTAGGTAGAGTGCCGACCATATACATCTGGCCTGGCAGGTTTGAACCTGGCCCAGGGCAACTAAAAAACAACAATGATGGGTGGCGCCTGTGGCTCAGTGGGTAGGGCACGAGTCCCATATACCAAGGGTGGTGGGTTCAACCCAGCCCCAGCCAAACTGCAACAAAAAAATAGCCAGGCATGTGGCTGGCACCTGTAATCCCAGCTACTCAGGAAGCTGAAGCAAGAGAATCGCCTAAGCCCAAGAGTTGGAGGTTGCTGTGAGCTGTGTGACGCCATGACACTGTATCGAGGGCGATAAAGTGAGACTGTCTCTACAAAAAGAAAAACAATGACAACTGCAACAACAATAAAAAAATTAAAATAGGGCGGCGCCTGTGGCTCAAGGAGTAGGGCGCCGGTCCCATATGCTGGAGGTGGTAGGTTCAAACCCAGCCCCGGCCAAAAAAATAAAAAAATAAAAAATAAATAAAAATAGCCAGGCGTTGTGGAGGGCGCCTGTAGTCCCAGCTACTAAGGAGGCTGAGGCAAGAGAATTGCTGAAGCCCAGGAGTTTGAGGTTGCTGTGAGCTGTGACGCTACGGCACTCTATTCAGGGTGACAGCTTGAGATTCTGTCTCAAAAAAAAAAAAATAATAGGAAAATTAGATGGATGTGGTGGTTCATGTCTATAATCCTAGCTTTCTGGGTGGCTGTGGAGGGAGGATCGCTTGAGCTCAGGAGTTCAAGACCAACCTGAGCAAGAGCAAAACCCTGTCTCTAAAAATAGCGGGGCATTGTGGTGGGTGCCTGTAGTCCCAGCTACTCCAGAGGGTGAAGCAGGAGGATTGCTCAAATCCAAGAGTTTGAAATTGCTGTGAGCTATGACGCCATAGCACTCTACCCAGGGTAACAAAGTGAGACTCTGCCCAAAGCAGTTAGTCTGTGCGTCCTCTTCCTGGAATGTGGAAGGGCCCTGGGGATAGTCGGTTTCCCTGCAGCCTCCTCCACACCCTGAATGACCCAAGGCTGAGGCTCACTGCAATGCCCAGCTGACCCCCAGGGCATCAGTCAGGGTGGCTGTGTCCAGCATCATGTTGGGGGGGGGGGGCGGAGGGAGAAGCCACAGTGGAAGGAGAATCAGGAAAAGTTCCCCAAACTGCCTTTATCAGTCAATCCCTGGGCCCACAGCCCCAGCACAGCTCAATTCCTCAGTGAGCAGAGAAAAGGCTGTTTGTGCTCATGAACATACTCAGCAAGCAAGCTGTGGAAACACACAGAAACTCCCTTGCCCATATGACGTGCCTGGGACAGTGACCCACACAAGTGGGGAACAGGTGAATGGGGAGGGCATAGGGTTTGCCTGAGTGAGGAAATGTTGTGGGAACAGAGGGGATGTGGGCTACACACATTAAATGTGCTTAATTGCCCCTGAAATGCACACACTAAGATGGGGAATTACGTTGTGCGTATCCTACCATGATAAAAAGAAAAATCTTGAAGCCCTTCACTACCTGTAACCTTACCTTTCGGGCTTGCCAGGATCACAGGCCCCAGTGCCCCAGGGGACAGCCCAGGGACTCACTCTGACTAGCCATGGGTCTGAAGGCTCCTGGAAACCACCTGCAGAGCTGGGTGCCACAGGGCATATGAGCAGTGGACACTGGCCCAGCCCCAAGCCAGAATGGCCCAAAAGTTCCCACAGGATCTGTGCTGTCCCCAAGCCCAGCAGTCAGTCAACAACTGACTCCACTGAGAATCCAGCTGACAAAAAGGCTCAGGGCTGGCAATGCCCATAGCTCCGTCAACAGGGCACCAGCCACATACACCGAGGGTGGTGGGTTCAAACCCGGCCCCAGCCAGCTAAAACAACAATGACAACTACAACAAAAAAATAGCCAGGCGTTGTGGTGGGAACCTGTAGTCCCAGCTACTTGGGAGGCTGAGGCAAGAGAATTGCTTAAGCCCATGAGTTGGAGGTTGCTGTGAGCTGTGACGCCACAGCACTCTACCGAGGGCAACTAAGTGAGACTCTGTCTCAAAAAAAAAAAAAAAAGGCTCAGGGCAGACTCAGGGGCAAGATACCTGGGCTCAGACTTCCATGTGATCACCTTTTTGTCTAAGGACAGGTGACCACGGCTCTCCCTGCCCACCCTCTGTGGCAGCCACGGGGTTACCTTGCCACCGAGGGTCCTCACCCAGGAGCTTCTCGATCATGGCCTGGCTGGCCAAGACCCCAGGCTGCAGATCAGGGACACCGTCCCCACCACCGAGCTGGCCGTTCTGCAAAGCTTCCTGGGCCTGCAGCTCCCTGTGACCAAACATACAGCAGTTACAGCCCTGCGTGGCCCAAGCCCCTGGGAGGTGAGGGAAAGTTGTGGGAACATAGGATCACTGACTGTCCCCTATGCAGCTACCTTGTATCACCACAAATGATGTCTCTGTCTGCAGGGTCAGGACAGAGACTCCAGAGGCAACAGGCACATCCTGTCCTATCCCAGCAGTCCTGATCCATGCACCAACAACAGAGAGCTGAGCACTGTTTAGAAAGGACCCCCTTTCCTGTCACACCTGGACACTGGCCCACACCCTCCCCCCCCAGCCCTAAGGAGCTGCCACACAACACTAAAGGCAGCAGGGTCTTTTGTCGTCAAAAATATAATAAAATCAAGACCCAGAAAAAAGACTTGCTTGGGCCAGCAAGCTGGAAACACAGGGGAAAGCTAGCTCCCGTGCACCCACCCCAGATGCACACTTACCTGATATCACACACGGGAGGCCGCAGGTCCAAGGGGCCATGTGCAAAGGCACAGTGCAGGCCATTCTTTACGCAGTGGCCACGTGCATCGGTCTCATGGATGCAGGTGCCTGTCTTGTAGTAGCGCAGGTGGTACTTGCGCTCCGTGTCCCCAGCCGTGCGGTGCAGGCAGGGGCACCTGGGGGCAGAGGACAAGCACTGCAGCAGGTCCCCACACACTTGGAGATAGCCAGGGCCCCCTCCACACCCCTCAGCACCTGGTTAATAGCCAGCTCTGTCTTCCTCCTCCAGATGTCTGGTCTCATGGGAACAATGACATCTTTGAACACAGCATCTGTCCCCTGATTTGGGCCCCCACCCCCGAGGCACTCAAACCACCCACAAATCTCTCTGTTAAACACAAGAGGAAAACACAACACTGCATTTCCCAGAAAACCATCCTTCCTAATTTTTTGAATAAACTTTTTAAACTTGTATTAAAAAATAAAGTTCATTCCCCTGCACTCCCCCTTGTGCAGGCTGCATCATTCTCCTGACAAGTCATTATCAGAGCCAGGATGAGGACCTCTTTGGTCCAGCATCATGGAACTTGCAGAGATCCTGACAGACAAGAAGGGAGGGAAGGAGCCTGGGGAGAAACAGAGGGCCCTGGGCACAGCCAGAGGACCACACAGGAAATGGGCCAAGAGGGGAAGCCCCACTGGGCAGTGCCACATGTCAGGGGCCACATGGGCCTACAGCTACACATTCCCCAGGAGTGTCACAGATGACTCCTGGAGTAGGAAAGGGGTAAGGGGTAGAGGAGAGCACACAGTACAGAGGTGTAGCAGCAACAGAGATTATGTGGAAGGTGCCGGTCAGTACCCCCAGAGCAGTGCCACAAGCACACCATAAAGGCAACGACACCAAAGGGCCCTAAGTCACCCACAATGCCAAGGCCCAGGCTAATGATAGGATCACCTTGAGTGGCCGAAGGGGCAAGGCAGAGAAAGGCAGGGGGGCCACTGGCACAAGCCCTCATATTAAAGGATAAAGACCTTCACTTCCAGTTGGGGAACATCGTGAAAGGCCCATGCCCCCCTTGCTGTGAGCAGAGCTGTGGCCCTGGGTGTTGGGATTACCTGCCAACAGGCATCAAAGCTGACAGAGAGATCAGGTAGTTCAAACCCCCTCCTGTAAGATTAGGAAAGGGAGACTCAGAGTTCAGAGCTGGACACAGACTTTCCTGAGCACCTGTGAGGTGCCAGGCCCCTGGGAGGGAGGGTAGAGACAAGATGGAATACCAGCTGGTCTCCAAGGTTGCCTGGGAGCCAACAAAGCCCAAGTAAAACCAGAAGCACCATTGTGGGACCCAGCGATTCCACTCCTAAGCACGTTTCCAAAAGAACTGACGGTGGGTATGGAACAGATACTGCACACCATGTTCAACGCAGTGCTATTCACAACAGCCACAAGTGGGAACCACCAAGTGTCCCAGCTACCAAGGAGGCTGAGGTGGATCACCTGAACCCAGGAGTTTGAGGCCAGCCTGGACAGCACAGGAAGACCCTATGTCTGGAAAAGAAATCAACAACCCAAGTATACATCACAGACGAAGGGATAAACAAAAATGTGGTCTATCCACACAGTGGATCTTTCTCTGCTGCTGCTGTTGGAAATGAGGTCTCACTCTGCTGCCCATGCAAGATGCAGTGGTGTGATCGCACCTCACAGCAACTTTCAACTCCTGGGCTCAAGTGATCCTCCTGCCTCATCCTCCTGAGCAAATGGGACTACAGATGTGTGTCACTATATGGCTTTTTTGTTTTGAGACAAAGTCCCACTTTGTCGCCCTTGGTAGAGTGCCATAGCGTCATAGCTCACAGCAACTTCAAACTCTTGGGCTCAAGTGATTCTCTTGCCTCAGCCTCCCAAGTAGCTGGGACTACAGGCAACCACCACAACTATTTTTTTTTTTTTTTTTCAAGAGATGAGGTCTCATTCTGGCTCAGGCTGGTCTTAAACCCGTGAGCTCAGGCTATTCCCCTCACCTCAACCTCCCAGAGTGCTAGGATTACAGGCATGAGCCGTCACACCCAACTTTTTTTTTTTTCCTTTGAGATAGGGTCTCACTCTGTCACCCAGGCTAGAGTACCAAGGTGTTGTCATCGCAACTCACAGCAACCTCAAATTCCTGGGCTCAAGTGATCCTCCTGCCTCAGCCTCCCAAAATACTGACACTACAGACAGGAGCACTGAGCCCAGCCACATGATGGATTATTATTCAGCCTTAAAAGGCAAGTGAATACTGGCACACACAGTCCAACATGTGTGAACCAGACAACGTTGAGTAGAAGCCAGACATAAAAAGACAAATAACATATGATTTCACTTTCACGAGGTACTCACAGATCAGAAGTTACCAGGGGATGGGGGGTTAGGGAATGAGGAGCTGTGATTTAATGGGCATGGAGCTTCCGTTTATGAATGATAGAAAAAATTTGGAAATGGATAGTGATGGTTGTATAACACTGTGAATGTAATTAATGCCACTGAATCAAATCATGCAGACAAAGCTCAGCGTGGTGGCCCACACCTGTAATCCTAGCACTCTGGGAGGCCAAGGTGGGAGGATAGCTTGAGCTCAGGAGTTAGAGACAAGCCTGAGCAAGAGTGAGCCCCCATCTCTACTAAAAATAGACAAATTAGGCTTCAAGCCCACAGCACAGTGGTTACAGCGCCAGCCACATGCACTGAAGCTGGTGGGTTCAAACCCGGCCTGGGCCAGCTAAACAACAATGACAACTGCAACAAAAAAATAGCTGGGCATTGTGGCGGGCACCTGTAGTCCCAACTACTTGGGAGGCTGAGGCAAGAGGCACTCTAACAGAGTGAGACTCTATCTCAAAAACAAACAACAACAACAAAAAATTATGGAAGGAGGCCGGGCATAGTGGCTTACTAGTGTAATCTCAGCACTTTGGGAGGTTGAGGCAGGAGAATAACTTGAGCCCAGGAGTTCCAGGTTACACAGAGCTGTGGTGATGCCACTGCACTCCAGCTGCTGGGGGATGGGGGGAGCGTGTGACAGAGTGAGACCCTGTCTCAAAAAAGAAAAAATTATGGAAGGAGGCAGCTAGTGTTTAATGGGGACAGAGTTTCAGTTTGGAAGGATGAAAAGTTCCTGAGAGGGATGGTGGCAATGGCTACACAACATGAATGTACTTAATGCCACTGAACTATACACTTAAAAATGGTAATAGGCTGTGAGCTGTGTGACGCCACGGCACTCTACCGAGGGCGGTACAGTGAGACTCTGTCTCTACAAAAAAAAAAAAAAACAAACAAAAAAAAACAAAAACAAACAAACAAAAAAAAATGGTAATAGGGCGGCGCCTGTGGCTCAAGGACTAGGGCGCCGGTCCCATATACCAGAGGTGGCAGGTTCAAACCTAGCCCCAGCCAAAAACCAAAAAAAATCAAAATAAATAAATAAATAAAAATGGTGATAACGGTAAATTTTGTTATGTATATTTGACTACAATAAAAAAGCAAAACTAAATTAAGCTAACAGGAAAATTGACATTTTACAAAAATGGTTCTAATCTTCAGAAATACTTATGTATTCTACTGTAGGGTTAGCACAAATTTTGGGGAGGGTAGAACACTAGCGGAAGAGGCCTATGAAGTTCTGTTCTCAGCACACCCTCCGCACAGGGCAGCAAGGCAGTCAAAGGGCTCCAAAGCCTCACTAAAGGGCCCGGATGCTGCAGGGTGCCAGCCAGGCTAGTGCACATGGACACTCACAGAAGTGACTGCAATCCACAACTCTCCCCTTCTCCTCAATTTTGAATCTAAACTTGTATGTGTGTTCCCTCATGGTCCCCTTAGGTGAGCATCATCTGGCCTACTCTCCATGACCTGGGACCATCATCACAGCAACCAGTGCTCTGGTAGCCCCACTCCCTCCTTCCAGCGCAGACGCACCACCTGGCGCTTCACTCAGGGCTACCACCTCCTGCTTATCACACAACTGCAAAGCTTGGCCTTATAGAGAAGGTTTAAGGGGAAAAAAATGCCTTGACCTTAAGGACACATATACAGTAAGAAGGGATACTCAAAAGAAAACATCACAGCCTCCTGCTCCCTGGACAACTAGGGATCCCCTAGGGGTAAAGGTGACACTTGTAGTTCTCAAACCCATCCAAAACAATTAGCAACCAGGACAGTGTGATGAAACCAATGCTGTACACAGCTCCATGGTGATGCTCCCATGCCCTGAAACCACCAAAATCAGCAGGAGAGGAAGCAAGGAAACCCACCAGGGAATCTCCCGCCCAGTCTCCAGGAGTTCGAGGAACCGTTGCCTGCCTCCCTCAGGCAAATCTTAGGGAATTCCACCAGACCCAGACCCTTAGTAATACTGCAGGGGCAATAGACAGCCTCCCAGGTTTTAAGGATTCAGGCTCAGATGGGGGAACTCCAGGGCAAAGAACACAAACAACAGAAGTGCAGAATGGCATGGAAAATAAGTAGGGGTGGGGGCAGCACCTGTGGCTCAAGAGTAGGGTGCCGGCCCCATATGCTGGAGGTGGCAGGTTCAAACCCAGCCCTAGCCATAAACTGAAAAAAATAAAATGAGTATGGACACCCCAACACTCCCCTATGCGGTCCTCCTCCTCCACTTGGCCTCAGGGTGGTTATAAGCTTTTGTTTAATCTAGTGAGTAAACTTTGGGTGTTTGGGGTGAGGGGGCCGCCCAGGACAGACCTGGAACCTTAGGGCACAATTTTTAAGAGTGAAGCTGGAAGACATGATTTTTACTAGTTTCAAGTTACCCAGCTTAGTGAAATTACAACCAGGTGACCGAGCTGGGGTCTGTAAGAGGCATGCAGACAAATGTGAAAACCCCAAAAAGTGAAGTTTTCTCCCTCCTGCCCTCTCTCATGGCGACACCTGAGACCCTGAGGCCAAGTGAAACTTTCACCCAAGTCCCAGGTCCTAAGGCATCAACTTTCTAAAAACGTAAATATTGCAAGAGAATCTTTCAGTGGAAGTCTCAGACTTCAGACATGTAAGACATAAGCAGCAATAGAAAGTTTACTTAGAACCAAGTACTTAGAAAGTTTCACATGTCCTCCCACCAAGCAACTGAGAATACACTGTGAATAGCCCAGCAAGTCACACACCCTCCACCCAGGGCAGAGCAGGCAGAAGTGTCAGGCCTTCCAGAAGAGGCAGTGAGGAGTCCAGCAAAGGACAAAGCTGTTGTATGTGGTAGCCTAGGCGTCTATGTCACGTTTATGGAGGAGTCCATTTTCCACTGAGAAACTGAAGGCGGCTGAAGGGCCATACCCCCAGGGGCAGTCTGCACAAGACAGGGGGAGGATTAACAGATAGAACTTCGTAACTACCTAGTTAAGGATCACTGGAACTGGAATTTTTTTTCCAATGAAAATGGACCTTGGAACAGCCCCTCCATTCCAGAAGAAGGCCTTTTCTTCTTATTTATCAGAACAGACTTCTGTTTAAAAAAAAACAAAACACCTGACCATTCACCAAAAGCTGCACACATGTGCTCTTGCATAAGTTGGAATGTCAACCACACCTGGGAGCAGATGTGAAGACCCAGGCAGCCTAGACCGTCCACGGCCCGAATGGAGCACAGGTCTGGGCCAGGGTCTGCCCCTCCAGGGGTAGCTTAGGGATCCGGCTGGACCCCGGAATCCTCGGCACCCCTGCGCCTGCCTGCTGCCCCGATACCTGCGCTGGAGGCGCAAGGGAGGAACACCGGCCTGGCCTCGCCCCCACGCTGCCACCGGCGAACACCCAGGTCTGTAGCCCACGCGGTCTACCCAGCCGCGGCCGGTTCCCACGGGGGCGGGGCTAGGAGCACGTGACTGGGGACCGCCAATCGTGACCCGCACCGCGGAAGGGGCGTGCCCTCCAGAACAAAGGGCATTTCGTGAGGGGGCGGGGCACAGAGGGACCTGCAGGCCCCATGCTGCTGGTGCAAAGAACTGTGACAGTGCGGGTGACCGCCCACCAAGGAAAGGGGAGACTGCAGGAGTGCCTATCAGGGAGCTGGGGGGAGTACACTGAGAAGTGACCTCAGGGGCACTAGAAGAGAGAGAGAGAGCTGACAGCGAGGGGTGCAGGGGAAAAGGGGATGATAGTAGGGAATGGTGATGGGGGTACCAAGAGTCCGTGGAGGGAATGGTGATGGGGGGGTACCAACAGGAGCGAGATGACATTGAGACGGGCAACACCGATGGGCACAGAGGGAGTAAGACCAAAGGGAGGGTCCCAGCCCCCTGGGTAAGAAGATGCCCGCCCCCTTCATACCTACAACTCAGTCCATGGCTACCTCTTGCTCTTGCCAAGAGCAACTATAGCTGTTTTGCCTGGCACTGACTAAAGGGTCTTTGCTCTTTGGCACATATTCATGTTTTAAAATAATAGGTTGGGGGCGGCTCCTGTGGCTCAAAGGAGTAGGGCACCAGCCCCATATGCCGGAGGTGGCGGGTTCAAACCCAGTCCCGGCCAAAAACTGCAAAAAAAAAAAATAATAATAATAATAGGTTGGTAGTACATAGGCCTAAAATAGAAATTTCAAGCACTAGTGAACTGAAATATAGGGAAAAGCCCTGTCCTTGCTCTGAAAGGTGGTATTATCTATTTACAAATTCCATGGCAACCCTGCATGAACCAGAATATGTGATTCAATGGGACAAACTCTGGCCATTCTCTCTGTGCAGTGATGGGAAGTCTCTCTCCAGTGGTAATTACAAAGGAGGCAGTCCCAAGGGAGACACCCTGGCAAATGCTTCCTAAAAAGACTGAAGCAAGTCACTTCATGGGCTCAATAAAAATTACTAACAAAATCTTTAATGATACATTTTTCTTTTTTTGTTTTTTTGGTGTCAGGAGTGATACATGTGGTTTTCTTACTATGTGTAAATGTAACACCAAACAAGCATATTCATCCTATCCCAAAGATAAACTAAAAGCCATTTAGACTGCATACTAATAAACAATTGCTTATCATCGAATTACTACTTAAGTATAGATTTAAATGAGCACCTATAGGCAGGTGTTCATCCCGGTGAGATCTGGGTACCACCCTGATGCCCAGCCAGAGGGCTAAACCCACACCAGGACATCCCAACTCTGGAACCCCAGACCTCTACTGAAAGATGCTTTCTTTATATGCATTAAAAGAAAAACCAATGAATACTTCCAATTAGTTCCCCAAACTCAAACAAGCTGGGTCTTCACACCTCCATGGATTTCCCAAACCAGCATTCAGCAGCAGTAGCCCCACTTTGGACTCAAGACCTTTGGCCTGGCCCGGCACCTGTAGCTCAGGGGCTAGGATGCCAGCCACATACACTGGCGCTTTCGGGTTCAAACCCAGCCCGGGCCTGCCTAGGAACAATGACAACTACAACAAAAAATAGCTGGGTGTTGTGGCTGGTGCCTGTAGTCCCAGTTATTTGGGAGGCTGAGGCAAGAGAATCACTTGAGCCCAAGATTTGAGGTTGCTGTGAGCTGTAACATTACGGTACTCTACCTGGGGGGTAGGCGACATAGTGAGACTCTGCCTCAAAACAAAAAAAGACCCTTGGTCTGGAGAGACAATGTGTTTGGCCATGGGAAATCAAGAGACTAAATCCAGAATTCAGCTAGACAAATACCTGTCTTCTAAAGACCTGTTTGCAAAAAAGAGTGGCTGAAAAGCAATTAAATAATGCATTCTTAGACCCTGCATAGAAGCTGAACACTATCCTAAACCAAAATGGGCCAGTAGTTTGGTCAGCAAGCTGCCTCAACAACAACACTATTTATCTGGCATTCAACTAAAAACTTTTCTTTCTTTCTTTCTTTTTTTTTTTTTGCAGTTTTTGGTTGGGGCTGGGTTTGAACCCGCCAACTCCGGCATATGGAGCCAGCATCCTACTCCATTGAGCCACAGGCGCCACCATCAACTAAAAACTTATCAATAAGCGTTTTAAAGTTGATAAAACATGATCACTATAGATCAAAAGTTTACTCCCTGGCCCAAACAGTTTTTTAAAAATAAAGGAAAACAGGGCAGTGCCAGTGGTTCAAAGGAGTAGGAGATATGCCGGAGATGGCGCATTCAAACCCAGTCCCAGCCACAAACTGCAAAAAAAGAATAACAATAATAATAATAAAGGAAAACAGGGTGGTGCCTGTGGTTCAGTGGGTAGGATGCCGGCCCCATATACCGAGGGTGGTGGGTTCAAACCCGCCCCAGCCAACCTGCAACAAAAAAATAGCTGGGCATTGTGGTGGGTGCCTGTAGTCTCAGCTGCTCCGGAGGCTGAAACAAGAGAATCTCCTAAGCCCAGGAGTTGGAGGTTGCTGTGAGCTGTATAACCCCACAGCACTCTACGGAGGGCCATAAAGTGAGACTCTGTCTCTACAAAAATAAATAAATAAATAAAGGAAACAGGCTTTACATGGGTCTGTGTGTTTGGCAGGTGAAGCAGTTTTCCATAGGGAGGGGCCCAGAGAGTCAGGCCCCTTTAAAGGGTCAAGAGCCTTCATGAATGCAAATGTCATCTCACCTCCAGGAAGGAATGCACCACCCTCACAACTCTCAAGCAGCCAACAGGAAGAAAGTAAAACTTCCTGATGCCACCCTCCACTCCTCATGTGATACACAATCTGACTGTTACTTTCCCTGTTATCCCATTGTACTTTTTCCAAAATAAAGACATCTGTTCATGACACCATTAGGAAACTTGTTAAAAAAAAAAAAAACCTTGATTTCTCAAGCTTTAAATGTGCTACACAAATGAATCTGCAAAAAGGATAACTTTCCAATCAATTTTTTAAAAAATTAAACACGTAAATAGCAAGAAAGAAAACATTCCAGACATATTCTACAATGCAAACCAATATTCCAACAAGCTAAGTAAAATGATCCTACACCTGAAAGCCACAACTCTAGGGCTGGTTCTAGTGCAGGAAATTTGGAGAACTGTGTCAGAATCAAAAGTGGGAAATAGAGCAAGATGGGTTTGAATTACACAAGGGTTATCCCTAAAACACACACCCTTCCCCAACACTCTTAAAAACAGGGATTTCCCCCCCCCCCCCATCACTTTTCAGGGAAAATATGGCCAGTCTGCAAGTGCTGAAAGGAGCCTGGGGAGTCCAAGCCAAGGCCACATGCAGAGCTGGGGGTGCCGCGGCCTTCCTTGAATCCCCACTCTGCCCATCCCATCCTGGATACTCACTCGTCGCCGTCGGGGCACACGCCGGTGGCCTCGTCGTACTTGGAGCAGTACACGTCCGGGCTGTAGTTGAAGGTGCCATCGCGCCTGCGGAGAGGTCTGCGCCGACGCTGATTTAGGAAATGCCAATGGAAACAGGTAAATGGCCTGTGCTGGGTGCACTTGTGCTGCAAAAACAGGGAGCACTGCTCTGTCCTAAACTCCTTTAGATACCTAAAAAGACAAACAGCGTTGCAGGTCGCCTCGAATGCCACCGCTGGGCGGTCCAGAGGCTGGAGGGCGGGGGCGGGATCCCAGGCGCGATGCCCCCCACTCACAGTCCAGATAAACCCCACCAGCTGTCCCAGGCGCTTCCCCAGATCCAGAGCAGGTCCTTGATCCCAGTGCGCCAAACCACCCCGTGCACGGTCCCTGACTTCAGATGCGTTCTCCCAGCCCGACCCCAGGCACGGTCCCCAATCTCAGGCGCGCTCCCCCGAACCCCAGGCACAGTCCTCATTCCATGCGCTTCCCAGACCCCGGGCACAGTCCTCAATCCTAGAGCGCCCCCCGAGCCGGGGCACAGTCCTGATCCTAGGCGCTTCCTTGGACCCCAGGTCACGATGCCCGACCCCAGGCATGGTCCCACTCGGATTCCAAACGGATCCCGGGCGCGCCCCCCATTCCAGCTACGCACGCAACACCCCAACCTCAGGCGTGGCACAGCGACCTCAGAGCCTGGCGCAGACCCGGGTCCAAGCCCAGCGTCACCCAGACACTGGGCGCCGCGCTCGGACCTCAGGCGGCCGCAGCCCGATTTCAAGCGAACGCCGAGGCCCGGGGCGGGGGCGGCGGGAGGGACCGCCGGGGCCCGGCTTGGCGACTCCCCAGGCCCGGGGTAGGTCGCGGGAGCGCGCGGACTGGGACGCACGAAGCTGCCCTCTGCACCCTCGCGACGCCCCGGCGGCCCCGCGCGGGCACTGACCTATAGTGGGTCGGCTTCTCGGTCTGCGGGGGGGACCCACTCAGCGCCGCCGCAGCTTTCGAAACCGACGGCATTTTCAGTCAAAACAATGCAGCGCGCATGCGCCGCCCGGCCGCCCCCGCCCCGGCGCTCCCCCCGCGCAAGCCCACCGGCGCCCCCCGCCCCGGCCCCGCCCCGCCCCGCCCCCGGCCCCGCTCCGCCTCCTATGCCCACCTAGGCAGCATAGACGCGAGCGCACCGCCTCACCCTCCGGGACACGCCCAGTGCCTGCAGAGTCCACCCGTGCCACCAGCCGCCGCAATCGAGGCCCGTTTGTCCTGGGGGTGGGGAAGGGGGACTCGGGACTGAAATCAGCTTGGGGTGGCTACCCGCTGATGGACTCAGACTTATGAATTGTGTACTTTAAATGAATGAATCGAGTAATGTGAATTCTATCTCTGCACTGCTGGAGTCAGGAGAGATGCGTGCACATGGTCACCACTGGCTGGAAAGGCTAACGGGTCCTGACCTTCCTTAGAAAATAACAGTGGTTCCTACCAGTGGTCCCAGCTACTCTGAGGCCGGATGATCACTTGAGCCCAGGAGTTTGAGGTTGCTCTGAGTTAGGCTGAGGCCACTGCACTCCAGCCTGGGCAACAGAGCAAGACCTTGTCTCAAACACAAAACAAACAAAAAAACAAAACCCCCAAAACCACCACCAATGACAACCAAACTCTCATTAAAAACAAGATAAAACATTTTCATACATTTGGTCCAAGATTTAAGTTATTTTTCTGAAATACTGATAATACAGTAAAATAACAAAAGTTACAGCTACTGGCAGCATGATTCCTTCATATGTTTACATCTTCTAAATGAATTATTAACTTCTATAAGCATTACATTTAAATATCGAAATTAAGGCCAAGTGTGGTGACTCGTGCCTATAACCCTCACACTCTGGCAGAGGCAAGTGGATTGCTTGAGTTGCTTGAGTTCAGGAGTTCAAGATCAGCCTGAGCAACGACTAGACAATCCAACATTGCGGCAGGTGCCTGCAATCCCAGGTACTCAGGAGGTTGAGGCAAGAGAATCGCCTAAGCTCAAGAGCTGGAGGTTGCTGTGAGCTGTGATGCCACCACATTCTACCCAAGGCAAGAGTGGACTGTCTCAAAAATTAATGAATAAATAATAAAATAAGATAGAAAGTGTTTTTTCCTTGGGTTTGAAAAATGTCCTTTAAAGGATGGGCTAGGACCAAACTTACATAAAATATCACCAGGGTTTTGTGAAATTAGAAGAATTTCACCTTTCTTAAGGAAAAAACACACAGCACTGCCAGAACCTTCCAAGATTGTTCATCGACTTAGAAGTGACTGTTTAGTCCACCTCTTTTTTTTTGAGACAGTTTCACTTTGTCACCCTCGGTAGAGTGCTGTGGCATCATAGCTCACAGCAATCTCAAACTTTTGGCTCAAGCATTTCTCTTACCTCAGCCTCCCAAGTACTGGGACTACAGGCACCTGCCACAACACCCAGCTATTTTTTAGAGATGGGGTCTCAGTCTGGCTCAGGCTGGCCTCAAACATATGAGTTCAGGGCAATCCACCAATTTGGCTTCCCAGAGTGCTAAGATCACAGGTGTGAGCCACTGCGCCCAGCCTCACCTCTTTCTTGAAATATTTCTTTTTCTTTATAAACAATTTCCGCCTCCTTCTGCTCCCAAATTTAACATCTTAGGAATTAAATGATGCGGGGCGGTACCTGTAGCTCAGTGGGTAGGGCACCACATACACCCAGGCTGGTGGGTTATAACCCTGCCCGGGCCAGCTAAACAATGACAACTGCAACAAAAAAATAGCTGGGCATTGTGGCGGGTGCCTGTAGTCCCAGGTACTTGGGAAGCTGAGGCAAGAGAATCTCTTAACCTCAAAAGTTTGAGGTTGCTGTGAGCTGTGATGCCACAGCACTCTACCCAGGGTGAAATAGTGACTCTACCTCAAAAAAAAAAAAAAACAGGGCGGCGCCTGTGGCTCAAAGGAGTAGGGCACAGGCCCCATATGCCGGAGGTGGCAGGTTCAAACCCAGCCCTAGCCAAAAACTGCAAAAAAAAAAACCAATATACTATCCCACTTTCTTTTTGGTATGTTTGGGATTCATTGAGGGCCAAAAGAATTAGGTTACACTGATTGCATTGTTAAAGTCCCTCTTATAATTGTGTCCTACCAAGAGGTATGCCATACACCAAGACCCTCAACCACATTTTTTTTTTTTTTTGGAGTCTATGTCCCCCTCCGTAGAGTGCTGTGGCGTCACAGCTCACAGTAACCTCAAACTCTTGGGTTTAAGCAATTCTCTTGCCTCAGCCTCACTTCGTAGCTGGGACTACAGGTGCCTGCAGAACGTCTGGCTGTTTTGTTGTTGATGTTGCAGTTGTCATTGTTGCTCTAGCTGCACAGGCCGGGTCCGACCCCCAGTGTATTTGGCTGGTGCCCTACCCATTGAGCTATGGCACCACCACTTTTTTTTTTTTTTTTTTTTAGTAGCGTGAACGCAGTCCCCCACTACCACAAATTATGCAGTTGAGTTTCCTGCATTTGAGGAGATCACAGGGGTCAGTACATCCAAAGTGCAACAGATGAACCTCACCCTGGGAGAACCACCTTCATGATCATGGTATTTCCCCCACCAGGTAAGTATACCACCACTTTTTTTTTTTTTTGAGACAGCCTCACTTTGTCACCCCTGGTAAAGTGCTGTGGTACCATATCTCACAGCAACCACAAACTCTTGGACACAAGCAAACCTCTTGCTTCAGCCTCCCAAGTAGCTGGTAGCTGGGACTACAGGCGCCTGCCACAATGCCCAGCTACTTTTAGAGACAGCATCTTGCTCAGGCTGGTATCTCACTTTTTTAAAAGCTACTCTCATGTTTTCAGGTATACTATCCCACTTGTCCCTTTGAAAAAGCTGTATTTACATGTGCATGAAAATAACCTGGAAAGGTAAATCAGTGTTCACAGCGGTTACCGCTAGGTGGTGGTATTATTGGTATTTGATTCCTTTTTTGTAGAGACAAGAGTCTCACTTTATGGCCCTCGGTAGAGTGCCATGGCCTCACATAGCTCACAGCAACCTCCAACTCCTGGGCTTAAGCGATTCTCTTGCCTCAGCCTCCCGAGCAGCTGGGACTACAGGCGCCCGCCACAACGCCCAGCTATTTTTTGGTTGCAGTTTGGCCAGGGCCGCGTCTGAATCCGCCACCCTCGGTATATGGGGCCGGCGCCCTACTGACTGAGCCACAGGCGCCGCCCTTTTTTTTTTTTTTTTAAGAGAGTCTCACTATATTGCCCTCGGTAGAGTGCTGTGGCATCACAAGTCACAGCAACTTCTAACTCTTAGGCTCAAGCAATTCTCTTGCCTCAGCCTCCGGTAGCTGGGACTACAGGCGCCCCCCACAACACCAGCTATTTTTTTGTTGCAGTTGTCATTGTTGTTTAGCAGGCCAGGGCCAGGTTGGAACCCACCAACCTGGCCCTGGTGTGTATGGCCAGGGCCGTAACCACTGAGCTACGCTACGGGAACCGCCAAACATGCTAAATTAAACCTTGCACCAGAAGCTCAAGCAAATAAAAGCTTCCTTTTATGTATTTTGTATCTAATTCAGAATAAAGCAGGTTTTCCCTAAGTAGTACATACAATAAAAAATCATCTAGTGACCATAATTTATGGGGAAAAAATACTTATCAGATGTATTCTACTCAGAAAATTGTTTCCTTACTAAATAAAGTTTTGCAGAAAGCTGATAAAGTTCTTTATTTCTGGTGCCATTTGATGATGTATTCTGCAATTAACATTTAAGTTTAAATTCTCGGTTCCCACTCTAGAAAAAAAGGAAAAAGAAACTGAAAAAGGTGGCCCTTGGTCTAGCTCATTTTCCCAACTAGATGCAAAAAAGGAATCGTCTCAGTTCTATATTATAAAATTAAAATTTATTTTCAACTTGTCAGTGTGTAAAACATCAATAGATATTTACACACACCATAGTACATTACAAAATAAAGGTTAACGCCTCTGCCAGCTATTTGTCTCAGAAAGCAAACGACAAGTGTCACCAGTGCTCTGGAAACTTGATTATGTTATACAAAGACATCACTAACCCAACAGCACACAATGCAAGTAAAACCTTTCCTACTAATCTTAAAAGTCTTGTGGACGGTATCACTGGACATTTAGAGCAGGTTCCGATTTGCTGACATTGTGCTCGGCCTTCAGGGAATCAACACAGCCAAGGGCGCCATCCAACTCTTCAGTACTGCAGACGTACGCGTAACCAGGACGGTCACGGCCGAACGCGACATCTTAAGGGTGGTTGCCTGCTCCACTCCTGCTACCTCAGCGGGCACCCTGTGAAGTTATTGCCCCGTAGGCAGCCTGAGTCCTAGGCTCCTCGGAACGATCACTGGGCTCAGGCACTTCTTCTAACACTTGTCTCAACCACTGGTCTGCGCTGGTCTCTGGCCTCAGATAAAACCAGATGACCAGAACCATAAGGGAGAGGCTCAAGGGAAGCACTTTCCACCAGGGCCGCTGCTGTTCCTTTCCCAGGGACTGCTCCACTTTCCAGCGTAAAGGGACGGCTTTGCTGGAGGAAAACTGAATGGGGCGGTCAGGATCGTCATCTTCCCCATTGGCCTCAGGTTGAGCCCGAGCCTGGACACCGGGCGGCTGATGCAGGCTTCTGGAAGCCCAGCCCACGAGCCTCAGCGCCCGAACGGACCTGGAAGAGAAAGAGCAGTGAGCGCTCAGCACGCCGGCCACCAGCAATCGCCCTCGGCCAGCAGAGCTCTCTCGTTGCTTACCCTGCCGCTGGCGAACACAGAACACGACTCATTGCGATTTCGGCTCCGCGGCGCGCCGCAGAGCGTCACTTCCGTCGCACGAAACCGGAATCCGGACTCCTTGGCAGGCCTCCGATCACGACTTCAGAACGTGTGCCCAGTCGCGCAGCGGAAATGACGCGTTCCTCCGGCAGGCTTTTCCGTCGCAATCTAGGCTACGAGCCAGTGAGGCGTGCCGGGAGATGTAGTTTTCCGCCGCATTGGAAGAGGATCGTGACCTCCGGGTCCTTTCGGGCCCTGCTTGAACTGGCAGGAGAGCGGCTCCGGCCCGCTCAAAGAGCGTCTCGGCTAGCCAGGCCCGGCAGCAGATCGGCGTAGTCGGCATCTTGCCCAGGCATCGCCCGCCAGGGGCCGCTCCTCTCTGGGCCTACTCGCCGCCGAGTCTGCTTTTCTTTGTAGGCCGGACTTCCAGCCCGAAAAGACCTCATGTCCTAACCTAAGAGGCCTCTCTCCTCTGGAAAAGGACTTGGTCAGGGAGCTGTGCCCTTGGGCGCGCCCTTCTCCCCGGCAGTCTGCGCCCTGAGGGACCGGCATCGCGAACGCGCGTGGCCGAGCGGGGTGGCTGGAGCCCCGACTCGGCGTGCTGGCGAGGTGCACACGCTGCTGCTCCGAGCTTGCAGAGCGGACTGGGGGCCGTCTGCGCTCGAACCTAAGTTGCACTACGCTCCGGGGCGGGGCGGGGGACCTTCACGACCACTCCAGGAGTCCGTGCGCCGTTGGCTCTTCGCTGGGAAGCTGCTTGGAGCCGCTTATCCTCAGAGCACGGCTGCCCTGGCTGTGGCTGCAGACCACATAGGGACGTCGTGCAGACATCACCACACACTCCGTGGGAAGGTGGTTTGTGAAAATTACATGCACGTCTGAACTAGAACCTGTGATTTAAGAACTTTCCGTCTTCAGAATTAGCCGTACTAAGTATTATGTGTACTCTATACCGAATAAAAGCTATAATGCTTCATGGAAAACACAAACCAGACACAAATGATGTACCACGAGTGGGCTAATGTGCTGAGTTAGTAATCTGTCGTGTTCTTGCTCGATCACAAAAAATTATCTCCCCCCTTCTGTGTGTCATGGGGCAAACAATTTCAAATCCCAGAAACCTTGAGGTCCTTTCTCCCCAGATAGAGTTCAGGTGCTTTTGTTTTGTTCCACCTGTGTTTTTGTGCCAAAAAGAGTAGGGGCTGGGGTGCCCAAGGGGAGAAGCCTAGACAAGGAGGTGACTTATTGAGGCATCTAGAGGTGATGAGGCATTTCTGGGAATAGTGGGGGCCTTGCCTCACTCCCACAGGGCATGCCCAAAAGGGCAGTGTCTTTAGCTGCAGCCAGCACTCTTAGAGCCAGTAGTGGGCTGCTGTAAAGCCTCTCCATAGCCTCTCCAGGCCATAGAGAAGGACCAATGACCATTCACCATGAAGGCTTGACAAGGAGCACCCTGAAGCAACAGGACACCCTAAAGACAGAAGGTTCACCTCCAGCTACTTGCAGCCCCATCTTCTTGTAGGGAAGGCAGGAGGGCCTTTGCAGTAAGATTGAACTTAAATTCTTCCCCACTTGAAGCCGTCCTTTACAAAATCAACAAAGGGCTACAGAGAACTATAATAGGGGGAATACATATATACGAGTTCTGACCATTAAGTCCTTAAACTCATCCTAGAAAAAGCGCTACATACCTCATTGCTGAGTATCACTATAGTCACCTTTCAAGTACTCCCTGTGGAAAGCTATGCACTGATGCCAACATCTAGTCCGCCCTTCTAAGCATTTTTGGAATGTTCTAGAATGACCATCAGAGCTACTGTGATAGAGCACACCAAAACATACAGAAATAATGAATGCCATTCATGAAGATACGGCCACATACTGACATGAACACAGCTGTTGGAGGCACAGACATACCAAGGTCAGGAAACCTTACCGAGTTGTTTTTACAGTAGCACTGTACTAGCTTGAAAACTCCAACTTTTGGTTTTCCCACTTGGTGGCAGGAGGAGCTTCTTTCTCCCCAGTATGGACCTGGGTAACCTCAATCTTCTGATTCTGCCCTGGTTTTGTTCCACAGCTGCCATCCAGAAGGTGACTAGGACCTGGGCCTGTGTGCCACATATGTGGCTGGTGGTCTTGGACAAGCCTCTTACCTTGAGCCAGAATGTGCTCTGGGGACACCACAGAATAGCCCGCAGTATGCCCTCCATCTAAGGTTGGCCTCTCTGCTCTGGAACATTGCTCCCACCCCTGCTTCCTAGGAAAAGGACCACACTCAGGATCAGTTTTGGGCTCCCAGGAGCTCTCTTGGCACCAAGGCATGGAAGGTGGGCTGGAGGAGTTCTGAGCTGAGGACACTTGGGGGTCCCTCCATCCTGAAGGCCCAGTCTGGGACTGTTCTCAGAGCTACTGTGTCAACAGAGGCACCTGTGTGCCCAGATCCTCCTCACCACGCCCCGCCCCACCAGTTCCACTCCAGACTCCCCCTGCAGGGATCTGAGGGTACCCACAGTGCATGGGGGGAAGAGGCTGGAAGTGTGGTGGGGGAGGATGGGCCAGGATCCTCCTGGTATTTAGTGGGAGACTTCCTGGAGGAGGTGGTGATCAGAGGGCCCCAACACTTTCATGCAGCTGGGCACAAGCTTCCTCAGAACAGAGTGGGAGCAGAGCTGGAGGTGCGGTAGGGCTGAGGATTCACCTGGGGTGTTCCAAGTTCAGAGGGGCCATAAACCTATCTCTGTCTAGATGACTCTTGGACTGGGGATACCTCAGCTGTGTCATCTGTAAAATGGGCATCCCACCCATTTCAGCTGCTGCGAGGACTGGAAGATGCTGTGTTGGACAGTGTTCTCCAAATTTGTGTCCCCTTGGAACACACAGACATGACCTTATCTGGAAATAAGGGTATGAGTAGTTAAGATGAGGTCATATTGGATTGAGGTGGGACCCAAGTGTAATGACCAGTGTCCTTATTTTTTTATTTATTTATTTTTATTTTTATTTTTTTTGTGGTTTTTGGCCAGGGCTGGGTTTGAACCCGCCACCTCCGGCATATGGGACCGGCGCCCTACTCCTTGAGCCACAGGCGCCGCCCTATTTATTATTTTTTTTTTTTGAGACAAAGTCTCAAGCTGTTGCTCTTGGTAGAGTGCCATGGCATCACAGCTCAGCAACCTCAAACTCTTGGGCTTAAGCGATTCTCTTGCCTCAGCCTCCCAAGTAGCTGGGACTATAGGTGCCTACCACAATACCCAGCTATTTTTTGGTTGTAGTTGTTATTGTTGTTTGGCGGGCCTGGGCTGGATTCAAACCCATCAGTTCCGGTGTGTGTGGCTGGCACCCTAGCCACTTGAGCTACAGGCGTGGAGCCCAGTGTCCTTATTTTTTTTTGTCTTTGAAACAGAGTCTCACTTTCTTGCCCACTTTCATACCTCACAGCAACATCAAACTCTTGGGCTCAAGCAATCCCCTTGCCTCAGCCTCCTGAGTAGCTGGGACTACAGGCCAGTGTCCTTATAAGATAGGGAGAGGACACAGAGACACAAGGAAAAGACCATGACCACAGAAGCAGAGAGTGGGGTGATGCTTCCGGCATCATCTGCAGACAGAGCAGGTGTGAGGCCTGGAACAGGTCTCCTGGAGCTGTTTGGTGGGGAGTGCCCTGGTGACATCTTAATTTCAGACTTCTGGCCTCCAGAAATGTGAGAAAATAAATTTATGTTGTTTTCTTCTTTTTTTTTGTGAGACAGAGCCTCAAGCTGTCGCCCTGGGTAGAGTGCCATGGTATCACAGCTCACAGCAATCTCCAACTCCTGGGCTCAAGAGATTCTTCTGCCTCCACCTCCCAAGTAGCTGGGACCACAGGTGCCTGCCACAATGCCCGGCTATTTTTGTTTGGTTGCAGCAGTCATTGTTGTTTGGCAGGCCCAGGCTGAATTTGAACCCGCCAGCTCATGTGTATGTGGCTGGTGCCTTAGCCACTTGAGCCACAGGCGCCGAGCCAATTTATGTTGTTTTAAGTCACCTAGTTTGTCAGAGTTTGTTACAGATGCCCAATCATAGAACCCCTTGCTTCCTGGCAGTGTCCAACCCAGGGCAAAGTCCTGCTCCTTTGAGTCTCTGTGTTGTGTATCCTGGTCCCTTTAGCCTTTGGCTGGAGGGTGCAGATGTCCCCAAATGCTGTGATTTGGGTGGTGCCTGTGGCTAAAAGGAGTAGGGCACCAGCCCCATATACCAGAGGTGGTGGGTTCAAACCTTGCCCTGGCAAAAACCTGCAGAAACTGCAAAAAAAAATGCTGTGATTGACTCACCCTCTGGTGCCTCAAAGCCCTGAATGGGAAAAGCCACAGCCGGATGCACTAGGGCACCTGTGTCTCAGGCTCTCCCTGCCCTGGCCCACCCCATCTCATCCCAGGCCCTGCCCCCGCCTCCCCAGGATGTAAACCAACACCTCAGGTTCCTTATCTCAAAACACACAGAGAAATTTCACGGGAGGCCTAATGTCCCACTAATGGGGCTGTGGCCCTCGTGCAGGTAATTTATTGCAGTGCCACTTGAGAGCTGACATATTGGCGCCATTGATTTTCTCCAGGTGCGTGGGGACAGGCGGGCCTGCCCCACTAAGCCTGATGACAGGGGAGGGGCTGGTGGAGATGGTGGGCTGGGCTGGAAAGTATCTCTCGGTTGGGTGGCAGTGTCCTCTTCCTGGATTCCTGGCCTCTGGCCCTCAGTCCATCATCTAATCTTGACCCCATTGCTGCACTGCATCTTCAAAACTCCTGTCCACTCCATTTGTCCTTACTCCAGGATTTCCAATCCCAAGCTAGGGTTTTCTCCTTGGTCTTGTCAGGCAAAGAAAAACATCAGGACGATAACCAGTACAGGTAGGACTGCGTCCTCCTACCACTGGCACTGGTGTGCACTGAGCACTGGGGCATTTGTGAGACCCAAAGCCCCTGTCATGGCCCCAGCCTGCTGACTGAGGAAAAAGGTGTGTCTGGGGGGATAAACCCAGGGCCCTGTGGAGGGACCTTCAGGGTGGGGCCAAGTGGCCATTGCATATACTCTGGCCTGGGAAGCAGATACCCAGTGCTGGGATTTTCTCTCCAGCACCAGCAGGCAGAGCTGCGGCCAGGCTCTAAGACCCATGGCTGAGGAGGCCCAGTTGCCTCATGAGCTTCCAGATACACTGAGACTAAGGACCACAGTTGAGTGGCTGAAAGCCCCACATGCTTATTGCATAGCTCTGGAGGCAAGAGGTCCAAGGTGGATTCTTTGGCCTGAGCTGCAGGTATCCTCAGGCCGCACAGAGGCTGCAGAGGAAAATCTGTTCTTTGCACTTCCAGCCTTCATTGGTTTCTGCATCCCTTGGTTGGGGCCTCTCCTCCACCTTATAGGCTGCAGTGTCACCCAGGCTCGGTGGAGATGGTGGGCTCCAGTACAGGTAGGACTGCGCTGGCCCTCCTACCTCCCTCCTGTGAGGACACTTGTGACGACATAAGGCCACCTGAACCACCCGGATAACCTCCCACCTCAAGGCCATCTACTTACACCTGTGGGGTCCCTTGGCCATGTAAGTTTCCTGGAATGTTTTCTGGGTGCAGGTGTCTCATTCAGCTGACCATGGGGGCTCCCAGCTCTGCAGGGGCCACACCCCACAAACCACCGCTTTCACATAGCTCCTCCTCTTGTTACATAGGTGGGACCTTCTCCAAAGCAGGGTGGCGTCTCTCCTTCTCACTTCTGGGTGTCCAGGCTGTGGCCAGCACAGATCAAGCTAAGTCAGCCACCCCCAGTGCCCACAGCCTTGGTGTGGCATCTCTTGCCTCTTGAGCTAATCAGGGTGGGAGTCAGAAGCCCAAATGTCCTCTGTCCTGGCCCCCACAGGGCCCCTGCTCCCCTACTAGCAGGCCTAACTCCTGCCTGGGGCGGGCTTGTCCTACCCACATGGAGCAACAGAAGGCACTGTGGCCACGGCCTACCTCCCTGGGTCCTGGCAGATCACAGTGAGGGCACATGGGGGCCACCCCAGGCTCTAAGCCCCCTGGGCTGGGAGGAGGATGGGGCTGTATCTAATCTGAGGGGCCAGTGGAGGCTGATGCAGGCCCACCCCACCACCATGGCCTGTACCAGGTATATTTGGAATCTGGAGTCTTAGCGCAGATCCCTGATTGAGCCTGAAGTCAGTCTTTGGGGACAAAAGTCCCTACAATACTAGGCTCTTAGGATGGAGCATGGCCAGATGCACCTCAGTAGGACGTAGGTTCACCTGGGATGTGGGCTCACCTGGGACATGGGCTAAGTTTGCTGCCCATGAGGAGCAGTAATGGGCAGCCATAATGGGTAGGCGTGCTGATGCCATCTCTGTCTCCACTCCCTGCAGGTGGCCCTGCCCCTTGCCAAGAGACATAGGTGACTTCCCAGAATGACGTGGAGGTCACTGGCCCAGCCTCATGAGGGTCTCACTCTTGGGGTTGAACTTTGCATTTTTCTGTCACTCCCCAAAGCCAAGGGTTCTGCCAACAGCCCCTGAGTGCCGAGTGGCTGCATGGATCCCCTGTATCTCCAAGATCTTCGGCCCGCCTGGTGCCTGAGAAATGACTGGCAGCCACTGGCGAGGAAGGACTGCCAGGGCCACAGATGCAGGTGGGGGCTGGGTCTGTGTCCAAATCCCACACCTGTTGGCTGTCACTGGGTGCACCTGGTGGGTGGCATCTGGGATGAGAGCAAAGAACAGGTGTGGGCCAGCTGGGGTCCACATCCTCCAGGACCCCTGGATAGGTGAAGATCCAGGAGCTGGGGACTTGGGACGGTGAGTGTCTGGTGTCCTTCCAGCCAGTGCCATGCAGGCTGCACCAGCGGAGGCCACGTCTGGTGAATGCCGAGGTAGGGCCACAGTCATACATACAGTGCTGAAGAGTGTCCTGCAAGATGCATGTCTGCCTGGAAGCTCAGATGTGGTCTTATCTGAAAATAGAGTCACTATGGATGTAATTAGTTAAGCTGAGGTCATACTGAATTAGGGTGGGCCCAGATTCAATGAAGAGTGTCCTTATAGGAAGGAGAGGACAGACAAGGGGGAGCCACGTGGAGATGGCAGCAGACACTGGAGCAATCCAACAGCGAAGGTCTCTAAGGACTGGGCGAGAAGCTGGTACAGACTGCCCCGGGAGCCACTGGAAGGAATCAGTCTGGGTGACACTTTGGGACTTCTGGCTTCAGGACTGTGTGAGAGTAAATTTCTATCTGTAGTAATTGGTTACACAGCCTGGGAAAGTTGGTGCAGCACCACAGGGCAGACAGGCTGGTCCCACCCAGGAGGAGTCAGTGGAGTGGGCAGGAACGCTGAACCCCCCGGGGAGCTTCTGAGGTATGCATCAGGCAGATTCCATGGGGGCAGTGGGAGGGGTGGCTGCAGCCAGAGGAAGGAAGGGATGGGCCATCTCAGCCAGGCCCCTGGAAGAAAGAAGCAAAGAGTTTGGCTGGTCTGATGGTAGTGGGTTATCAGAACTTGTTAACATCAGTGTCACTGAGGGTGGTATACAACCGCCCCGCTGCTAAATTTGACTGGGTTTAAGAAAAAAAAAAAAGAAGAAGAAGAAGCAGAGGTTTCAGTCATTTACTGCAAATGCATTTGTAGCCCTGGACCGGGGGTGGGGGGTAGGGGGTGGGAACCCTGTATGGGTCCCCACCACAGCCACATGTGGGCCAGTTTAGGCTGGTCACAGTGGCCCAGGAGGGTCCTACTGTGGAAGGGGCTGGGCAGGGGCTCAGGGGCCCTCCATTGCATTTGCCCACTCTGGGCCCTGACGGGTGGTCCTGGGGCCTCCTCCCTCCCTTCCCCATCCCCAGGGTCCTACTGCCAGCTAGAAGCGCTGTCTGCCCTGGCTGCTGCAGAAGCAGGATGTCCTCTAGAGAGGCCCACTCCAGAACTCAAAATAGCATGAAATTTAATTTTCCGCCTATTTGACAAAGCTTGGTTCAGGCCCTGATTAGAAGCAGAGATAAGGGTCCCAGAGCCCAAGGTGCAGGCCAGCTGGGCCTGCAGCAAACACTCCACGGTCCCCGGGCAGGCTGCATGCAGGTGAGGCCAGTCTGCAGGTGCTCCCCCAGTGGGGCCCTGGTTGCCGGGCGCTAAAGCAAACGGGCTCTATTTGCCCAGTCTGGGATGACAATGCCGTCACCAAATATTTGCCAGCCCCAGGCGGCTGCAGAGCCTGGCTATAAATGCTTGAGCCCAGGTGGAGGTGGGCCTGCCCAGTGAGAGCTGCAGGCCTTGGCCAGGTAGGAGCCTGGGCTCAGGGGCGGGTGGGGGCTCAGGGCCTGTGAGCCCTTCTTCTAGCTGCCCTGCAGGGACCAACCACAGGGAGTGCTAGGCTGGCCCAGGGCTGGGTTGGGCGTGGGGTCAGGTGGCTGGGGACAGGGTGCCTATCTGGGCTGCCCAGTGCCAGGACCACCAGATGACTCCATGGGTGGGGTGTCCTCAGCAGCGTGAGCGAAATGAGGACAATGGCATGGCCTGCAGGTAGGAGGAAGGCCCCAGCAGCTCACCTCCTGCATGTGAGGGAGGGGCAGGCGCCCAGGTCAGCTGACCTCCCCTTGATCTCCTTCACTTTCTTCCCCCTCCTGTTGAGGCCCCTGCCCAGAAAGGCTCAGAATGTCTCTACATTCTAGAGTGGCTGGGGGCACTTGTCCATAGGGTGGGGCTTGGGGTTCAGAACCAGCCCTCCCCTGGCAAGTGTTCAGGAGGAGAGCTGCTCCTGTCCCCATCGGTCACTTCCCTAGACTCACACCCTTACCTCTCTTGGGTGTCCTGAACAGGTACGGTGGCCTCTGTGGCCTCCAGGGAGACTCTGCTTTGGCTGCCCTGCCATCAGTGAGAGATGCCTAGCTGGGGCTGCTGGGAGCAGGTCAACCTTGTTCTGTGACTGCAGGCTGTACTCAATGGGACAGTACAGCTTGCCCTCCGTCAGACCCACCCATTGATCAAGAGCCATAAAGCCCCATGGTTCTGTCTTAGAAGCTCCTCACCTGATCCTGGGCAGCTACTACCCCCATCCTCACTCTCTGGGGAGCCCTAGCACCTGGGACTTCTAGTGGCACCATCCCACTTCCCTCCCTGCAGCCCCTGACTGCCTCACATAGAACATCACTGACTGACTGCTCTGGGAGAGTGACCAGCCCCAACCTGGAATAGCTCCCCTGGGCCATACTCCAGCAAGGTCTCACCCCATGGCAGCCACCCCCCTGGTGCCATGGCCACATGCCCTCAGTGCCTGTCATGTCCCTCTCTGCATCTCACCCCTGCAGAACTTGTGCCCTCACCAAGCATGGCCTGCAGTGGCCAATCCTCCGTGGGGTTGGGGCTTCTGGTTTGGGGTCAGAGTGCAGTGGCTGCCAAGTGGCCAGGGAACAGCCAGGGCTGACTGAAACTTGCCCATCTCTGCCTCCCTCCCCAGACAGTGCCTGGCACCTCACAGGAGACAGTGAGGAGATGGCCACAGGCGTGATTCGGCCCCTGTGTGACTTCTGGCTACCCCCTCATTCTTTCCTGCTCTCAAACCTGGAGCCACCAGAAATGGAAGAAGAGGAGGAGGAGGAGCTGGAGCTGGAAGGTGAGGGGCCATGGGACTGCAGCCCAGCCCCCCAGTGCTCAGGCAGGGCTGAGGCCACCCTGGAAGTGGCCCCTCTCGGTCCCAGCCGCCCCGAGACACCACTAAAGCTACTGCAATTCTCTGAGCTCATCAGCAGTGATATCCAGCGGTACTTTGGCCGCAAGGACAAGGAGCAGGACCCAGACGCCTGCGACATTTATGCTGATGGCCATCCAACCCGCAGCCCTTCCAGGGGAGAGATCTACTACGCTGACCTGGTGAACCTGGTCCAGGCTGGGCCCTTAGGGGACAAAGAGGCCCTTGAGCCCAGGGTCAGCTCACTGGGAGGCCCCGAGGGTCAGGCGCTCACACTGGGCATCGGCAGGGATGGGGCACAGCCGCTGGGACCTCTGGCTGAGCTCTTCGACTACGGTCTCCGAAGCTATGTGGAGCCTAGGGCACCAGCCAGCTGCAGAGAGAGGCTGGAGCGCAAGTACGGCCACATCACACCCATGGCCCAGAGGAAGCTGCCCCCATCCTTCTGGAGGGAGCCTGCCCCCAGCTCCTTGGGCCTGCTCCACCCCGGTACACCAGACTTCAGCGATCTGCTGGCCAGCTGGTCAGCTGAGGCCTGTCCTGAGCTGCCCAGTGGGGTGGCTCCAGCCCTAGATGGGGCCCAGCTGGCTGAGGCCTAGCAAGTGGTAGGCCTCTCCCTAAGGCATCACTCTCCTCCTGCCTTCCCAGGACAGCCTCTAAGCCCTCCATCCAGTGCACCCCAAGTCGAGCAGTCCCCAGTCCCTGGACTGGGAAAGAGCCAAAGCAGTGGGGATGACCAGGTCTGGCTCTCTCTGACCCTTGGCCCCAGCAGAGTCCCACAGAGGCACAGGGGTCCTCAGAACTCCATCCATAGTGAGGGGACATGGGCAGAAGCTATAGCTGCTCCAGGGGACTCTGCACTCTGGGTCCCCCAGGGAACCTGAAAGTCCAAGCCGGCAGCCAGGGCAGCCAGGACAGAGCCTATACCAAGCTGGCCTTCCCCGCAGCCTGCCTGCCAACCCCAGTGGGTTCTAGGGCTGATGGCTCCACCCCGAGCCTCAGCCCCTGCAGCAAGGGGCAAGGCAAGCGTCCGCAGGATGAGCAGGATCTTCTTAGAGAGGCAGAAAGAGAGGGTGTAGCTGGCTGTGAGAGCAAACACCAAACATGGGCTGTTTACCCATGGTGCTGGGGGGCTGCTTCCCTGTGGGGTAGTCTGGGGACATCCCCACCCATGGGCTCTGGAGTAGGCAGTATTCATGAGGCCTGGTGAAGGGGATGCTGGGCTGAGGCGGGACAGGAAGAGCCCTGGGGAGTGTGGGTCAAGGCCTGAGCCCCTCTGGTCTCGGCCACTCCCACTGCCCAGTGCCTCTGAAAGCCTGGCCAGCCCTGTGGGCCCTGGGAGGATGTCACCCACAGGCATCAGGGAACCTGGCCTGACAGGGTCAAGGCACATTTATTTCTGGGGCCAGGGCGAAGGTGTGAGGCTCTGAGCAGGTCTCAGCTGTGGGGCTTCTCTGGGATGCCTCTTGGCCTCCGCTGAGCCACCAGGCTCAGGAGGGTCACCTTCCACTGCAGCCACCTGCCAGAGATGAGGCTTATGGCTCTAGACCTCTGCTGCCTCTGTGGCCAGCCCTCCATCCCCAGGCCCTCAGCCCCAACCCAGAGGCCTGGGCAGAGACTGTGGGCTGGTTGTGCCCACCTCACGGCCTGATACACGCCCCAGCAGTTCATGGGGACGACTTCGCTGGGGGCCACGTCCTTGATGAAGAACCGCTGCCTCACCAGGGACATGAGAACCTTGCGGCTTCCCAGTGTCAGCGCCCAAGGGCCCTCTTCACTCCACAGTTGCACCATGCTCTCCCTCAGGGCTGCCATCTCCTGTGTGCGCTGTGGACACAGGAGTACCCATGTTACCTGGAGCTGTGAAGGAGGACACAGGACAACGGCAGGGCTACGGGTTCAGGCCTGGGACAGAGGCCAGCACATACGGGGGCTTATCTCCCATGGGAAAGCCAGGCCGGGGCCCTTATCTTCGGGGAAACTCTGCTCAGCGCCAGACTTGCAGACAGCAGGGAGACTACAGAGCTAGGGACTCGCCCATCTGGACATGGGTGGGGTCAGGCTTCCTGGGCCCAGTGGCCACCCTGATACACTGAGCCAGGCCCAACCCTGGGTTCCTCTCACCAGTTTGGTTTCTGTGTTAAACTTGAGGTTCTGAATGGTCTTGTTGGCCTGGACGCTGTTTTCCAACTTTATTATTTGGTTCTGAAACTAAACACAGCCCCCCATTCAGGGGTGCAGTCTTGGCCAATCTGCTGGTGTCAGCTGTTCCCAGGGTGCCCTCACCCCAAATCACTACCTGCTTAGAACTTAAGCATAAGCCACCTCATGTCCCAGCCTGTGGTGAGGAGGGCCCTGAGTGGTCCTGGCCACTGCTCAGGGATGTTCCTGCCATCATGACTGCTACCACCCCCCCAGGGCAGTGGAGGCTCCATACAGGATTGCTTTGCCCTTATGGAACTTGCAGAGGCTGAGATGCCCCTAGGCTTGGGGGTCCTGGGTCTGGCCTCCCAGGGGTCCCCTCAGTGTGGGCTGGAGCAGGCAGTGTTCATGAAGCCTGGAGAGGGGGGATGCTGGGCTGAGGCAGGACAGGAAGAGCCCTGGGTGGGTGGTGTGACCCCACCTAAAGCAGTGACTCCCTCCCCTTTGTGGGTGTGGATGAACACTAGAGGCTCCCTGTTCCCTGAGCCCCATGATACCGTGGCCAGCCGGCCCTGAATCTCAGCAATCTTCCGCCCGGGGCTGTCCTCCTTCAGCAGCTGCACGGATGACAGCAGGGCAGTCAGCTCCTGCCGTAGGGCTCCAACCTCAGATTCTCTGCAGGCACCAAGACCAGGGTCAGCTGTGGGTGCACCCAGGTCAGACCAGAGTTGGCAGGGCTGTGGGAGCTCAAAGGGGCTCAGCCTTGCTGCCCCTCAAGTGGGGATGGGGACTTGAGAAGCTGTGCAGGCTATACCAGGCAAGGGAGGGCCACAGCACTTAGGGCCTGTGGGTACCATGGGGACCAGCCCAGCCCAGTGACTATCAGTGGAGCCCCTGCCTCACCTCACCCTGCCTTCCGCACAGATCTTGAGGTCTGAGTCACTCTTGTGGAGAATGCACCTGTCTGAGATGCTTTCTATCTGAAACACAAGGTGGAATCAGCAGATAGCCCTGGGGGGTGGCCCCAGCATAGCCAGCTGGACAGGATTGCTTTGGCCTTAGCCCACAGCCAAGGGTAGGTACAGAGGAGAAGGGCTCCTGCCATTCCTGAGGTCTGCAGCTTCACCCACCTGCCGGGGAAGGCTGTCCACCTTCTCCCACATCCCCCGCAGATGTGCAGCAACCTCCTTTTGCCACTTGGCCAGGTCCTCAACTGACCTCCTTTCTGCACCTTCCCACTCAGTCTTCACCTGAGACATACACACTCAGTGAGAAGGCCAGAGCCCAGGGCACAGGGCAGCCCAAGGAGGTGGGCCACAGAGCTCCTGAGGGCAGACAGCACAGCTGTGCAGACTGGACTGACATGTCCAGGACAGACAAGCCAGATAGAGCCAAGGGCAGCACAGGGCCTTGCCCTAGTGGGCTCCCCTGCCAAGCAGAGCTGCGTCCCTGAGAAGAAGCCCACTGAGAGTGAGCAAGATAGGCCTGAGCAGATAGCCTGGCACTTCAGGGGAGGGGAGGGAGGCCAGGGTCCAAAGCCACTGGGGGCTGTTCTGACCACACATGTTCCCAGAAGCCAGCAGGGCAGGCCCTGGTATCAAGCCCCCAACCAGAGGGTAGTTACCCATGCTCACAGCAGCAGCACTCACGACAGGCAAGTGGAAATGAGCCTAATGCCCATCCCTGGGTAAGTAGACACACACTACACAGTCCATCCCACAATGGGACAGTGTTCAGCTACGAGGCAGCTGAAGCTCCCACGCAGGCTACGGCGCTCAGGGAGAAGCAAGGCACAGAGCTGTGCATTGATTCCACTTGTATAAAATGTCAGGACAGCAAATTCATGGGGACAGGAAGCCCCAGGGGCTAGGGGGTAGCTGCTAATGGGTATGGGGTTCTTTGGGGGGTGATGAGAATGTTCTAAAATTGACTGTGGCAATGGCTGCCCAGGCCCCTGAAAGAACAAATATGGGCTGCACACTTCCACAGGGTCAGTGTGTGGCATGCAAATCATGTCTCAATCAAGTGTAGGCACCAGCCTGCCCTGTAGAGCTCCCTCGGCGGCCCCTGGAGGCTGTAGGTAGCACAACAACAGCTCCACCTCAGGAAGAGGCTGTTTAGGGGATGTCCTTGGGGCATAGGTCTCCTGGGTAGGTGGGAAGCTCATGACCCCAGGGGCAGGGCACCCATCTTCCTGAATGTACCTTCTTTCCCCTGAGGTCTGGGCTCACCTCAGACAGTCTCAGGCCCAGCATCTGCTCCTGTAGGTCCACCCTCCAGCTCAGGGTCAGCAATTGGTCATTCAGATCTTTCAGCTGTCCAGCCAGCTGGGCTACCGATGCCTCTAGGCCCTGGCTCTTCTCTTGGAGCTGCAGGGGCAGGTGGGGAACAGGAAATCCAGTTGAGCACCTGTCCTGTGTACCTGGGCCCCCCTGCTGGGGTCCTAGGCCTCTTTGCCCACCCTGCCTCTCACCACTGCCAGCTGCCTGTGCGTCTCCTGCCGGGCTAGGTCACTGGCCAGCTGCGCAGCCTCCAGGCTCTCCTGCACCTGGGAGGCCAGCTCCTCGGCCTGGCTCTCCTCCAAGTACCCCTTGGCATCCCTGAGGGGGTGGTGCCATCAAGGCTGTCCCTCAGCCAGGGCTGGCCCACTCCTCAGCACTCGGCCAAGGAAGGGAGCCCAGGGCTGAGAAGATGGAGTGCAGTTGTAGGGCTACCAACATTGGTGCTGTACCCCCGAGCCCCCAGCGAGGGACAGGCAGGGGGCCCCCAACAGGAGAAGTGGCTCCTCTGTCCCATGTATCCTGCTGGGCTTAGCACTCCACTTGGGACTGCCGGGGGAGGCATGGCCACTGCTGCCAGCTCCTAAGTGAGGTGCTGGGGTCCCCCTGGCCTGACAGCCATGAGGCCCCAGCCAGCCTTGGGGACACCCACCGGGCCTTCTGCTCGGTCATCAGGATGCGCTTCAGTGATGCCTGGTTCTGCCGCACAAACTTCGTCAGCTGAACCACAGCCGCGTCCAGACTGCAGCACTGCGCCAGGAGGTGGCCCTGCTCCTGCTGCCAGGGGGAGGCAGCCTTGAGCCCCTTGCCCCTGTCCCTGTCCCACGCACCTATCCAGATCTGCCAGCCCCCACCTGGCGCTGACTACACACAGACCGCAGGCGCTCCTCCGTCAGATCCTGCAGGGCTTCCCAGCGGCCCTCCAGCTCCTCCCGCAGGCGGCACTCCAGCCGCAGCCGTGAGCTCTCTGAGGCCTTCATCCTCTGTGGGGAGAGCCCAATCTGCCAAGGGTCTGGCCTGGGGGATGTGGCCGAGTGGGCAGGAGGTGGCCCCCACCTTCTCCAGTGCAAGGAAGCTCTTCTGCAGGAAGCTGCACAGCTTGGCCTCCCTCTTCAGGAAGCGGAGGCTCATCTCCTCGCTGAGCTTGGTCACCTGGGCCTGGGGAGGGTCCCCATCATCACTGTGTGGCCTCTGCTGGACATCAGTGGCCCAGGAGTAGCCAGACAGAGTGCTCAGGGCCCTGTCTCCTTCCAGACAGCTGCCTTCCTGCTGTACTGGGCATCTGGAGGGCAGGGGCAGGGGAAGCACAGCCTAGCCCAGGCCACAGAGCAGAAAGCTCCTGGGAAGCTCCATCTGCCTGAGCCCCTGCTGGCCTCCCGGCCTCAGGAGGGTGCCCTGGAGCAGGCAGATGGTCACACTGCAGTCTTGCAGGATCTCTGTGGTACCTCTTGACCCCAAAGTAGCCATTGATGACATAAAAAACTGCTTGTAGCTGTGTGTACCAATAAAACTTTATGCACAAGGACAGGCAGTGGGCCTTGGCTTTCGGAGAGAGTGCTCAGATGCCCCAGGCTCAGGGAGAACGCAGCACTGACACAGGGAAAGTCCCCTGAACCAGGCATGTTGAGAGCCTTAGCCCAGTGCCTTCACTCCCTCCTTGGCTTTCCTAGTCCCAATCACGTGGGCAGAACCAAAAAGAGAGCCAGTAGCAGAGAAACCCCTTCGATAGGAGAGGCACAGGCTGTGAGAGTAGGGGTCTCCTTGGGCCCTCCTGGTGGGCCTTGCCTAGGTTGGGCCCCTGTGGTACCTGCATCCTGGCCACCTCATGGCCCAGTTTCTGGCTGGCATCCTCCTGGCTCTTCTGCAGGGTGCTGCAAGCTGCCTCTCGACCCTGTTCTTCTTGCTTCACCAAGTCGGTCAGCGTGGCCAGCCTGGGCACATGGGCTATAGTCACACCAGCCCAGCTGATCACAGGGCCTGTCTGGGGGCCAGGGGTGACCCCCAGTCTGGGCAAGCAGGACACATACAACCCCACCCGGGCACATGCAGGAGTGGGGAGCAGACCTTGGAGCAAGAGCCAGGCACCAACAAGGGATAGGGCCAGGGCCTGGGCTTGGGTTTCCTTCCCCACAGGGTCCCCAGCAGCCAGCAGCTCAGCCAAGGGCAGGGGAAGTCCTGCCGGAAGCACCTTGGCTGAGCCAGTGACCCCCGCAACCCCGACGTGATGGGCTTAGAGGCAGCCCTGAGGGGCAGCAGGCGGGCCCACCTGAGGGCTGCCTCCTGCTCGGCACCCTTGCGCTCCGAGTCCTGCAGCGTCTGCTTTCTCCTGATCTGGGCCAAGGCTTCCCGGACCTCCACCAGCCTGGCACATAGGGGCCACTTCTGACAGGCCCGGAGCAGGCTGGGCAGCCTTTGGGGGCTGCAGGTCCAGCTGGGGTGCCCTGCAACCTGTCTTCTACTGTGTTGGCTGCTGAGGTGCCTTCAGACCCAGGCCTCTCTGAGGGGGGCAGACAGCTGACTGGGGATGTGAAGACCTTGGCTGTGCCCAGAAGGGCTCTGGCATTGGCCACTACTTTCTGGAAGCCCAAGCCCCTACCCTCCCACTGAGGATGTGCTCGCAAGTGCATGTGGAGGGTACCTTCGGTCCAGGGCTTGCATCTGGTTCTGGTTCTGGTTCTGGGGGCCAGGGAACTGCAAGGAGGAGGGTGTGGGCTGGCATGGGCCTAGGAGCTGCCACCTGCCTTTGGAGCCCTCCAGACTCAGACATGGTGGGGCTCCCAGGCTCTGTGGCTGGGCAACTGGGGCTGTGGTGGGCTCGGGGTTGGGAAGTAGCTGCCCGCGGCACCCAGGAAGTGGGGTGCTTGGCCCATGCAGGAGGTGCTGCTAACCTCTGGTGCCTCCTTCTCTGGGGCCCGAGCTGCCTGCAGCTGCACCTCTTGCTGCAGCTGTGTTAGCTCCGAGCCCTGCAGCTGTACATGGGCCCGCAGGCGGACCAGCTCTCGCAGCAGGCTGAGCATGGTGTGCTCACAGCGTTCTTCGTGCCCCTGTAGGCGGGCCATCTCGGCCTGCAGAGAGGCCACCCTGGTCAGGGCGGAAGTAGGGCCGAGTCAGGCTGTGCTCTGGAGGGTGTGGTCCTCCCACTCCCATACCCGCAGGCTCACCACTGCTCCAGCTGATCCCAGCGCTTGGCAGTGTCCTGCTCTGGGACAGAGGTGGTAGACACTAGGTGGCTGGGCTCATACCTCTCTGAGACCTCTTCCAGACTCAAGGGCTCAGGGCTGGTCAAGCTTTCCACCAGGAGCCCCAGGTCCTCTAGGGTGACAGCGCTCAGATGGGAGAGTGGTGATGCCCTGGAGGACGGGCTGCTGTCCAATGGCTCTGCAAGAAGGTGCCTTAGGCACTTACCCTCAGTGAACTGGCTCTCACTAGGTGTGTGATAGGTGATACACTAGATAGGACCCCAACTGCTGCAGGACACCACCTGAGCTGGCCACCTCTCTGGCCTTCAGCTCAGAGAGGCCCAGGACCCTGTCTGAGGACACACAGCACTAGACAGCAGAAACAGGACAGTCCCCACCTGCCCAGCTCTAGAAGAAGTTCCCAGGGGTTAGGAAGCAAAGCCATCCTGTGGGGCTCACACTAGCAGCTGGGATTTTCCTTAGAACTTGTTCTTTCCAACTAGGCCCCTAGCAGGCAGCTCACCTGACATGGCTTCATCAGCAGTCCCCCTGCAGCTGTAGCCCTGGGTCCCTGACCTTGGTGGTTGGTTGTCCAGTGCTGACAGAATACAGGGCAGTTAGGGGCTATCTAGTATAGAGAGGCAGGGAAATCAGGCTGCAAGCTGGGAGTGAGCAGTGTGCAGTGTGGTGAACTCTTGCCCTCACATCTTCCCTCCTTCCCAGAAGATCCCCAGGGCGCAGGTGTGGCTGGACAGCTAGGCCTGTTCTGTAACCTTACTTTCCTCACCAGAACTTCGTGATTTCACAGCCCAACTGTCAGTGGAACCTGAGCCCTCAACCCTCCCATTCCTGCAAGGCCTCTCCAACTGCCTGCTTCTGGAAGGATCGGAAGGGATGCCATTCTCAAGGGGTACAAAGGAGCATCTCTCAGCCAGCAGGGGAGTGGCTGGTGGCTCCTGGTGAAGGTCAGGAGACCCCAGCCTGGCCTGGGCCCTAATGGAAGGGATGCCAGGAGCTGTGGTTGGCCTTGGGCTGTAGAATGGAGCAGTGAGACTGAGAGCCTGGGACAGACTGAACAGCCAGGCCTACACGCCAGATGGCAGAAGCAGCTGGCGTCGAGGATGTGGTTTAAGGCAGTGCAGGCAAGAGGAGGGGGCCAGTTACCAGTGATGCCAACCTTTCTAGCAACCACATTACAAAGTAGACAGGCTGGACAGTGGCTCATGCCTGTGATCCTAGCATTCTGGGAGACCGAGGTGGGAGGATCCCTTGAGCTCAGGAGTTTGAGCTGTAATGATGCCATTGCACTCTAACTGGGGTAACACAGTGAGACTCAACTCAGTCTCAAAAAAAAAAAAAAAGTAAAGAGACAGGCAAAATGAACTTTATAGGTCACTTTATTTAACCTAATATATCCAAAATATTATTTCAATGCATAATCTATACAAAACAATTGTTAAGGGACATTGCACAGGCTTTTTAGTACCGCGTCTCTGAAGCCTGGTGCGGGGCATCTTGCTTCAGCCCAGCTGGTATGCTCCTTAACCCTGTGGGGCAGTCCCCATCCCCAACTCCTCAGGTAGATTCAGGGCTCCCTGGGAAGAAACCTTCCCACCTTTGCCCAGGTGTGGAGACAAGGAAAGGGACCCAGAGCTAGGAAGGTAGGAACCAGGCTCTTCATCCCCAGGGTAGGGGATGAAGAGGAAAAAGACAGGCGTGGTGGTCAGTGCTCCAGGGAAGGGCCAGTCCCACAAGACCATACCCAAGACGTCCTTCCTATGGGGCCCTGGGGTGGCTGCAGTGCTCCCAGGGGCTGGTGCTACAGCCATCAAGGGAAGCCATTGACATTCACAGGATAGCCTGATCACAGAGCCCCACCCCCAAACCCTAGGCTGTGGCACTTATAGCCCAGGTTGGGTGGGAACACGAGAGTGGCACTGGCTGACTGGTGTAATTCCTTTATTTCTCACACTCCAGGGCCACAGAAGGTTGTGAAAGAGGGCTGCCTGTTGGCTTCTGGGCCCTCCCTCAGAAGAGAACAGCAAGGGGGCCACGTGTGCTGCCCAGCAGAGGACCTAGGCTGCTCTGACAGACCCCTGCCATGACCAGGGGCTGCATGCACCAGCACTCACCATCCGTTTGAAGTCACCTGCTCTGTGGTGGGCGCAGGCAGGAGGGAGGGTTGCCACTGACTACAGGCTCCCCCAAGTTGAGGCAATATGCAGGTGTGGGGACCCCCAGCTCCAAGGGCAGGGCTTGGACAGAGATGTGGTTGGATTCAGGGGCTCGGCCCCCAGTGATTCTTTTCGGCTCTTGAGACCCCAGACCAGTGTTCACCCAAGTCAGGGTGCAGACGAGGGTGTATATGGGGCTCTCGGATGGAGTCCACCCAAGGCTGCTCTCTGGGACTATCCTGCCCTTTAAATTCTGGAGCTTCCAGTCCAGCTGGGGCTGTCACTCAAGCCTGGGAGCCACAGGCTGTCAGTTTTCTGCTGGAGACCAGACCAAGCCCATAGCTTGGGAGCCAGGCTAGCTCCCAGGTCTCAAAGCCTCCTACATGGGGACACCAGGCACAGCCACACGCCAGCCCCTCTCACTGGCTTAAAGCAGCCAGCAACCAGAAAGGGTGTTGCACACACATTTGATCCCTGAAGTTAAGAACCTAGGAGAGAACCAAGTCCATGGCCAAGGTACAGGGGACATGGTGAGGATGTAAACCAATCGCCCTCAACCAGGGCTATGTTCACTTGCCAGCCGGCCTAGCCCCAAGTCTGGGGTACACCTGCTCCTGATGCTGCTCAGGAAGTGAGGCTTTGACCAAGAGACCAGTGACCTTGAGGAGAGGCTAAAGGGGCTGAAGCGCCAGTGCCATTGCCCACCAAGGGTGGGACGGGGCTCATGTTTGTGCCAGTGAGAGCTCCTCCAAGCCGCCCTTCCCCAGACGGTACCTGGCGAGGTCCTTCCTGGTCACCAGCCCAACCACCTGCAGGGCAAAGCCAGGTTAGGCCCACGTCAGCACCTGCCACCCTGCCTGTGAGGGGGATAGGGCAGCACAGCAAGGCAAGGGGTGTGGCGCCAGGCTGGGTCTTATGCCTCAGTATTCCCTATAGGGAGCCAGCAACCAGGGTACCCTCGCTCCAGGGCTGGCACAAGCAGGACACAGACCACTTGGCTACCTCTTAACCACCCACCTGTCACTCACCTGATTGTGGTTGTCTACTACCACCAGGTGCCGCAGGCCCAGGGCCCGGAAGAGCTTGAACACACGAGGGAGTGACGCCTCCTGCAATGTCAGTACAGCTGGGGCTCACCCGTGCCTACCCGGGTACAGCCAGCACTGCCACCAGGTATTGGGGTGCATCCCGGGCTCCCAGCCCCCAATCCATGCTGCTGCTACCCATGCTTCCTGAAGCCTGAGACCCGTGCATGCCCACCTCCCAGGGACAAAGCGCCAAGTGGTACTGGGATGGCAGCCTCTTCCCAGGGTCCTGGCCCCCAGTGCTCCTTCTAGCCCACAGCCTTAAACCAAACCACCACAGCCCTGCTCCCTTTGCCATCATGGTTCCTCACCCCAGAAGTCTCACCACTCCCTCAGTCTACTTGGTACAGAGCTTCTGCCCTTCACTATGCTGTCCCCTCAGACACCTGTGTACTGGTGGATACCTGGGGCACCGTGTAGGGGGAAGGGTTCATGAACTCGGAGAGGTCCATGGTGCACTCGCGCTCATCCTGGGACACGTGTATGGACTGGATCGGGGGAAAGCGTGGGTAGGCATCGCGGAAGTCCTTCAGTCTCAGCCGCCGCTGCACAAGGCCCATGTTGGACCTCTCCACAAACACCTGTATATAGTAGCCACATGAGATGTCCGGGCAGGGCTCTCAGAGGCTCCCTGCACCCCATGCTTGGGCTGGAGACACCCAGGCCCCAGGCCTCATAGTATACCTTATGTTTCAGGAGGACAATGAGCTGGGAGCGTAGGATCAGGCCCTGGAGCCGGGCAGGCTGCAAGAGAGGTTGGTAGTCAGGATCATGATGCCTGCAGGGGCCACCAGTAGCCAGGACTGTTGCTCTATCCCTGCTCTAGCCAGATGTTCCATCTGGGCATGGTCACTATTCAGCAGCCACCTACAAGCGCCAGCCCTGCCTCAGTGTTTCACTTGAAAGGTCTGCTTAGTCCCTAAGGACCAGAGATGATGCTGTGTGGCTTAACTGCAAAGAGTGAGAAAGTGAACCCAGAGACAGTGGCTTTGCCCCTAGTGTGCCCCAACAAACACCAGCCCAGCATCCATAACTCGCCCCAGTAGGGCAGGGCCTAGGAGAGGGCAGCATACCCCAACAGGGATCCTAGCAAAGGACACAGCCACTAACTCCATGGCACAGCCCAGCCCAGCCCAGGCATTCAGCGCTCACACAGCCTGGGAGCTTCCTCACATCTATGGGACTGCAGTTCCCTGGCATATAACAGAACCTCACTCAACACCCAGTGAATGGCTCCTACACCCCAGGAGCCATGTAATGCTTCACAGCAGACACCAGATCAGGACCCTGGCCTGCCAGGGAGGAGCCCTTGGTACCTGGGTGTCATCCGCGTGGTCCACCACTGGGAACCCATTGTGGTTAGACGACGTGTCACTGAGCACATCCACGATGACACCCACCTTCTCCCTCCTCCGCAGGCAGGTCACTGGTGTGCTCATCACCTCCCTGCCAGAGAAGCTCATCACATGGTCACCAGCACCCACATGCACTCCCATCAGATAGATAGGACACCTGGAGATGGGGCCAGGAGCCCCCCCAACCTGCATTTCCCACCGAGGCACCCCCCCACCAGCTCCCACCTCGACATCTGCTGCATATCCTGTGAGCCCCACCCCAGGCTCCTGGTGGGGATGAGGCCCAGGGGGAGTGGGAGGCTGAAGGCAGCCTGGCCACATACCTGGCTGTGAGTGCATGCGAGGTGACCGGGGCCTCCCAGTGCAGGAAGGGCACGCTCTGCAGCTGGATGTGCATGTCGTACAAGCCCTGGGGCAGGTGTCAGGATGTCACTTTGCTGCTGTAGGACCCACAGCCCAAGGGCATCTGGCTTGGAGGCCAGGGGTGCGAGACCCTCAGGGTGAGGGGTTGAAGTGTGAGGGGTTGGGAATAGGAGAGCTGTGTGGTGAGGGGCCAGGGACCAGAGAAGCTGTTGGTAGAGGGGACAGGGCACAAGAGGTCTTGAAGGCCTCAGTAAAAAGGGCCGGGGAGAGGGCAGCGCCTGTGGCTCAAGGGGATAGGGCGCTGGTCCCATATGCCAGAGGTGGTGGGTTCAAACCCAGCCCTGGCCAAAAACCACAAAAAAAAAAAAAAAAAAAAGAAAGGGCCGGGGAGGGACAGGCTGCACAGAGAGGGACCAAAGCCCACACACCTCAATGAAGACGTCACCCACAATTTTGGCGGTCATCAGCACCAGCATGATGGGGAAGCCATACGTCACGTTACTGGTAGCCTCCATCATGATGACTGTCAGGCTCAGGGTCATCCTCACAATCCCACCTGCAGGGTTGTCACAGCTCATGCAGCTATGCTAAGTATCTGTGTAGTACCTGGGCCTGTCCAGCTCTCCAACTGGACCCCAGCCCTGTAAGGATGGCCACTGCCCAGCCCTGACCTGACCACAGACCCTCAACCACGTGGGGGCAATGATCACACCTGCCTTGGGCCCACTTTCCTCTTTGTTCACTCAATGAGAGGGAAACCCCTGTGCAAGGACAGAACAGCCAGGACTCACCGAGCTGGGCAGCTGCTCCCATCAGGGCATACTTGCCAGGGTCCGCCCAGATCTGCAGGGACCATACAGGAGTGCTCAAGTATATGGCAATCCCCAGCCCAAACCACCAAGATACACTAAGTCCAGGAGCCACATGCAGGAGTCAGCCCCACAGCTCACGCACACACCCATGGAACGGCCATGGCCTCACCGCATCATCCGCACATGTGCAGCAGGAAAGGATGGGTGCCCAAATTGTGGGTGTGCCACCCTGGGAAAATGCTGAACATGGAAAGGAGCAAAATTCCAACACACTACAATATGGGTAAGCCTCAGAAACATGAGGCTTAGCCAAAGAACCTAGAACAAAAGGCATGCACTAAGTGACTCCATGAAGTGTCCAGAACAGGCAACTCTAGACAGAAAGGAGGCTGGGGGTTGGGCCAGGGTGAGGTGAAAACGGGGAGTGAGTGCTAATGGGCACAGTGGTTTCCTTTTGAGATGACAGAATGTTCTGGAACTAGGTAGTGATGGCTGCACAACATTTTGAACGTGATAAACAGCCACTCAGCTGTTTAGAATGGAGTATCTGGCTCAGCACCCGTAGCTCAGTGGTTAGGATGCCAGGCACCTGCACAAGGGCTGGCAGGTTCAAACCTGGCCCGGGCTTGCCAAACAACAACTACAACAAAAAAAAATAACAGGGCGTTGTGGCGGGCGCCTGTAGTCCCAGCTACTTGGGAGGCTGAGGCAACAGAATTGCTTAAGCCCAAGAGTTTGAATTGGCTGTGAGCTGTAACACCACGGCACTCTATCGAGGACAACATAAGAAGACTCTTGCCTCAAATAAATAAATAAATAGAATGGAGTATCTTATGGTATGTGAAGTTTACCTTCAAGGAGAAAAAGGAAACCTAAGCAGGGTGTAGGCCTGGGGAGCAGATTGGGGGGAGCAGAGACTTCTTGCTGTGACCCCTCCTACAGATTTCAGCCTTATTTGAATAAATGGAGTGAAAAAAGGGCAACGCAAATACAGACTGAGGCTCGGCGGAGGCTGATGAGGGCAGGGGAGGACGGCAGGCAGCAGGTAGCCACTGCAGCCAGGTTCCCCACATGTAGTGCCCACCCACTCTGCACCTGGCAGGGTACCCACAGGGGCTAAGCACTCCAGCACTGTCTGCCCACCATCCACAGGGGGCCTTCAGGCTGGCATACCAGGAACCCCACACTTACCGCCGCCCCTGTGAGGTAGGACAGGGAAATGCCAAAGAGCCGGCCCCAGGCGGCCCCAATGAGCAGCGATGGGATGAAGACCCCGGCAGACACTGTGAGCCCATAGGTCCAGCAGGCCAGGAAGAAGTAGACCAGGGTGAACAGACCGAGGGTCAGTGGGTTATAGGAGCCTAGGAGAGAGCAGGGGCTTACTCGGCCTCTCATGTGACTCACACCCTGTGGGCACATCTTGGGAGCCAGACAACCGGCTTCCTGAACCCCGGCTGTTTCCTGGGAGGTGTGCTCAGCATCCCTGGGAAAAGGTAGGGCCGTAAGGATGAGATGGGACACCATGAGCAAGGAAGCCACATGGCCCCCATGAGACGGCTGCAGCAGGGGGTGGACAGGTCAGACCCCAGACCACAGTAGCACCAGGTCCAGAGTCCAGAGGTGAACACTACAACCTGCAGCCTTGCCCAGGAAAAGGGGGCCATGTCCAGCCTGGAGGTCCCATCTTAGGCAGGGTGAGTGCCCATCCCTACAGGTAGCAGCCGGGCTCCAGCTGTGTTCCACGTAACAAATTGGACCTCACCCAGCCAACAAGTTAGAAGATAAGGCATAGGAGTTTCCTTCCCACCTGAGCACAGGTCAGTCCCTGCAACCCAAGCCAGTCTATAATCCAGGAAAAATGCTCTCCCAGAGGCGGATGGGCAGGTGGATGGCTCAGAGACCTCCTTCAGAGGTCTAGGTGGAAAAAGAAGAGGTGCTGGGCCCAGAAGCAGCACCTGCTGGTCTGACCCCAGTTCCAGGGAGGTTCTTTCCCAGGTGCTGAGATCTACAGTGGACAGAGTATGGAAGCTGAGTCCTGTGCTTGGGTTTGGGCAGGCAGGATGTGGGGGAGGCTGGCTAGTGCAGCCAGCAGGTCATCATGTTGTGACCTCAAGGCCAAGAGAAGGGGACCGTGTGTGGAAGGCCACTGGTCTCCATTCCATACCAGCCAAGTGCTCACTGCAGGGGAAACGTTGACCAGATGCTGGAACCATGAGCCCATGGCAGGACACCAGCGCCCTGCACAGAGCATCTGGGGGCCTGGGCTCACCAATTCCTCAAAAATAGACCAGAGAACTGAGATATTCCCGGTGGCTTTGTTTGTGACAGGAAACAACTAGAAACAGTCTCAACTGCTCCCAGTCACATGACAGAAAATCTAACAAGGACATTAGTGGGAGAGTAGGTACTGGGAAAGGGCCCACAGCTCAGCAGCTCCACCACAGGCCTGCAGTGCCACGGGCACTGCTCTGGGCACAAGGCAGGTGAGCAGCTAGGGACAGGAGCAGCAGGTGGCTACACTTCTACTAGAAATGTGTGGCTAGTTCCCTGCCTAAGAGTGACTCAGTAGGAAAATTCACCCTGGAGATGGGATGGAGCCAGCCCACGTGACCCTCCAGGAGCCTGGTCAGGCCTGATTCTGAGGGGCATGAGAAACCCAATGTGTCAGCCCTGCACTCAGCACCCCACCCCATGCCTGACAGCGTCAACCAGCACGTACCTGGTGGGTCATGGAAAAGGCTCACCACACTCTTCTCTGGGGTGTTGAAGAAGGCGGCGGCCATGGAGTTGTACTCGCCATCTGCACAGAAGAGCTGCAAGGTCAAGAGAGAGGACAGGTTGGACAGGGGGACAGGCTGGCAGGCTGCAGACACAGGCCTGGCACTGCCATTAGTTGAGAGTATGCTCCAGGCCTGGCCAGCATTGAGCTGAAGCCCCCACAATGGGGTCAGGTAGGAGTGCTGCCATGCAGGGGAGGATATGCAAGAGCTGGAGGCATATCTAGCCCTGTTGAGGTGTCCAGCCTGTCCCTGGGGGGAGAGGGCCCAGGAGTTCACAAGCCTGTCCCTGGGGAGCCCTGGCAGACCTGGGGGTGGGGGCTGGAGGCTGAGGCCCCAACAGAAGACAGGATCAGAACAAAGCTGGCTGCCCATGGGCCCCTGCACAGCCAGTCCCTGTCCTGTCAGCCCTCACCCCTATTCTCCCCTAGCCCTGGCAACCACTGAGCTACTCTGGATTTCCCTGCTCTGGAGGTTCCATGTCCACAGAGTCACACAGTGTGGCCATGTGTGTCTGGCTTCTCTCTGAGCACGGTGTAGTCAAGGCTGTCCATGCTGAGGCCTGTTCAGAGCCTCCTTCCTTTACCCGGCAGAACCTTCACTGCGGGGAAGGCTGGGTGGACAGTTTCCACTCTGGGCTGTTATGAATTGAGCTGCTGTGAACCTCTTGTACAAAGCCTTTATGTGGATGCAGGTTTGCATTTCTCATGGCTGCAGATATAATCAGGCTGTCATTCTGGGAAGGGGACTGGGGTGAGACTTCAGCTGACATCACTGTCCTGTCCCCTGGCGCTCCAGCAGATGACCTCGCCTCCTCTGGGATCTGGGTGGATGGGGCTGACCCTAAGACACACCAGGCCTGTTCTCTTTTGGAACTTGGCTGAATCAACATCCCCCTGCTGTGAGCAGGACTGAGGTGAGGACTGCTGGGGACCCTTCACAGCTGCCAGCCCCATCACCTGGGCGCAGGCCTCCCACCTGGAGTGGGTAAGACATGGAGCTACCCCGCAGGGGCTGGCAATCCCTCGATGAGTAAATCAACACGAAGGCAACAGTGGCCGTGACAGCAGCCACCAGCATGGCCTCAATCACCTGGAGGCAGGGTCGGTGAATGTACCTGTAGCCAAGAGTCAGGGTGTGGGTGGCTGGAGAAATGCCCTTGGAAGCTGCCAGGCCAATCTGAGCCTGCCACTGTACCAAGAACCCGGTTCTCCTCCTTTATGTGGTTGGTGGTGAGGACTTCCCAGCGCCAACCCTCCTGGATGCTGGGAAACCTCCCAGTACCCCATCTGTGCCCAACATAGTTGAAACTGGCACAAGAATAAGGGGAGGGGGGAAGAGCCACCAGCCCAGGAGCCTCCTACAGACCCCACAGCACTCTAATTGCTGCTCTTGTCACATGAAAGGGTAACCCAGGCGAAGGCTGGATATCCAAAGGCCAGCCCTGGGTCCATGCAGGGCCTTGCTTCCTGTCCAGGGGTTTTCCTCTGGGGCCATCCCCAAACCCCCAGACACTCTCCTCTGGGCAGGTCAGTGGGGTACAAGCCACGAGGGAAGGACCCATATGCGTGCAGCCTGCCAGCCCTGGCCAGGGGTATAAAACTCAAACTACCACATCCATTTTCAAATGTCCTGAGCAGCCGCACCTACTGGCACCCTACACAGAACTGAGGTTTCCTTACCTGATTCGAAACATCGTCAGCCAGTAATTCAAGGCATTGAACACAGCTCCAAGAACACCACCTGAGACCAGAAAGAGATGTGCGTGAGTCACAGGGCAAGGCAAGTAGGGCCTCTGCTCTGCAGCTCTCCAGGAGGCAGGAGGCCCCTCAAAGGCTATAGAGAGGGGGAGGAGGGCCTGTTAAATACTTTCCCTACACCTCACACACTGTTGGAGGGTGGCTTAGTCCTCACAGGCTTTGCCTTCCTCCCAGGGAAAATGGTTTCCAGTGAGTAATAAATCCTGCTGGGGCTCATTCTACCTCTTAGAGAGAAAAAAGGGGGGGTCCTTCCCTGCTCCTCATTTTGCCAATGGAAAAGTAACAGGAAACAACACAAAGCACCCTTGGTTCCCTTCCTGGGTGAGACCCAGAAGCAGCAGCCCCCGCGTGAGCCATGTCTACCGTCGAGCACCCTTACCCAGCACACCCATGGCAATGAAGACTGGGATCTCATGGATCGTGTACGCCATTTTCTGTGCAGAAAGAAGAGGAAGCTTAGGCTACAGGGAAAAGCCCACAGCTCCCTTCCATGAAAATGCAAGAGCTGGACATCATGAGATCTGCTCACATGCATGGAACCTTACAATACTTCCACGTGGGGCCACAGAGGAGGAAGACTTGGAGCCCTATGAGCAACTCCCTCCCCCCCACCATCAGGGGATGGGGAGGCTCTCAGAGGGCCTCTGCAGGCTTTAGTGCTTCCTCTCCCCAGTCTCTAGCCACCAGGAAGGGATGCCCCCAAGCCCAAGAATATGCCTGGTGACTCCGAGGTTTCCCCGTGCACCAGACCTCAGAACTCAGAATCCACCCTCTCACCCGTGTCCGGGAGGCTCTGCAGCACAGGTCCTGGGGCCACCCCAGAAAGGATGGTCCAAGCCCATGCACTCCCACAGCCGCTGCTCCACACACACCCGGGACACCCTTGAGCCATAGCCTGTGTGCTGGCCCAGGGGCATGCAGCCTCACAGGCATCCTGACTGCAGGGACCACTCAACTAACATTTTCCGGGAGCACGTGAGGGCCCCTAAAATGCATGACAAGAGCTCAGTTCCACAGCTAAGGGTTAGAGGTTTCCCAAAGACCAATTCTCAACTCCGGGCCTCAAGCAAACAGGGTCCTGGCAGTAGGAAGAGCCAGTGGGGATGTGGCAGCTTACCTCCGAGTCAAACCTCCCGAAGTTGATGAGGCCTGGGCTGGACAGGTCCCACATGTTCCCATGGTAAATGCTCAGAATGAAATTCAGAGTGAAGGTAGAGATCATAGAAGCAAAGAACTGTGGAAGGAGAGCAGCAGCACTGAAGCTATGCCTGGAGCCCACCTCCGAGCATGGGAGCTGGGGCCAGGAGGAGGTGGCTCTAGCAGTGACCATAGCCCCTCCCATCCTTCAGGGGACCAGGAGTCTGCAGACCCTATCCAAGGAAGAAGGGAAGGGACTGTAGCCAAACTGCTGAACCCACTGTGTGCCGTGCAGGCTGGGACCACAGTCCTCTATTGATGTCCCCTTTTTGTGAGGGACAGCAGGGGCAGCAGGCAGAGTCTGGGGTTCCCGCCACTCTAGCACATAGCTAGGAGGCATTAGGGCGGTGGTTCTCAACCTTCCTAATGCCACGGCCCTTTAATACAGTTCGCAACCCACAGGTTGAGAACCACTGCATTAGGGTGATGTTTTGCCTGGCATGGGGGCCTGGGCAGCAAGTGCAGCAGCGTCTTGGCAGGCACAGGGCCTGACGGACTGTAGGGGGCATGATGCCAGCCACAGCTCCACAGGCCCTTAAGCAAGGACAATGTTGGCCCAGGGCAAGGTGCCCACCCAGCCAGGTACTTACGATCCTCCATGTGAGGAACTGGTTCCAGAAGGAGGCACCTTCCTCTAAGCTGAATAGGACCCCGCCTGAAAGGCAAGGGGTGGAGCCTCAAGGGCCAGTGGACATAGCGCACTGGCGCCCACCACCAACTCCTGCCCCAGACCCCAGGGAACTAAGACCAGTCAAAGGGAAGCTACAGAGTTGGAAGAGAAAGGGCTTGGGAAGAGGGGCTGCCAGGATATCTGAAGGCCAGGCCTGGGCACAGTGCCCAATGCCTCTGCCAACCCCCTGCCCAGTAACTCTAAGCCATTCTCACTGGGCACTCAGTCTAGAAGCACCAAAATAACTCCTTCATACACACAGGGAAGGAAGCTCAGGAGGCACAGGCCACAGACCGGCAGGGCCAGCCCTTCCTCACCTACAGGGGCTCCAAACGCAGCCGACACGCCAGCTGCAGCACCTGCTGAGACAAAGTCCCGCTTCTCTGTGTCTCTGCGGAAATACTCAAAGATCTGAAACAGAAACAGAGTCACGGGCAGGTTTTCCAATGTGCCAGCACATCCCAGAAAGGGACAGCAACTAGGCCACCCACCTAGACAAGGGCTGGAGAGGGGCAGTTGTCCGTTACCGGACAGAGAGAGGGCACAGCACTGTAGCGGCCACAGGAGAAAACAGGCCGTGTGGGCAGCAAATGGTTTGCCCACAGGGGAGGGCAAACAATAGTAAGACCCCTCATGACAGGAATTCAAGTTTACAATACACAAAAAAGATACACCCGAACCTCTAAACTCTAATGAGACCTAATGAAAACAATGAATGAGAAACCTAAACTTATTCTCAATTTAAAAAAAAGACTATACTGTAAAGTATTAACTGTCTAAATTCATGATAATTTAGAGCCATTCCTATCAAAATACTGCTGACTTTTTGGGGAACCATAACAAAACTGTTAAGCATTTATCTTGAAAAACAAACATCTCTAATGTGAAATGCTTTATATATTCCTTTCAGAAGTTGCTAGAGCCAGAGACTGTTGCACAGTAAATTCATATCCACATAGCAGGGGAACCCTTGGGGGATGGCCACGGGATCAGGAAGCAAAAGGAACACACCCTTTGTTCCCAACTACGAACAGGTCAGGTTGCCTCCTGGAGGAAGATGGGGAAGGGGACAGGCTCCCTTGCCTAAAGGTGCTGAGGGAAGCCCAACTCCTGGAGGGGCTCCCACACCCTGGCATCCACAACCCACCTGCACAGGAAGAGGAGAGGGCTCACCTTGAAATCGCGCTTCAGTGATGTCGACCTTCCCTGGGAAATCCCAGCAGCAATCACCGACCCTGAGTGGATCATCGGCCCTTCCTTGAAGACATAGAAGGCGACCAGTGCTCAGAGGTCACATACAGGCCTCGGGTCCCTCACAAGGCTAAGGGGACTCAGATGTGGGGTGGGACAGTGTCACAAGCACTTTGTTACCTTTCCCACGGCCAGTCCCCCTACCACAGACAGAATCACGCCAGACACTTTGATCACCAACGTCTGAAACACAGGGAAATACATCGAGTCTCTGATTAAAGGGACCTGAACAATAAAACTGTGATTACATGGAGCACCTGGGAGACTCAGGATCCTGGGGAAGGGCTCAGCGCTCACAGGTCAACTCCTTTGCACACACTCCAGGGGCACATTCAGCAGGGCAGGATGAGCCTTCCCTTCCTTTCTGAAGGATGCTAAGTTGTGGACTCTCCTATAGCCTGTCCTGCTCCTTGGCCCCAGCAGGTGGAGGGCCTGGGACTCTCATCAAGGGCCCTCCCTGCAAGCTCCTTTGTTCTCTCTACACACCCCCAGGGAAAGCCAGAAGCCCTGGGGTGCAGGGGGTGGGGGAATGACAAGGGTCTCTGGTAACCCCTGCCAGAGCCTGGAGCACTCATGGCACTTGAGGGTAAGCAGGATAAGCAAAAGCTGTCTTTGTCTAGAACCCTCAAATGCTTCCCCTTGTGGGGTGGCCCTAGGGAGGAGAATGTTATGCTAAAGATGCTCCAGACAGCTTTGCACCCTTCACCCAGTTAACACAGCATTTACAAAACCCTCTAAGCCAGCAGAACCGTATTAAAGGGCTGCGGCATTAGGAAGGTTGAGAACCACTACAGCAGGCTCCCACTAGCCTATACAATCACCACAGGTTGGCACATTCCTGCCTCCAGGAGAGCCCGATCTGTACCCAGCGTGCCAGCACAGCTCTCCCCCAGGCTGTAGACCCCATCCCTACAGACTGGGACAGAGCTCTAGGCTAGGCTCAGACTAAGAAATGCAGACAGAACTGACAGACACACTACACAATCAGGCTGTTACTGATGACATTATGTGTGATTCACCAGTCCTCAGTTACAGACATTTCACATAGCTGTGACCATGACATACACATTTTTGTACTACTTAATAAGTACAAAAACCAGTTCTACTATTTAAAAAAAAAAAAAAGAAAAAGGTTATCCCTTTATAAAATCTGCCCATCTCCTCACTGTCACCAGCACACAATGTGTTCTGGAGTACTCAGAGGGAGCAGAAGACAAAAAAGCTGCTCTGACCAGCAGATCCCACTTCACACCTGGCCTGGGGCACTCCTGCACACCTCACCTTGAGTCGTACCACATGGGGGACCTTCACGCCATTGAGGAAGCACTTGATCTGGGGGATCCCGCTGCCAGCAGCCACTGGCTAAAAGAGGGGGAAGCAATGATTGGGGTGCATGGGAGGGACCCATGTCTGGGGACAACCACTCCCACTCTCCCAGCCCTGAATAGGAGCGTCCTGACATGAAGCACCCTGAAGGATGAAACCCTGTGGGACAGAGTAGAGACAGAGGCCCATGTGTCCCCAAGGGCATGAGGGCAGGGTAGGGATACCCTAGGGTGGGCCAGAACCCATCAGGCACCAAGCATAAAGACCTGCTTCTGGTACATGGGGGCCACCACCCTGTACCCCAAACTAAAGGCTCTGGATGCTGCTCCATCTGCCTCCCACCATCCATGACAAGGAGGGGAGGCCAAAGGGAGACTTCTGGGGGAAGCTCTAGGATGGAAGAGCAGCCCAGGAGGGTCTGAGCCTTTGGAGAAGGGTTCCCACTTGGAGCTGGTCTGCTCCTTCTCTGCCTGGACCCCTGGAGCTGGGTCACCCTGCTCCTAAGACTACGTGCCCTGGAGCATCCCAGCACCCAGGTGAGCCAGCCTGGGCAGATCTTACTACATGTGAGCACTAGGTATGAGTGGTGTGGGGGCTGTGGGGGCTTGTGTGGCAATGGATTTGTGCTGCTGGGTTAGCAGCACCACCAGAGTCTAGGGAGAAGCGGCCTGGACATGTGTCCTGTTTCTCTTGGGCTGTTTCCTATCTGTACCATGTGGCTCTAATCAGAAACCCTCCATGGTAACCAGTGACAGGGCAGCTGGGGTGGACAAGCTGAGGCTTCCCATCTGTTCAATGAAACCCTCTGAGCCTACCCTGGGTCTGATGCCCCAAGGGCCTCCTGTCACAGGGCCCATGTACCTCTATGAAAGCCACAATCACGGACCCCACGAGCACAAAGGCAGAGTTCAGCGTTGCCCAGAGCAGGAGGGAGAAGGACAGCCCGCCCTTCTCGGTGAACTTGTCGACATCTGGGGTTTGTCAAGGATAACCACTGCTTCACATCAGGACCCTGCACCCTCTACCACCCTGTAGCTCAACCTCCATGCCACAGAGGCTCAAGCCCTAGGACAGTTCAGACGTCTCCAGTTGCCCAGTGGTAACTGGATACCCAGAGATACCTCACAGCCCAACTGTGACATGGCCCACCCAACCAGGCCTCCTAACTGGGCTATGAAGATTTGGGGCTCAGGCATCCCACTGGAGCCTATGCTATGTGGGCACATGGACAAAGGATGCTGTTCTTTTTTTTTTTTTTTCTTTGGCCGGGGCTGGGTTCAAACCCACCACCTCTGGCATATGGGGCTGGCGCCCTATTCCTTTGAGCCACAGGTGCTGCCAAAGGATGCTGTTCTTGATGACCCTGTACTTTAGGCCGGCCAGGTTCTCCACCACGATGTCAATGAAGCAGGCCACGAGGCCCGTGAGGATCCCGATGAGCGCGCAGATAACCCAGCGCTTGATCTCCACCGTGCGGAAGGCCTACAGAGGTGGGGGTGTTATGATAGCCAGCAATCTTTCAAAAGGCCACTGTGTCCTGACAGAACAACTGGCCCCTGGCCACCTACAGCCTCTGGAATTCTGAAGGCCACCACCATGCACCCCCACAAAGATCTACCCCTGGCCAATGTCTCAGTGACGACAGAGCACCTCAGGGCCTCAGTAGGCAACTCAGGGAGGCAGGTGACTTTCTCCACAGGTTCACAGTCAGGCATTGATATTTGGGCAGTGCCCCTAACATCCGCAAGAGCAGCTTTCTTAGTTTCTGTGACTGTGACACACTCTCCTACCAGTTCCAGTACCTGGGGTTGGGTCTCACTTGCCCCAGCCCCCATGAACACAAATCACAGAATGAATGGTGGCTCTGGGACTCAGAGGCTACAGGACAGAGGAGGGAGCTAGGGATGAACCTCTTCCCCGGGAAAAGACAGTGGCACAGGCCAATCTACAGTCACTGGATGGCTGAGCCATCCCCTGCCACAAGAACTCACTCTGTGGGTCGGACTGAGGGACACCTCCCAGGCTGTGGTGTCTTGGCTGCCCATTCAACTCACTGTGTGATTGATCCGCCGCTCCTCCTCCAGGAAGAGCTGGTTCTCACTGTTGTCATAGTCTAAGCTCTGCAGACCGGGACAACACCACAACACCATTATTAATCTGACGCTGCAGATGTGGGTCGGGAGGGACAGAGGCTGGGGTCTCAGGACAGAGTGGATAGGAGGAGACCCACCTCATACTTAAGGGACAGGAGCTTCTCATTGTGTGGAATCTCTTTGGGGAAAGGAAGGGGAGGATCCATCTCCTGTGGGAGGAAAAGAGAGATGCACTTGATAATCAGGAAACTGGAGAATGAAGCACAGAACAGGATGAAGGACTACACCCCAATTCATCCCAGGACAGGCATCACAAGAAAACCACAGATAATATCCCTACAAATACGCTGGATGCAGTGGCTCACACCTGTAATCCTAGCACTCTGGAGGCTGAGGCGGGTGGATCACTTGAGCTCACAAATTCATGACCAGCCTGAGCAAGAGTAAGACTCAGTCTCTACCAAAAATGAAAAAATGAGGCAAGAAGATCACTTGAACATAAGAGTTTGAGGTTTCTGTGAGCTATAACACCACAATAAGAGTACTTGGTAGAGACCAAGGGTGACAAAGTTAGACTCTGTCTCAAAAAAAAATAATAATAATAATCCCTACAAATAGACACAAAAATCCTTAACAAGATAGGAGCAAAGCAAATCCAGCAACACTATAACCAAACTGGACTCAGCCCAGGAATGCAAGGTTAGTTTAACATCCAAAAAATCAATTAATGGGATATGCCATGACAACAGAACACGGGATAGAATCCACATGATCATCTTTTTTTTTGCAGTTTTTGGCCGGGGTTGGGTTTGAACCCGCCACCTCTGGAATATGGGGCTGGTGCCCTACTCCTTTGAGCCACAGGTGCCGCCCCCACGTGATCATCTTAACAGACACAGAGAAAGCATTTGACAAAATCCACATCTCTTCACAATAAAAACACTCTACAGGGCGGCCCCTGCGGCTCAAGGAGTAGGGCGCCGGTCCCATATGCCGGAGGTGGCCGGTTCAAACCCAGCCCCGGCCAAAAACCACAAAAAAAAAAAAAAAAAAAAAAAATTAAAAACACTCTACAAACTAGAAGAGAGGAGAACTTCCTCAATCTGATCCAGGGCACCCATGAAAGGCCCACAGGCAACATTATGCTCAACAGTGAACAGCAGAAGCTTGCACACTAAGATTAGGAATATAACATGATGCTAGTTGTTACCAGTTCTACTCAACATTGCACTAAAGACTCTTACCAAGAGTCAGGCAAAAGAAAAAAATAAAAAGCATCTATTAATAGATTAGGAAAGAAGAAGTGAAACTATATTTGCAGATGACATCTCATATACAGAAAAATCCTAAGAAATACATTAAAAAACTACTCAAATAAACATATCCAGTAACAATGAAGGGTCCAAAATTCAACCGTATTAATATACACTTGCAATTAGAAATCCATTCTATTTATAATAACATCAAAAATAAGATACATAAAATATATTCTTTTTTTTTATTTTTTATTTTTTTGTAGAGACAGAGTCTCACTGTACCACCCTCGGGTAGAGTGCCATGGCATCACACGGCTCACAGCAACCTCTAACTCTTGGGCTTACGCGATTCTCTTGCCTCAGCCTCCCAAGCAGCATAAAATATATTCTTAAAATAAAATTAACAAAGGCCAGTGTGATGACTCACGCCTATAATCCTAACACTTGAGGAGGCTGAGGTACGTGGACTGCTTGAACTCAGGAGTTCAAGACCAGCCTGAGCAAGACCGAGACCCCCATCTCTAAAAATAGTGGGGTGTTGTGGCAGGTACCTGTAGTTTCCCAACTTCCGGGAGAGCTGAAGCAAGAACCCGAGCCCAAGAGTTTGAGGTTGCTGTGAGCTATGACACCATGACACTCTACCAAGGGCAACAAAGTGAGACTCTGTCTCAAAAATAAAGAAATAATAAATAAAATAAATTTAACAAAAGAAATATAAAACTTGTACAATGAAAATTACCAAACTTTTTTTTTTAATTATTTAAAAGAAGACTTAGGGAGTCTCACTATGTAGCCCAACGTGGTCTTTTAACTCCTGGCCTCAAGTGATCCTCCTGCCTTAGCCTCCCATATAGCCAGGAGTAAAGGCAAAGCTACTGTACTCAGTTTACCAAACACTGTTGAACAATATTAAAGACCTAAATAAATGTTAAGACATTCTGTATTCAAGGTGCACAGCCTACAGACATGAAAAAATGCTCATCATCCTTAATCATCAGAGAAATGCAAATCAAAACTACTTTGAGATATCATCTAACTCCAGTAAGATTAGCCCACATCACAAAATCCCAAAACCAGAGATGTTGGTGTGGATGTGGAGAAAAGGGAACACTTCTACACTGCTGGTGGGAATGCAAACTAATAGGTTCCTTTTGGAAAGATGTTTGGAGAACACTTAGAAATCTAAAAATAGACCTGCCATTCAATCCTACAATTCCTCTACTACCCTGTTTTCCCGAAAATAAGACAGTGTCTTATTTTAAGGTGTGCTCCCAAAGATGCGCTAGGTCTTATTTTCAGGGGACGTCTTATGTTTCCTCTAAGTAGGTCTTATTTTCAGAGGATGTCTTATTTTCGGGAAAACAGGGTAGGTATATACCCAGAAGACCAAAAATCACATTATAACAAAGATATTTGTACCAGAATGTTTATTGCAGCCCAATTCATAATTCCTAAGTCATGGAAGAAGCCCAAGTACCCATCAACCCATGAATGGATAAATAAATTGTGGTATATGTACACCATGGAATATTATGCAGCCTTAAAAAAGATGGAGACTTTACCTCTTTCATGTTTACATGGATGGAGCTGGAACATATTCTTCTCAGCAAAGTATCTCAAGAATGGAAGAAAAAGTATCCAATGTACTCAGCCCTACTATGAAACCAAGTTATAGCTTTCATGTGAAAGCTATAACCCAATTATAGCCCAAGAATATGAGGAAAGGGGACAGGGAGGGGAGAAGAGGGAGGATGGGTGGAGGGAAGGTGATTGGTGGGACTACACCTACTGTGTATCTTACAAGGGTACATGTGAAATTTACTAAATGTAGAATACAAATGTCTTAACACAATAACTAAGAAAATGCCATGAAGGCTATGTTAACCTGTTTGATGAAAATATTTCAAATTGTATGTAAAACCAGCACATTGTACCCCACCCCATGACTGCATTAATGTACACAGCTATGATTTAATTTAAAAAAAGAGAGAGAAGGGCGGCACCTGTGGCTCAGTGAGTAGGGCGCCAGCCCCATATGCCGAGGGTGGCGGGTTCAGACCCAGCCCCGGCCAAACGGCAACAGAAAAATAGCCGGGCGTTGTGGCGCACACCTGTAGTCCCAGCTGCTCGGGAGGCTGAGGCAAGAGAATCACGTAAGCCCAAGAGTTAGAGGTTGCTGTGAGTTGTGTGACACCACAGCACTCTACCCAAGGGCGGTACAGTGAGACTCTGTCTCTACAAAAAAAAAAAAAAAAAAGGGCGGCGCCTGTGGCTCAGCGAGTAGGGCGCCGGCCCCACATGCCGAGGGTGGCGGGTTCAAACCCAGCCCCGGTCAAACTGCAACAACAAAAAAAAAATAGCCGGGCATTGTGGCGGGCGCCTGTAGTCCCAGCTACTAGGGAGGCTGAGGCAAGAGAATCGCGGAAGCCCAGGAGTTAGAGGTTGCTGTGAGCCGTGTGACGCCACGGCACTCTACCCGAGGGCGGTACAGTGAGACTCTGTCTCTACAAAAAAAAAAAAAAAAAAAAAAAAAGAGATATTCTGTATTCATAGACAGGAAGACTTAATATTGTCAAGATTCAATGCAATCAGGCTGGTCAATCACGCCTGTAATCCTAGCACTGTGGGAAGCCCAGGCAGGTGGACTGCTTAAGTTCAGGAGTTCAAGACAAACCTGAACAAGACCCCATCTCTAAAACTAGCCAAGCACTGTGGCGGGCGCCGAAAGTCCCAGCTGCTTGGGAGGCTGAGGCAAGAGGATCTCTTGAGTCCAAGAGTTTGTTGAAGTTGCTGTGAACTATGATTTCACAGCACTCTACTAAGGGCAACAGATTGAGACTCTGTCTCAAAAAAAAAAAAAACAACAAAAAACAAAAAACAAAAACAAAAACAAAAAAAAAAGCTCAGCACCTGTAGTACACTGGTTATGGGCGTCAGCCACATATACTGAGGGTGGCAGGTTTGAACCCGGCCCAGGCCAGCTAAACAACAATGACAACTGCAACAAAAAATAGCCAGGCGTTGTGGCGGGTGCCTGTAGTCCCAGCTACTTGGGAGGTGGAGACAAGAAAATCGCTTGAGCCCAGGAGTTGGAGGTTGCTATGAGCTGTGATGCCATGGCACTCTACCCTGGGCAACAGCTTGAGGCTCTGCCTCAAAAAAAAAAAGATTCAACGCAATGCCTATCTCAATTTTAGCCAACTCCTTCTTTTTCAAGAAATTGACAGGCTGACCCTAAAATTTGTGGAACAAAAGAGACTCTGAATAGCCCAAGCAATCTTGGGAAAAGGCGGGGGGAGACAAAAAGTTGGAAGACTCACACTACCTGGTTTCAAAACTTACTACAAAGTTAACAATAATCAAGGCAGTGTAGTAGTGGCACCAGGACAGACATACAGATGAACAGAACAGACTAGGGAGTCCATAAATGAATCCAAAACATTACAGTTAACTGATTTTCAACAATGGTGTCAAGACAATTTGCTGGAGAAAAATGGTATTTTCAATAAATGGTGCTGGTACAACTGGATTTCCACATGCAGAAGAAAACAGATGGATCCTCACTTTATGCCATATCCAAAAATTAACTCAGAATGGATCAAAGACCTAAAACTATAAAACTTTGAGGAAAAAATGGATAAATCTTTGTGACTCTGGGTTAGGCAGTGGTTTCTTACATATGACATCAAAAGCACAAGCAACAAAAGGGAAAGGAAATAAACTGAACTTCATCTAAATTAAAAACTTTTGTGTATCAAAGGACACAACAAAAAAGTGAAAAGAGGCCTGGCCCAGTGGTTCATGCCTGTAATCCCAGCACTCTGAGAGGCTGAGGCGGGTGGATTGCTCGAGCTCAGGACTTTGAGAACAGCTGAGCAAGAATGAGGCCCTATCTCTAAAAATAGCCAGGTGTTGTGGTGGGCACCTGTAGTCTCAGCTACTTGGGAGGCTGAGGCAAGAGAATCGCTTAAGCCCAAGAGTTTGAGGTTGCTGTGAGCTGTACCATGACACTTTACCAAGGGTGACAAAGTAAGACTCTGCCTCCAAAAAAAAAAAATAGTGAAAAGAAAACCCACTGAATGGAGGAAGCTTTCATAATCATGCATCTGATGTAAGAAATTTGTATCGAGAATACGTAAGAACTCCTGCAACTCAATTATGAAAAGACAAAATAACCCAATTATAAGACGGGCACAACTGACGCACACATGCCCAGTGCTGGCTCCCAGTCTTAAAACTGGAGTGACAATTTCTGAATCCCATGTCCTCATTTTCTGTCCTTCTCTCCCAGTTCCTGCTCCTCCAAAAACCAAAGCAAAGGCTTTGAAGGCCAAAAAGCATCACTGAAAGGCATCCCAATCCACAAACACAGGTCATGTGTTGCCTGCCTTCTGGTGACCCGTGACACCCTGGCTCCACAGGCAGCCCAAATACCTCTGCCCCAGGAGAAATGAGCCTCACAACCAAGATGTCACCAGAGGGCGGTGCCTGTGGCTCAAAGGAGTAGGGTGCCAGCCCAGCCCCGGCCAAAAACAAAACAAACAGAAAAAGATGTCACCAGACTGCTGAGCCTGCCACAAAAACGAAAGACAACAACAGCACGTTGTGCCTGTATAGTTATAAATACCAACAGGCGCTAGACCCGACAGCCGTGAGACACTCTCAAAGCTGACAGGCCCTGACCAGTCTGCTAGAGAGAAGCCTGGTGAGGAGGATGCCCTGGGGGCTGACAACAGAATGGGGTCATCTGGACCTGAGTCCAACAGGCTAATTCTCAATGTATGTCTTTTCACCGTATTACAAAAATGAGCACAGGATCAGAATAGATGTTTCTCCAAAGAAGACAAGCAGCCAATAGCACAAAATGCTCAGCCTTGTATTTCCACCAGGAAACACAAATCACAGCCACTACAACATGCCACCAAGGAGGAAGGAAAATTTGAGTTCTGCTGGGAGTTGGGGGACTCAGAAAGTGTTCCCAGGACAACCAAAGGCACAGTGGCTGGATGAGTTGGTTGCAGGGGACACCAGAATTCTTTCCATTGAAGTCAGGGGACAGCATCACCACTTCACGCTCTGCAAGGGTTCCCCCACCCCTTTGGGATCCCTGTCCTCACCTTGCCATAGAGCTCCTCCTGTCCCCCCCCACAGTACCAGCTTCCTGCACCCCACAGCACACTCACACCTGCGGGCCCGAGTGCTGTGTTCCTCTGCTCACCTGGCTGCTGATGTTCACTTGGTCTTGGGGCCATGTTCCCCTTGGAGCAGCCTTCCTGGGCACCTGGCCTTAGGGCCCTGTTGCCTGCCTGCCATTCTGCCTGCACCCACCCCCTGGGTCTGGTGGGGACAGTGAAGGGCAGCTCCCAGGAGGGGGACAGCTCCACCACTCACCGGGTCTAGAAGCTCATCATCCAGCTCCATGTTACTCATCTGTCCGATTTGGAAAAATGCAGAACGAGGTGACTAAAAGCAGAAGAGAAATCATGAGGGCGTATGAACACCAGAAGGTGGTGACTGCATGTCCTTGCTTCTTCCCCACATTCTGGCTCCACCCCACCCTGCCCAGGCAGCTCACACAGGAACAGGTTGAGGCGACCAGGACCAACCTCCCTGGGTGCTAGAGTCCAGGGCTGCTCCGGCCACCCATGGCCTGTCAAGGAGAAGGCCAGCCCCAGCAGAGACACTCTAGGCTCCTTGCTCTAAACTGAAGATGAGGCACCTACTACCCCACCCCTGCCACGGGGCTCTACCCTCCCTGCCAGCTGGTCCTGATGTGCTGCTTGGCCCCCTGCCACCTCCACAAAGTCTGTTTGATGAGGCTCCTCAGGATCCCGAGACACAGACAGCTTCACATGCCTGGCCTGTCTTCAAGTGTGTTAATGCTGCCCTCCCTCCTCGACAGGCAACCGTGGGGCAGCCAGCACCACTGCTATGGCACCCAGGCAGCTCTCCGTACCGCTGTCACAGTGCCTCCTCAGCGGATGCAAACCCACTGAGCACTGGCCAGGCTGAGGTGGCCAGGCCTAAAAGGGACCAAATGGGGCCAAGGCCAGGCTGGGATAAGACGGGCACTCATGTGTTCATCCTTCTTTCTCCAGAGGCCACATTAGTTCTCCAATTTCAACTATTTCTTCAATCTACCAACATTTCTAGGGGGGGGAAGGGAAGAAGGGCTGGTTCCTCTGGTAGGGTTACCTGTGTCAGCTCAATGAGCCCTGTTAGTAGAAAGAAGCGCCAGAAATAAGCTCTGCAGTAGAGAGGCAACCCCAAGACTGCTATCCCCACCCTGGTTGGTGGCTGTGCTAGCTGCCTCGTTTGCCCACCTGCTGATCTCCCCTCATCTTCTCCACCAACATTCTCTGGACCCACCCAGAAAGCCATAGTGGTTCTTAGTGACACAAAACCACAGGTAACAGTGCCAGGAGCCAGCTGGGCCAGGATGAGGACAGGATAAGGCTCTCAGCCTGCCAGGCAAGGCACACGAAGTGCTTGCTGGACCACTGCACTGACCATGAAACGACTGAGCTGCACGTCATCAAGGACCATAGGGACCCAAAGTGGAACTCCACATAGCATATGCCCTGAAGCATTGTCAGCAGTATCTGAGGACCACACTGAGAGAGGGGTGGGGACAGTCCCACAACTTGCCCTGTGTACCAGACCTGGAGAACTCCCACTGGGCCACATCTGCACCCACAAAAGCATCACCTGGCAGCAGTGGGAAGAGGTATGAATGTGTGCAGCCAACACAGGGCGTGTGGCAGGTGGGACATCCACCCCAATTAGGGAATTCATTCATTATTTCTGCCTAAAATAAAAGGATGCGGCTTGGAAAGCAGGACACTGCCAGCCTTCTTCAGCTTTATCTTTTACGCTGGAAAAAACACACATTTACTTGAAGCAATTCTTGGTATAGTCCTTTCTTTTGCAAGTGTAAGTTAAATTAAATACTCGTTCCTAAAACCACTAACGCACACAAGCTGAATGAACCTGAAGGGCATGACTCGCTGAGAGAGGTCAACCCACAGAACATTCCACAGAAGAGCTCGCCACCAGTTCCCTAATGCTGGAGGCAGACTGCAGGCTGGAGAGGAGGCAGTGATGGCCACGGCTAGGAGGGCTGTGACTGCAAAGAGGCTGGACACAGAGAGCTCTGTGGTGATGGAAACATCCTGCATCTTGCACTGCACCGGGACAAGCTTGTGGATCTGTATGGGCTCCAGCTGCGACCACTAAGGGACACGTGGCACAGTATACACAGGCCTCTCTGCACTGTCTTTGCAACTTCTTGTGAATCCATAATTACTTAAAAGTTAAAAATTTTTTAACAGGCCAGGCACAGTGCTCATACCTGTAACCCTAGCACTTTAGAGACCCAGGTAGGAGGACTGTTTGACACCAAGAGTTTGAGACAAGTCCGGACAACACAAGACCCTTGCCTCTACAAAAATAGAAAAATTAGCCAGGCATTATGGTGCCTGTAGTCCTGGCTACTTGGAGGGCTGAGGCAGGGGGAATGCTTGAGCCCAGAAGTTTAAAGATGCAGCCCAGGTGAAAGAGTAAGGCCCCGTGTTTGCTCCCTGCCAACCAAAATAATTTCATAGACAAGTGGGACTATGTCAAAGTTAACAACTTCTACACATCAAAGGAAACAATAAACAGAAAAAGCAACCTACAAAATGAGAGAAAATCACACATCGGATTAGTGAATAAAACTCCGAATACAGTGGCACCTCTGTAAGCTGACCATCTAAGAACTGTAACAAACTGGTCAACATACAGAGGTAGCCAACATAAGGAACTAAGTCTACTGTACTGATATGTACATGTGGTACATGTCCTGTCTATACAAATTTGGTCAATTTAAGATAGGGAGATGGTCATGTAGGGAGGTTCTACTGTATATAAAGAACTCCTGGCTCGGGGCGGCGCCTGTGGCTCAGTGAGTAGGGCGCCGGCCCCATATGCTGAGGGTGGCGGGTTCAAACCCAGCCCCGGCCAAACTGCAACAACAAGAAAAATAGCCGGGCATTGTGGCGGGCACCTGTAGTCCCAGCTGTTCGGGAGGGTGAGGCAAGAGAATCGCGTAAGCCCAAGAGTTAGAGGTTGCTGTGAGCCGTGTGACGCCACAGCACTCTACCCGAGGGCGGTACAGTGAGACTCTGTCTCTACAAAAAAAAAAAAGAACTCCTGGCTCAGTACCTATAGCTCACTGAGTAGGGTGCCAGCCACATACACCAAGGCTGGCAGGTTCAAGCCTGGCCAGGGCCTGCTAAACAACAATGACAATTGCAACAAAAGTAGCTGGATGTTGTGGTGGATGCCTGTAGTCCCAGCTGAGGCTGAGGCAAGAGAATCGCTTAAGGGCAGCACCTGTGGCTCAAAGGAATAGGGCACTGGTCCCATACGCTGGAGGTGGCGGGTTCAAACCCAGCCCCAGCCAAAAACTGCAAAAAAAAAGAGAATCGCTTAAGTCAGTGGTTCTCAACCTTCCTAATGCCACGACCCTTTAATATAGTTCCTCATGTTGTGGTGACCCTCAAACGTAAAATTATTTTTGTTGCTACGTCATAACTATAATTTTGCTACTGTTATGAATCATAATGTAAATATCTGATATGCAGGATGTATTTAGGTGACCCCTGTGAAAGAGTCGTTCAACCTCCAAAGGGGTCATGACCCACAGGTTGAGAACCACTGGCTTAAGCCCAAGAGTCTGAGGTTGCTGTGAGTTGTGATGCCATAGCACTCTACCGAGAATGACATAATGACACTCTGTCTCAAAAAAAACTCCTACACCTCACCCACAAAACCCCCAAACAACCTGATTAAAACGTGGGCAAAGGACCTGAATAGACGTTTCTCCAAAGAAGATACACAAATGGCCAATAAGCACATAAGAAGCTCAAAACCATAGTGAGTTTTTACTTCATACCCATTAGGATGGCTGCTATTAAAAAAGAAAGAACAGGCTCGGCGCCTATGGCTCAAGTGGCTAAGGCACTAGTCACATACACCTGAGCTGGCCGGTTCGAATCCAGCCCGGGCCCACCAAACAACAATGATGGCTACAACCAAAAAATAGCTGGGCATTGTGGCGGGCGCCTGTGGTCCCAGCTACTTGGGAGGCGGAGGCAGGAGAATCACTTGAGCCCAGGAGTTGGAGTTTGCTGTGAGCTGTGATGCCAAGGCTCTCTACCCAGGGCGACAGCTTGAGGCTCTGTCTCAAAAAAAAAAAGAAAGAAAGAAAGAACAAGTGTTAGGAAGGAGGTAAAGAAATTGGAACTTTCTGTGCACTGCTGGTGGGAATGTAAAATGATATAGCCACTGTGGAAAATGGTAGCGCAGTTGCTCAAAAAACCAAATATGAAACCACCATATGATCCAGCAATTCCACCTCTGGGTAAATACCTAAAAGAATTGAATGGGCAGCGCCTGTGGCTCAGTGGGTAGGGCATCGGCCCCATATACCGAGGGTGATGGGTTTGAACGTGGCCCCGGCCAGCTAAAACAGCAGTGGCAACAGCAACAAAAATAGCTGGGTGTTTTGGTGGGCATCTATAGTCCCAGGTACTTGGGAGACTGAGGCAAGAAAATTGCCCTAGCCCAAGAGCCGGAGGTTGCTGTAAGCTGTGATGCCACAGCACTCTACCAAGGGTGACAAAATAAGATTCTGTCTCAAAAAAAAAAAAAAAAAGAACTGAAAGCAGAGTTTCAAGGAGACCACTGTACAGGCATGTTCACAGCAGCGCCACACACACTAGTAGGATGTGGAAGCAACCCAAGTGTCCAACACCAGATGAGTGGATAAGCAAAGGTGGTCCATGCACCCAATGAAGTAATGCAGCCATCGAAAGGAATGACCACACTGACAAAGCTACCACACAGATGGACCTCGAGGACATCCTGCTGAGTGAAATGAGCCATCCACAAGAACACAAATCCTATCTGAGCCCAAGGATGCAGGTCCCGAGAGCAGTCAGAGGCAGAAGGCAGATGGTAGCCAGGCAGAGGGATGAAGGGGAATTGTTTTATGGGTACAGAGTTTCAGTTCTGCAAGAGATTCATTCTGGAGATCAGTTGCTCAACTACATAAATATACTTCACACAGCCGAACTATGTACTTAAAATTAAAGTGGTAAATTTTATGACTTTTTTTTAACCACAATTTAAACATATTTCAAATAACTGTAAAGACTGTCTGCTGCTCCACTTGGCCCACTCTGCACTTATTGGGCACCTACCTGGTGCCAGGCTCCCCATAAGGATACAGAGGTTGCCCTGGGGGTTGGGGAAGCAGCCTCCAGGCACAGGAGCATTTAAGCTGAGAATCCGCAGCTGAAAAGGAGCAAGATATGCTGAGTGTGTGTGTGTGTGGGGGGGGAGGGTGGCAGTGGGAATTGTCCTAGTAATGGGGATAGTGTCATGAAGCCTGTTCTGTGGACTGTGACCTGTACTCAACATCCTCTGGCCATGTCCAGGCCTACCACTATGTCCCTCAGCTCTCTGCACTGTTGGACCACAAGCTTTGCCCACGTCCTCCTTAACTGGCTCTATCCCACACATGCTGGGTGCTGGCAGGTACTCCTTAAAGGCAACAGGGACAAAGAATTTAGGGACCGCTCAGGGAGGGAGCTGCCCCTACGCAAAGGAAAGACAGGGGCAGCTGGGGGAAGGAATACTCCATAACAAGGCCGAGCCACGCTGAGGAGCAGGCTCAAGTAGAGAAGAGCTCAAGGGACTACTGGGGATGACTACAGGACCTTCCTTGTAGCTGTGGGACACCCCCAGGCCTCTAGCATTCCTCAGACTGTGCTCCCCTAAGATCCCTACCCTGTTGGGGTCTCAGGCTAAGCTCCCAGGAATGTCTTGTCTTTACGCATACCTCAAATACCCCTCCTCTAACCCCTGGAGCCGTCTGGTCCTGGCTCAAGCAGATTTTTTCTTTTCTTTTTTTTTTTGGTAGAGACAGGGTCTCACTTTATGGCCCTCGGTAGAGTGCCATGGCCTCACACAGCTCACAGCAACCTCCAACTCCTGGGCTTAAGTGATTCTCTTGCCTCAGCCTCCCAGGTAGCTGGGACTACAGGCGCCCACCACAGCGCCCGGCTTTTTTTTTTTTTTGTAGAGACAGGGTCTCATTTTATGGCCTTCGGTAGAATGCCGTGGCCTCACACAGCTCACAGCAACCTCCAACTCCTGGGCCCAAGCGATTCTCCTGCCTCAGCCTCCCGAGTAGCTGGGACTACAGGCGCCCACCACAACGCCCGGCTGTTTTTTGGTTGCAGTTTGGCCAAGGCTGGGTTTGAATCCGTCACCCTCGGTATATGGGGCTGGCGCCTTACCGACTGAGCCACAGGCGCCGCCAGCACATTTTTTTCTTTCAACTGCTAAGTGAAACTAAATCAACCAGATTCTTTCTGTAAGTTCTCAAAATGGTTGGCTCCCACTGCCTACATCCATGACCATGACTTGCTGGCTGACTTCACCCAGACAGGCAGTGACCATCATCCTCTCACCCAGCAAGACGGGCCTGAGAACAGGAACAGCAATCCACAGGCAGCCCTGAGGGCCTGTGCTGCTGCCCAGCCTCCATCAGACCCCTCCCCAGGATGCCCTTCCCAACACAGCTACCTTCAGGGTGCTCAGGGTGTCTGTGCAAATGTGGCAACAATGCCACTGTCCAACTCTGGAAAGGGCCAGGAGGCAGCCAGGACAAACTCTCACATTCTGTTTACGGGATCACTCCTACAGAGAAGTTATTGGCCTGGAGACCCATGTGTATACCACCACGGTGGCCCTGCTGTGACGTCCACTTGCTGGTCAGAGCAGACCCTCCCCCAAGAAAGACAGCATCAAGAAATGTAAGGAGCTGCCAACAGAGTCACACATGAATGTCAAAAACAAAGATGAGGCGGTGCCTGTGGCTCAAAGGAGTAGAGCGCCGGCCCCATATACAGGAGGTGGTGGGTTCAAACCCAGCCCCAGCCAAAAAAAAAAGATGAATCACTTTTGCGTCACTGCTTTTAACATTACTGAGAAGGACTAACACGTATTTATTAAAAGTGTGTTTTTTGGCCAAGTACAGTGGTTCATGCCTATAATCCTAGAACTCTGGGAGGCCAAGGCAGGAGGGTTGCTTGAGCTCAAGAGCTGGAGCCCAGCCTGAGCAAGCGTGAGACCCCATCTCTCCTTAAAATAGGAAAACTGAGGCAAGAGGATCATTTGAGCCCCAGAGTTTGAAGTTACTGTGAGCTATCATCACGCCATAGCACTCTCCCCAGGCCACAGAGTAAGATTCTGTCTCAAAAAAAAAAACAAAAAACAAAAAACCAGCTGGGAAGGGCGGCACCTGTGGCTCAAGGGAGTGGGGCGCTGGCCCCATATGCTGGAGGTGGTGGGTTCAAACCCAGCCCTGGCCAAAACTGCAAAAAGAAAAAATAATAACCAGCTGGGCCTTGTGGCAGCGCCAGTAGTCCCAGCTACTCAGGAGGCTGAAAGAGGATGGCTTGAACCCAGGAATTTGAGGTTGCAGTGAGCTAAGCTAAGGCCATGGCACTCTAGCCTGGGCAATAGAGCGATACTCTGTCTCAAAACAAAAAGTATGTTTTTGACAGGCACCATGCTAGGTGCTATTCATGCATTAACTTTTTCGCAAATGAGAAAACTAAGGATATGGAAGCTCCACGCCTCACTCTAGACCAGTGGTTCTCAACCTTCCTAATGTCACGACCCACAGGTTGAGAACCGCTGCTATAGACCCTTGCTAGTCCAGTGCTCTCAGAGTACAAAGCCTCCCAGGCTACTGGCCTAACAGGTCTGCCAGTCTCTAGACTCCACCCTTCCCATCAGTTGGTGGAGGCACACCAAGCATCCTTTAGGACTGGAATCCCCAGGATCCTGTGGGTTCTCCCAGAGATAACCATATTCAAACCCTGCTCATGTGCCCTGCAAGGCCACCCTCCATGCCCCACACTGCATTCCAGACTATGTGTTCTTCAAGATGGAGCCCCACTGTGACCTCTTCTGCCCCTGGGGCCCCTCAGACAGTCCTCCCAAGGTGCTGGGCCTGTTTCTTTTGGGAAAGGAGCTTCTTCTTTTTTTTTTTTTGTAGAGACAGAGTCTCACTTTATGGTCCTCGGTAGAGTGCCATGGCATCACACAGCTCACAGCAACCTCCAACTCCTGGGCTTAAGCGAGTCTCTTGCCTCAGCCTCCCGAGTAGCTGGGACTACAGGCGCCCACCACAACGCCCAGCTATTTTTGTTTTTTTTTGGTGCAGTCAGCTGGGGCCGGGTTTGAACCCGCTGCCCTCGGTATATGGGGCCGGGCGCCTTACCGACTGAGCCACAGGCACCGCCCAAGGGAAAGGACCTTCTTTATGCACCTGTGTCCTAGCCAGCTACAGAGCAAGTACGCAATCAATTATTTGTAATTGTTTAATAGCAGCTGATCAGTCATTAAATATAAACAAAAAGCTTAAAATTATTTTTAAGGGAATAGATAACAAATTTTTCCCAAAATAGCCTTTACCTGTTTGTAAAGAGAAATAGGAAACCCCAAAACATTCAGTCCTGCGATAAACCTACATTCAACCTCAATCAAGTTTTCCGATCTCTTTCCCTATTAGCCCTTAAAGGCACTTTTCTCCTATCTTGTGGACTTCAGATTACTTTTTTTAAAACAGAAAAAAGAAAAGAAAAAAGAAAAAATATATCAAGAATAAAATCACCCTGGCACCAACACTTTAAATTATCCACCTCAGATTACTTCTCACACAGACCATAGAAAACAAAGCAAGAAAGCAGATTTCACTTTAAAGGGAGCTGAACCTCATCTGATGAGTAAAGAGTAGGCTTTGACCTTCACTGTCTGATGCAATTCCAAGGGATTAGGAAAACTTATAAATTCTACAGAAACACCCTGATGTTTGTGTCTGTCCTTCTTAATATTTAAGCACTACATAAGTTATTTTTTTTTGAGACAGAGTCTTACTACGTTGCCCTCAGTAGAGTGCTGTAATATCACAGCTCACAGCAACCTCAAACTCTTGGGCTTAAGTGATTCTCTTGCCTTAGCCTCCCAAGTAGCTGGGACTACAGGTGCCCACCACAATGCCCAGCTATTTTTTTTGTTGCTGTAGTTGTCATTGTTGTTTAGCAGGCCCGGACTGCTTCCAACCTGCCAGCCCAGGTGTGTGTGGTGTGGCCAGCACTGTAACCAGGTACCTATGGGCACTGAGCCTCACAATATAAGTTTTTAAAAGGCATAAAACGAAAAGAAAAAAAGTAAAGAATAATTGTAGAAGAGATTAAGACCAAGCAATCAATAAAAATGGTCATTAACTCAAAATTAACATACAGGAAAATAAATGTAACTCAAGTGCATATTGACATGCTGACATTACGACCTGACATACTGGTTATTGATTTTGCCTATACATGCCAAGTTCAAATTAGGTGCTAAGGAAAACTGAGTACATATACTTATCATTCTCAAGATCACCCCCAAAGCCTTACTGACCTCCCACAAAGAAAGGTGGCAGGCAGAGGTCTTCAGTCACTCTCACTGAAAGAGAAAACTCTGCAATGTGGACTGTCAGAATCTCCCAAGATTCAAACATTGAATAAATAACATTGGCTGCTCATGTATTTATTATAACTTTTTAAGAGAGCCTCCTGCCTCCCCTGAAAGGCCATTCTGGGGTGCACTGTCAGGGCATCAACCAACCCCCTGGCTGCGCTCGGCCCACCGGCTCCTCAAACTCGCCTATCCCCACCTGCTCCACCACCCCTTCCACCTTCCCAAGAGTCCCCCCAAGACGCCAGAAACCCAGCTCCAAGGCCAGTCGTGCCATTCCCCAAGCACGCTGAGGGAGCGAACCTAACCCACTGGTGGCTCGATCGCCGGGTCTCAGAGCCAGGTCGCCCCGGCACTGCCCGTAGGGGCCTCACCTGGCGCGAGGCTGCGGGCCCGGCCCCATTCAGCAGCGGTGCCCCTGCGTCGGGGCGCGCCGTCCTCCGAAGCAGCGGCGCTGTCTCCTCGTCGTCCCGGTCGCGGCCTGACCACGACACCTTCTTGGAGACGTTGGCCATGGCCGGCCGCTTAGGGCACACCGGCCAGGAAACGCCACCGCCCGGGTGTTTGGTCTGGTGACCCGCGCCGGCAGCCACGTGACCCGTGATGGCATTCACGTGACCCTTCTCGGAGCCCACGTGACACGCGATGGCGTCTGACGAGGGCCATCGCGCGCGCCAGGGTTTCAGGGAGCCGCGGTCGGGGCTGCTTGCAGCCCGGCTGCCCGCGCCACCTGGGCGGCCAACGTCCTTGGGGAAGGCAAGGCGGGAGCGGAGACGGGGGCGCGCTTTGCCCGAGGCAGACCGCGGATTAGAACTGCGAAAGGGCTGGTGGAATCAGAACCCCACTGCGCAGCCCCGCAGTCCTAGCGGACGCCGGCGACAGTGCTTAACGCGCGCTAAACCCCTGAGTTAAGGTTTCTTGGGAAACAGAATGTGTGCACAGGCCCCAAGAGTCACCCTGAATTTTTTTTTTTTTTTTTTTTTTTGTCGAGGCAGAGTTCTACCCTATGCCCTGAGGAGAGGGCAGTGGCGTCGTAGCTCACTGCAACCTCAGACTCGGGCTGTGGGCATCCTGCTGCCTCAGCCTCCGGGGCTACGGGATTACAGGTGCTCGCCGCTGCGCCCGGCTGGGTTTTTCCATTTTTTTCACGAGTTGGGGTCTCACTCTCCCTCAGACAAGCCTTGAACTCCTGAGCTTGAGCAATCCTCCCGCCTCAGCCTCCCACAGTGCTGGGATTCCAGGCGTGAGCCACCACGTCCGGCCTGAATTTTTTTTATTAACGGTGGAGGGAAGAGGGAAATCTGATTGCGCTTGAGCTGAGCAAGCCAGGTCGGCCCCCATGGGACGGCCTCGGCCCACCCCCCCAGGCGCACCCCCCCGCCCCCAGGCGCTGCTCTCCTGTAAAGTTCTGGCAAAAGTTGCTTTGGATAAGCCTGGAAGAGGGACACCCTGCTGAACAAGGAGGCGTCTTCTTCCCTCTTATCAGTGTCCTGAAAGACAAGAACTGAAGAACTGTCCTCAATTAAAGGAGACAGTTTAAACAAGGCACCACGTGGGCTGCAATATCGGGACTTAGCTAATAGTGTTGTAACAATGTTAAATTTAGCTAATAGTGTTGTAACTGTTACATTTCCCAAATGCGGGCGGGATGGGCCTGTAATCCCACCACTCTGGGAGTGTTAAACCCAGGAGTTCCCCCAGGAGCCATACAGCCAGGGAATTCGAATTTCCAAGGGAGTCCTTCAATGGAGAAATGGCCAGCGACTGCCTCAGTGTTCCAACATGGGATTTCTGAGAGCAGCCCCCAGTTGTCTGTGGCTTTGGTTTTATAGGGTAAAACTTTTCCAGGGGGCAAGCAAGGGTTATTACAGAAGCGAAAATAGTTAAAGGGGTAGGAGGAATCACGAGGGTAGTTAGTCATTTTACACAATGCTATGATCATAAGATCCTTACAAAATAGGTACAGACCACAGTGTCCTGGGGGGGAATACAGGGAAGGGAACTTATAGGTAAGGGAACTAAAGCTATAATTACTAGGGCCACAATCACAAGCAAATGCATTTACAGTTACACAATGTGAGGGCAAACAAGAGGAAGTAGTTTTGAAGGTAAAAGGGAGTAAATAGTAACATGGAGTTTACCTCATTCTTTTAACATTTCAATATCATATGTGGAGGGTATGAACACCACCTTAACATAATCATGAGGGTAGTTAGTGACTTTCTACACAATACTAATAATTCTAACAGTTCTAACTAGGTACACTTAAAATACCATCCAATGGGTGGGGAGGCAAGTGGAACTGGTTTTTAAAAAAAGCAATAAAATGTAACAAAACAACAGAATGGAGTCAGGCCTGCTTTGCCTCCCTGCTGATTCTCAGGAATGAGAGTTACAACACAATGGAGTGAGGCTTAGCTTCTCTTTCACCCTAACAGGAGGCCAAGATGGGGCAAGAGGACCCCTTGAGCTCAGAAGTTGGTGACTGGCTGATTAAGAGGGACATCCCGGGCTTGGTGCCTGTACCTCAACGGTTAGGGTGCCAGCCACATACACAGCAGCTAGCGGGTTGGAATCCAGCCTGGGCCTGTGCAACAATGAGGACAATAACCAAAAAATAGCTAGGTGTTGTGGCAGGCACCTGTAGTCCCAGCTACTTGGGAGGCTGAGGCAAGAAATTCACTTAAGTCCAAGAGTTTGAGGTTGCTATGAGCTGGGATGCCATGGCACTCTACCCAGAGCAACATAGTGAGACTCTGTCTCAAAAAAAAAAAAAAAGAGGGACACTCTGTTTCTACTAAAAATAAAATAATTAGTCTGCATTGTGGCAGGTGGCCTGTAGTCCCAGCTATTTGAGAGGCTGAGGCAAAAGGATTACTCAAGCCCAAGAGTTGAGGTTGCTGTAAGCTATGATGATGCGATGGCATTCTACCCAGGGCAACAGAGTAAGATTGTCTCAAAAAAACAAAACAAAAAAAAAAGTGTTTTTTTCATAGGTGTGCGCTGACTTTACCCTTTTGAAGAATGGTGATGACGAGGGCATTGTGACCTTAGTTTTATATACCAGAAATGAAGCTAACTTCCACAAGGCCCCAGGAACAGGCAGGAATGAAACCTGGATTGGTTTGGTTTGAAAACTCTCGTTCTCGGCTGCTCTGACTCTAAAGCAGACAGCAAGCTCCCAGGAGTTCAGAGGTGGGACAGGCCCCCTTCCCAGGCTGCTCAGAGGCAGGGACCAAAACAAAGATGTCCCGTTGCTCCCACCCAAAGGCAGAGTGAGATGGAGGAAGAGTTCCAGAAAATATCACAGGAGATAGGGAAAGAAAAGATGTTTGGGAAGGAGGGGCTCTCCATACAGTTAGATATGACAGGGGGAAGCAGAAGGCAGGTGTGACTCACGGAGCCATCACATAGGCACCCCAGCAGTTTCCAGTTCTAAAATACCATCCCTGGCCTTGACTCAAGAGCAGGGGAGGCAAGCTGGGCTGCACTTAAGCTTAAGGCCTGGAATTGCTGGGGCCTGCAAAAATTTCTGCAGCGATGCTACTAAGAGACTTAAGGGACTCATTTAGGGCACCTTTCTGAGGGGGGTTAGCTGGACAGGACTGTGCCCACTGGCTTCCTCCTTGTAGGTGAGGGATGGCCAGACACTGGCCAAGAACTTTGCCAAGCTGAAACCACCTATGCATGAGACAGAGGGTCTTGGGCCCCTCATAGGTCTGCTAATGTAGCTTCCTTGCTTTTTTTTTTTTTTTTTTTTTTTGGTTTATTTGGCTGGGGCTGGGTTTGAACCCGCCACCTCCGGCATATGGGACCGGCGCCCTACCCCTTGAGCCACAGGCACCACCCATCCTTGCTTTTTTTTTTTGTGGTTTTTGGCCGGGGCTGGGTTTAAACCCGCCACCTCCAGCATATGGGACCGGCACCCTACTCCTTGAGCCATAGGCGCCGCCCCCTCGCTTTTTTTTTTGAGACAAAGTCTTACTTTGTTGCCCTCGGTAGAGTGCTATGGCATCATAGCTCACAGCAACCTCAAACTCCTTGGCTTAAGCAATTCTCTTGCCTCAGCCTCCCAAGTAGTGGGGACTATAGGCACCTGCCACAATGCCCAGCTAGTTTTGCAGATGAGGTCTCTATCTGGCTCAGACTGGTCTCAACCCTGTGAGCTCAGGCAATCCACCCGCCTCAGCCTCCTAAGTGCTGAGATTACAGGCGTGAGCCCGGCTTCCTCACTTTTAAAATGGGGAGGGTTGAAAAAGAGAAATCTGAGGACTAGACCCATTCTCAACTCAGCGGTTCGAGGCCTCTTCCTCATCCCCACCACCTACCACCCTCTTTTCTCCTGTCTGTACCAGCTGGCTTTCTAATTCTTGGAATCTTGCTTTTGGGTCTTCTCTGGGAATCCCAAAGCTATGGGATTAATTTCCATCACACAGAAACTTAAAGTAAAATGCATCTATTCTAATTGTGAATACAGGCTTTTAAACAAACACACACACAAAAAAAACCTGCTACAATTTGGAATTCTTAAAAAGAAAAAAAAAAAAAAAGTGGTTCACACTTGTAATCCTAACACTCTGGGAGTCTGAGGCAGGTGGTGGATGCCCAGAGCCCAGGAGTTCGAGTAAGAGCCAGGTCCTATCTCTAATAAAAATAGAAAACTGGCTCGGCGCCTGTGGCTCAAGACGCTAAGGCGCCAGCCACATACACCTGAGCTGGCAGGTTCGAATCCAGCCCGGGCCCACCAAACAACAATGACGGCTGCAACCAAAAAATAGCCCCGCGTTGTGGCGGGCACCTGTGGTCCCAGCTGCTTGGGAGGCGGAGGCAGGAGAATCGCTTGAGCCCAGGAGTTTGAGGTTACTGTGAGCTGTGATGTCACAGTACTCTACCCAGGGTGACAGCTTGAGGCTCTGTCTCAAAAAAAAAAAAAAAATAGAAAATTAGCTGTGTGTTGTGGCAGGTGCCTGTAGTCCCAGCTGCTCGTGAGGCTGAGGCCAGAGGATCACTTGAGCCCAAGAGGTTTTATTTTTTGCAGTTTTTGGCCAGGTTCAGGGTCCGAACCCACCACCTCTGGCATATGGGGCCAGCGCCCTACCCCGTTGAGCCACAGGCACCACCCAGCCCAAGAGTTTGAAGTTGCTATGAGCTATGACACCATGATATTCAACCCCAGGGTGGTGGAGTGAGACTCTGTCTTACAAAAAAAAAAAAAAAAAAAGGGTGGTGCCTATGGCTCAGTGAGTAGGGCGCCAGCCCCATATACCGAGGGTGGCAGGTTCAAACCCAGCCCTGGCTGAACTGCAACCAAAAAATAGCTGGGCGTTGTGGTGGGTGCCTGTGGTCCCAGCTTCTCAGGAGGCTGAGGCAGGAGAATCGCGAAAGCCCAAGAGCTGGAGGTTGCTGTGAGTCCTGTGACATCATGGCACTCTACCGAGGGCAGTAAAGTGAGACTCTGTCTCTACCAAAAAAAAAAAAAAAGACTAGTAATACCAAGTGTTGGCAAAGATATTGAGAAATGGGAACCATCATGTATTGCTGCTGGAAATGTAAACTTAACACAGCAACTTTGGAAAACAAGTTGACAGTTTCTTTGAAAGTCTAGACATGAATTCACCATCCACCCATACAAAGACTGGTATGAGAATATTCAGAAAAGCTTTATTCACAATAACCAAAAACTGGAAATAATCCAGATGTCCACCAATGTGTGAATGTATAAACAAAACATGGTCTGTCCGTACAGTGGAATATCACTCAGCCACAAAGAGAAATGAAGTGCTGACACACACTACAATGTGGATGAACCTTGAAAACGCGATGCTAAGGGCAAGAATCAGACATAAAATCCATATGATATGACTCCATTTATATGAAATGTCCAGAACAGGCAAATCCACAGAAGAAAAAGCAGATAAGTGGTTGGCAGGGGCTGGGGAGGATCTGGGTGGGGAGAGAAGTGATTGCTAAAAGCCCATGTTTTGGGAGTGGCAACAGAAATGTTCTAAAACCAGATTGTGGTGATGGCTGCACAACTCAGCAAATTTACTAAAATCTTTGAACTATATACTTAAAATGGGTGAATTTTATAATATGTAGTTTGTGGGCGGTGCCTGTGGCTCAGTCGGTAAGGTACCGGCCCCATATACCGAGGGTGGCGGGTTCAAACCTGGCCCTGGCTGAACTGCAACAAAAAAATAGCTGGGCGTTGTGGCGGGCACCTGTGGTCCCAGCTACTCAGGAGGCTGAGGCAAGAAAATGGCTTAAGCCCAGGAGTTGGAGGTTGCTGTGAGCTGTGTGATGTCATGGCACTCTACCAAGGGCTATAAAGTGAGACTCTGTCTCTAGGAAAAAAAAAATATATATATGTAGTTTGTACCTCAATACTGTTGTTTTAGAAGCACTGCTGGTCTGTCTTTCATGCTTGTTTTGAATCTCTTGCCCACCTTTATGGATCCTCTGCTTTTGTGGCCTCACTGGCCACCACGGGACAGGGCAGGTTGAGATCCCAGGGAGGCTTGGGAGTGGGGGGGGTATGTGAACAGGGGAAAGATGCTTTGAAGGAGCAGCAGCAAAGACCCCATGGTGATGGGAAGAATGCTGCCTTGTGTCAGAAGGAGACCCTCTGTTTCCAGCTCACTATTTCCTTGTCTATCTCCCCACCCCCCAGGGTGGAATGCCCACACCCTACATTAGGGCGCAGGTATGCACAGCCAGGATAGGTGGTGGGGGCCTTTGTGGAATGTGCTGGGCCTGGAGAAGGCCAACTGTGGGTGGGGGTAAAATCCTTCTCCCTGGCCACAGTCCCTGTGTAGGCTGGCTTCACAGACAGAGCTCTAAGCATGTACAGTTGGCCCTCTGCACGAATCCACCTACCCGTGTGGCATTGGCCAGTGTCAGGATGGCGCCTCTTGGGAGCTCCTTCCCTGTGGCAAGGTTTGCGACTTCCCCAGGGACCAGCACCCGGTCCCAGATGGCCAAGCCAGACATGCTTCCCACAAAGGCCTCAGAAATGTCGAACCTGCCCCCTACGCTGTCTTGCTCCTGGCCCAGGACAAGAGACCCTCCAGGGGGGATCTCATAGCCCTCCCTAAAGTTGGAACCAGTGGCCACTAGCCTGCGGTCCACGTGGAGCCAATATTTGCCCTGGATGGATGTCCAAATGACACAGACATGGTGCCACTGGCTGTCCAGGAGCAGCTGCAGAGGAAGCTCTCGGAAGGCCGGGTCCCCGATCACAAAGTGGATAGATCCAGGTATCAGGGAATCTCGGCCATACAGCACCAGCTTGTTGTCATTGTCTTCTGTGGCATAGGAGATGAGGGTCCCCAGGTGGCCAGAGGCTGTTTGGATCCAGCTGCAGAAGGACAGGGCTCGTAGGGCTGTGAGGAAGCCAGGGCTGAGGGAGACCACGTTCTCAGTGGAGGAGTTTGGGAAAGTGAGCACAAGGCCTCGGCTGCACACTAGAACAAAGGGAGGGAGGGTCAGCCCAGCCGTGAGGCCTGAGTTCTTGGCTGCCAAGCTGAGCCTATTCTCCTCCCTGCTGGGAGTCCTTACACATTTCCTGGTGCTGCTGTAAAAAAAATTCTCCCCGGGCGGCACCTGTGGCTCAGTGAGTAGGGCGCCGGCCCCATATGCTGAGGGTGGCGGGTTCAAACTCAGCCCCGGCCAAACTGCAACAAAAAAATAGCCAGGCGTTGTGGCGGGTGCCTGTAGTCCCAGCTGCCTGGGAGGCTGAGGCAAGAGAATCGCGTAAGCCCAGGAGTTAGAGGTTTCTGTGAGCCGTGTGACGCCACAGCACTCTACCCAAGGGCGGTACAGTGAGACTGTCTCTACAAAAAAAAAAAAAATTCTCCCATTGTTACCTAACAATTGCAATCAGTGTAACCTGGCTTATTGTACCCTCAATGAATCCCCAACAATAAAAAAAAAAGAAAGAAAGAAAGAAAGAAATTTAGAGACCATAAAAAAAAAAAATTCTCACTTGGGGGCGGTGCCTGTGGCTCAAAGGAGTAGGGCCCTGGCCCCATATGCCAGAGGTGGTGGGTTCAAACCCAGCCCCAGACAAAAAACTGCAAAAAAAGAAAAAAAAATTATTACTTGGCCAGGTGTGGTGGCTCACACCTGTAATCCCAGCATTCTGAGAGGCCAAGATGAGTAGATAACCTGAGCTTAGGAGTTTGAGATCAGCCTGAGCAAAAGTGAAACCCCTGTCTCTACTAAAAATAGAAAAACTAGCCAGGCATTGTGGTGGGCACCTGTAGTCCCAGCTACTGGGGAGGCCGAGGCAGGAGGATTGCTTAAGCCCAAGAGTTTGAGATTGCTATGAGCTATGGTGCCACTATGACAGTGAGACTATCTGCACACACACACAAAAAATACAAAGTTAGTGACTTAAAACAGCACAGATGTATTACCTTACATTTCTGAAATTCAGAAGTCAAATCAAGGTGTGGTAGAGCTAGTTCCTGCTAGAGTCTCATGAGGTAAAGCTGGCCCCTGCCCTTGGCAGCTTCTTATGGTGCACACATTCCTCAGCTCATGACCCCTTCCTGGCCTCCCTCCAACCTCTGCTCCTGCTCTTATGCTCTTATATCTTCTCTGGCTATCGCTTCTGCCTACCTCTCATAAGGACCACTGAGATACTCTAAGGCCCCCACCCAGGATGAGTCCCCTGCCCCAAGGTCCCTAACGTAATCATCTCCACAGAGTCCCTTTTTCCATGGAAGGGGTACCTGGGACTGTTACCAGCCACTGTTAACATGCATGGCCATTTTGTGCAGGACGTTGCTGGTCAGGCGTTAACAAGGCGGATGAGCCCATGTGCTGTCATCTAGAGATTGTTTATTCATTTCAAAGGCCTACTGTCATAGATAAGTTGGGGAACTGGACTCCATGGTACCAGGCAAGGACCTAGGGCACTTTGTGCACTCATTGAAGTGTTAACTAACTATAAATTTAGTCTAGAATAAAAATGCTTTGAGATACAACCACTTTAAGACAGGAAGATAATTGAGTAAACTTGTAACCAAGGAGGAGGAGGAATCTGGTTAACATACACTATGATGAGTAATAACATTACTGATATTTACTTTTACTGTGAGAATGAAAGTAACAAAGGGAAACAGAAGGACAGAGCAGTTTTTTGGGGAGAAATCCTTGCTGTTACCCAAAATTGCTGGTTTTTCTGTAAATAAAAGTGAAACTGCTGATCTCTTATCTGCTTTTCCACTAATTGGCGTGGGTGACAGGGGAATGGACTCCTTGGTCTGGAGACACAGATGTCCAGTAATAGCTGCAGGGGAAGCTCTTGGAAGGCCACGTCTCCATTCATGGTAGGGACTGGCCCAGGCGACAGGACCTACAGATGGGCTACCACTTGATTGGACAAGGCTGGGCCAGTCCCTTCCTGTTGGGCAGGGTGTGTGGAGGGTGACACCAGGGCCCTCTCCATGCAGCCTGGGGAGAAGCCTTTTCAGAGGGGACTGGTTTAAGGCAGAGCAATGGGGACAGGGCAGACCCATGGTACTTACTCTCTCCAGGTCTCTTGGGGATCCATGGCTGCTGAGGAGGGCTCCTCGGGGTTGTGGCAACCCCATCAGGTACCTGATGGCTGCCTGAAGCTGGGGGCTCCCATGTGCCCTCGGGATGGGCAGCTGAGTCCTGAGCAGGGCTCCTGTGCTTTGATGCAGCTCTGAGTGCCTGCCGGCCCCTCTGCAACTTCAGAGAGCTCAAGTGGGGCTGCTCAGGTGGAGCTGGGGTTGGGGCCTGGGCTGGGGCTGCAGGCCCAAGGTTGACCACCTGCAGCTGGCTCTCAAGAGCAGCCAGCCTGGCACCCTGGCTGTGGACTTGGTGTGTTAGATTAGCCAGAGTGTCCTGCAGGGCCTGCCTGTCCAGGGTTGGTCCCAAGGTGACGTCCTTCTGCATCATCCTCTCCTGGGCCCACAGCTGACTCTCCTCACTCAGGGCGAGGTCCAAGGCCTGCAGCCTTGCATCTGCTTTCCGGCTTCTGCGCTGGATCTTCCTCACCCAGGCCTTGAGGTGGGCCAGCTCATGCTGCACAGCAGCCTTCGTCTGGTTGATTGCCAAGGCCATGGCCTGGCTCTCTTCTGCCAGGCTCTGGAACCGGATGTCAATATTATAGGAAATGTTGTAGTTGCTGGCAATGCCTTGCAGGTGTGTTAAGGTCACCTCTTGGAATCTCCGAAACTGTAAAGAGGAAATGCAGCATGTGGGGGCATAGGTGCGGGCTGGGGCCAGGGAGGATGTGGGAACAAGACTGTCCTGCGCATGTTCTTGCAGCACTTACTGTGTGCCTGGCTCACGGTCAGCACCCTGTGTGTTTGGAGTGATTTTCTCCTCACCACTTTACTATGAGATGTGGATGGATTTCTGCAGCCAGCCCCATAGGGCCCAATGCAGAGAGGCTGGTGAGTGACCCCAGGTCACAGGTGCGCTGTTATGGATGTGGACTCCAGGGCCACAGCCCGGGCTTCCCTCCCCATACTCTGGATGACCACCAGGCAGTCACTTTGCCACAGTGACCAGATCCTGCCTGAGTGTGGAGGGCGGCAGGAGAGGCCTTGTGAGGGACTGATGGGGCTTAGACAGGAAGCACTGGGTGCAGACCTGATGTGCAAAGCTCAGGGACTGTCCATGGACCTCACACAAGAGTCTCGGGGGGCTTGGCGCCCGTAACACAGTGGTTATGGTGCCATACACGGTGGATGGTGGGTTCAAATCCGGCCTGGGCCAGCTAAACAACTGCAACCAAAAAATAGCGGGCGTGGGCGGTGCCTGTGCTGGAGGTGGTGGGTTCAAACCCTACCCTGGCCAAAAACTGCAAAAAAAAAAAAAAATAGCCCGGCGTTGTGGCAAGCGCCTATAGTCCCAGCTACTTGGGAGGCTGAGGCAAGAGAATCACTTAAGCCTAAGAGTTTGAGGTTGCTGTGAGCCATGACACTACGGCACTCTACTGAGGGCGACATAGTGAGACTCTGTCTCAAAAAAAAGAGTCTCAGGGGTTTCTGCAGCCTCTGCTTCAAGGCTGGCCTGTGACCTCACATCTCCTGGGCCCATTGATACTGCCTGGCCCCCCAGCCCCCAGCAACCCTAGCTATGCTCCTTGGGCCATGCAGATCCCTGCCCACCCTCCTGGCCCCACTTAACTCTCACATGCCATTTGGCTTCTTCAGAGCAGAGACCAGCAAATTTCTTCACTAATTTTCAACTATGGTTAGAAATAGGTGAAAACATGAGCTGACAGAAACACTAAAAATGCCCTGTTTGTTTCCACCAAGCACTGCTGTTTACTGCTAAGTTCCTGTAACATCTGTCCTTCATCTCTTGCGCCAACGTAAAAACACCAATTGTCCCCAATTGTGGGCATACTTGCCTGCTCTTCAAGTCTACGCAGCCTCTCAAACAATGGTTTCCTTGGCCCTGCTGGGCTGGCTTCTTGCGACAAAGCCCCATGTAGATAAACAGGCACAAAAATAAGGAAGAAAAACAGAGTTTTCCTCCCTGAGCAACTCATCCTGAGAGATGGCAAGGCTATGCTGTCTCCTGCCTGAACACAGGAGAAAGTGGCGTCAGCCACACGTTTGTCTCATCCCACGCTTCTCCCAGCTCTCCAGCCACTGACTTTCCTTCGTGGGCTCTGGCTGCACGTCAGGTACTTATTGCCACCTCCATGGCTGAGAATTGGAGGTTCCCAAGGAGACAAGTTTAAAACAGACGCAAACATTATCTCTGGAGAATCGTTCTACAGGGTACAAGCCCTTGTCTGGTTGGCTCAGAGGCAGACAAGGGTGATGGCTTTAACAGGAGCACACGGATTCATGTTCCCTAGAAGCTGAAGCAGAACAAGGAACCTGACTGGGGCTGGGAAGTCAACGGAGCTAGGTTTGTGTGACTCCCAGCACCCAGGTCTGCGCAGCCACACCCTATGGCTTTCTCCCTCTCCCCCTCTCTCTGGAAGGCAACGGAAAGGTGACTGGGAGCCAACTTAATTTATTCATTTTTAAAAAATTATTCATTTTGGGGGGTACAGGTTTGTTTTCTTTAGACAGAGTCTCACTATGTCACCCTTGGTAGAGTGCTGTGGCATCATAACTCACAGCAACCTCAAACTCTTAGGCTTACGCGATTCTCTTGCCTCAGCCTCCCAAGTAGCTGGGACTACAGGGGCCCGCCACAATGCCCGGCTATTTTTTTTATGTAGTTGACATTGTTGTTTAGCAGGCCTGGGATGGGTTCAAGCCTGCCAGCCCCGGTGTTTGTGGCCTGCTCCCTAGCCACTGAGCTATGGGTGCTGAGCCTGGGCACAGGTTTTTTTTTTTATTTTTTGAGACAGAGCCTCAAGTTGTCACCCTGGGTAGAGTGCTGTGGCATCACAGCTCACAGCAACCTCCAACTCCTGGGCTCCGCCTCCCAAGTAGCTGGGATTACAGGCGCCTGCCACAAACACCTGGCTACTTTTTGGTTGCAGCCATCATTGTTGTTTGGCGGGCCTGGCTGGATTCAAACCCGCCAGCTTAGGTGTATGTGGCTGGCACCTTAGTGGCTTGAGCCACAGGCGCCGAGCCTGGGTACAGGTTTTATAGTGAGTCGAATGATGGCTCCCAAAAAGACATGTCTAAGTCCTAATCCCAGTACCTGTGAAAAAGGGTCTTTGCGTCTTTGCAGATCTAATTTGAGGATTTCAAGATGACATCACCCTGCATTATCCAGGTGGGCCCCCAATCCAGTGACAAATATCCTTAGAAAAGACAGAAGAGGAGATGGAAAGAAGGCCAAGTGAAGACAGTGATGCTGCCAAAGGGAACATGTGGAGCCCCCAGCAGCTGGAAGACACAAAGTAGGACATATCCCTAGAGCCCCAAGAGGGAATGCAACACCTTCTCTTAGACTGCAGGCCTCCAGAACTGTGATAGTAAAAACTTCTGTTTTGGGCGGCGCCTGTGGCTCAGTCAGTAAGGCACCGGCCCCATATACCGAGGGTGGTGGGTTCAAACCCGGCCCTGGCCAAACTGCAACCAAAAAATAGCCGGGCGTTGTGGCGGGCGCCTATAGTCCCAAGCAGGAGGGGAGGCTGAGGCAAGAGAATTGCTTAAGCCCAGGAGTTGGAGGTTGCTGTGAGCTGTGTGAGGCCACAGCACTCTACAGAGGGCCATAAAGTGAGACTCTGTTTCTACAAAAAAAAAAAAAAAAAAAAAAACTTCTGTTTTTTTTGAGCCATGCATTTGTAGTACTAAGATAATCTATAAAGGGTGTCCATCATTCCCAAGACTGTGTGGCCCCAAGCCTCATCTCACTGTGTCAGAACACCACAGATGTAGAGCAGATTCCTCAAACCCCCAGAGAAACTCTAGTCACATGGATGGGACTGAGACTTTCCCAGAGAGCTGGTGGCCCTCCTGACAGCAGTGCCAGTGACAAAGACAGAGGAACAAACCTTACTGATGGAAAACAATTTGTTTAAAATTGTGCATCTTGCTTCAGAGCTCATCGACCAGAAACAAATAAAGACACTTTCACATATGCAAAGACTTGAGAAATTTATCTTCTCTGTCCTTTGGTTGGTTTTATTTTTTGTAGAGACAGAGTTTCACTTTATTGCCCTCCGTAGAGTGCCGTGGCGTCACACAGCTCACAGCAACCTCCAACTCCTGGGCTTAGGCAATTTTCCTGCCTCAGCCTCCTGAGTAGCTGGGACTACAGGTGCCCGCCACAACGCCCGGCTATTTTTTGTTGCAGTTTGGCCGGGGCTCGGTTTGAACCCGCCACCCTCGGTATATGGGGCCGGCACCCTGCTCACTGAGCCACAGGCGCCGCCCCTGTCCTTTGGTTGGGAAGTTACTGGTCTTCAGGAAAACAAGAAGGTAAAAGAGCATGAACTGGCTCGGCACCTGTGGCTCAAGTGGCTAAGGCGCCAGCCACATACACCTGAGTTGGTGTGTTTGAATCCAGCCGGGGCCCACTAAACAATGACAGCTGCAACCAAAAAATAGCCAGGCATTGTGGTGGGTGCCTGTAGTCCCAGCTACCTGGGAGGCGGAGGCAGGAGAATCACTTGAGCCCAGGAGTTGGAGGTTGCTGTGAGCTGTGATGCCACGGCACTCTACCCAGGGCAGCAGCTTGAAGTTCTGTCTCAAAAAAAAAAAAAAAAAAAAAAGAAGAAAAAAAAATTAAAAAGAATGTGAACTAATATCTCAAGGTTCCTCCCCACCCAGTGGCTGACTGACTGGACCCTCCTTTTGGCTAAAGGGATCCTCTAAAACTGAGTTGCTAGCCACAGAAAAGAGATCATGCTCCCTTGCCTCCTTAGAGATGTCCTCTGTGCCTCATTAACAGGCCTAAGGCTATGCAAGACACATGTGCAGGTCCTCAATATACACCACAAACCACTTGAATATGGGCACATGTCCTGTAGTTTGTCTCTCATTAACAAACCCTTATCTTAACTCAGTGTTCCTTTTCTTTTCTTTTTTTTTTTTGTTGTTTCCTGTTAACATTTTTATTTTTTCAAGGTAATAGGAATTGTATACAAATGAGAGTAGATCCTTTTTATTTTTATCTAAATAAAAGATAACTCAAGATGAATTTTCAAGGAAGAAAAAAAAGCTATGTACACAAGGGACAATATCTTCATTCATCGTCTACTTGGAACCAGTAGTTGTATAGCTGTCATGGAATCAGGAAGGAGGTTGTGGTAAGTTGGAACAGGTACATATGCTGCTGTTATCATTTTACCAGCAAACCACTTGCCTTGCAATGCATTGACAGCAGCAATAGCTGCAGCAATTGCTGGGCACTTCACATATACCTTGCCCCGAGCTGAATTTTTGTCAAAATAAATGTGAATAACATGGGGTGGCCCCTGTGGCTCAAAGGAGTAGGGCGCCAGCCCCATATGCCAGAGGTGGTGGGTTCAAACCCAGTCCCAGTCAAAAATTAAAATAAATAAATAAATAAATAAATAAATAAAATATGAATAATGCCTCCATGTTTATTGCATTCTTCGATCACATCTTCTTTAATCTCTGTATCCCATCTAACTTCTTCTGTTTGAGAGTTAAATATGTTAGAAAGCTAGAAACATTGTGTTGCAAGTGGCTGGACAGAGGCAGCTGCAGCTAAAGCTGAAGCTTCAGTCTGTTGGGAAAGTCTTGTTTGCAAATCTGTAACAAAAGAGAATTCTGCCACAGCGCCAAATGCCAAAGAGCCACTTATTTGTAGAGCCTGCTGTGCTGCTGGTGGAATCCGCAAACCTGTACCCTCTGCAAGTCTTGTCATTAATTGAAGGCGACCAGTTGTTCCCAAGTCAATTCTAGTCCTTTCTAATTCATTGCTGTCCAAAAATGAAATAGCACTAGAAGCATCAGTATGTTCAGTAACATGACCAACTTTCATTGGCCTTCCTGCTAATTCAAATCCATTAAGTTGTTCCAAAGCCTTTTTGGCACATTCTGAGTCTGAAAATGTAATAAATCCATATCCTTTAGATCACCTGTTTCATTGTCCATCACAAGCTGGATACTTTTTTTTTTTTTAATTTGGCCGGGGCTGGGTTTGAACCCGCCACCTCCGGCATATGGGACCGGCGCCCTACCCGCTGAGCCACAGGCGCCGCCCTAAGCTGGATACTTTTGATCCTTCCAAAAGGCTCAAAGATCCCCCAAAGCATATCTTCAGTTATGTTAAAGTGTAAAGAGCCTACATAAAGCCACTTGGGTCAGGCGGTGCCTGTGGCTCAGTCTGTAAGGCGCCGGCTCCCTATACAGAGGGTGGCGGGTTCAAACCTGACCCTGGCCAAAAAATAGCCGGGCATTGTGGCAGGCGCCTGTCGTCCCAGCTACTCGGGAGGCTGAAGCAAGAGAATCGCTTAAGCCCAGGAGTTGGAGGTTGCTGTGACCTGTGTGCGCCTGTCGTCCCAGCTACTCGGGAGGCTGAAGCAAGAGAATCACTTAAGCCCAGGAGTTGGAGGTTGCTGTGAGCTGTGTGATGCCACGGCACTCTACCGAGGGCCATAAAGTGAGACTCTGTCTCTACAAAAAAAAAAAAGCCACGTGGGTCTAGCACTTCCCTTTTGCAAATTGTTTGCCAAAGCTGCAGCTCTGTTTTTTTCTGCCTGGGATGCCTGTGCTATGATTGGCACTCCTAAAACTTGTTGACCAGTCAATCCTATTGCTAGAGGCACTGAGCTATCAACAAACTCCACATAAGCAATTCCTTTGGAACGTCTTGAATTTCGATCGGAAATCATCCTCATATCTCAAACCATTCCAACCGTAGAGAAAAACTCTTCCAAATCCCTTGGTCAAATTCTTGCTGTCAGTTGCATGCAGAAAACTGTTCTTGCATCTCTTTCCTCAGGAGTTAGATTATCAATAGGTTCCCTCACAGGGCTCTTGTCTTTTCTGAATGGACTTTTGCTTTGAGAACATCGTCTGCTTAATTTGATGCTATGAGGCAACCCAATCTTTCCTCGGATGGCACTGTTCAATTTTGGTCCAGAGTAAGGACTTCTGTAGCAGCCTCTGAATCTTTGATCTCAACTTCTTCTTCTTCTTTTTTTTGGAGATAGAGTCTCACTTTGTCACCCTTGGTAGAGTGCTGTGCCATCACAGCTCACAGCAACCTCCAGCTCCTGGGCTTAGGCGATCCTCCTGCCTCAGCCTTCTGAGTAGCTGGGACTACAGGCGCCCGCCACAACGCCCAGCTATTTTTTATTTTTATTTTTTGCAGTTTGGCCAGGGCCGGGTTCGACCTGCTGCCCTCGGTATATGGGGCCGGAGCCCTAGTCACTGAGTCACAGGCGCCACGGGTGCTCTCGACTTCTTGAGCAGCTCTGTCTCCTTTCTTTGCTTCTCCTTCGCTTCCTTTCACGGCTTTTGCTCTTTTTCCTTTCTCTATCTCTACTTCACTTCTGTTCCTTACTTTTGCTTCTCTTTCTTCAAGACTACGACTTCTGCTCTTGCTTTTTTTCCTCCTTCTGGAATCTTGAAACCCACACTCCAATCACGAGGAGATGTAGAGCTTTCCAAGGAGGCAGAAACTTTCTCTAAAATTTCAAGATAATCCACCTGACTGTCAGAAATATATATGCTAGGTAGCACACGACAGAAAATTAGACTACACTCATTATTTAGATAGAAGTCACCAAAGCAACACCGAGAAGGGCAACAGATAACATTCTAAATCTTTTGCATGAAAAACCTGACTATCTGTGACACTAACTAAAGAATTCTGTTAAGATAGCTAAACCAAGTCCTAAAGAGAATATAATCAATTCAATTGGGGATAAGGTAAAAAGCAACTCTATCCCCCACAAAAAGGACAAAGTTTTTGCTTTGCTCATATATGGACCATAGCAGAGAGGCAATCAACCTTTATTTGCCTCTCAAAGGCCCCCAAATTTATTCTGCCCTAACAAAGACTTGAAAATTGGAGAGCTGGCTGGGCGTGGTGGCTCACGCCTGTAGTCCCAGCGCTGTGGGAGGCCGAGGTGGGTGGATTGCCTGAGCTCAGAGGTTTGACACCTGTATGAATAGCAGTGAGCTAGAGTAAGACCCCGTCTTTATTAACATCAAAAATACCCAGCTGTTGTGGTGGGTGTCTGTAATCCCCGCTACTGGGGAGGCAAGGGGACAGAGCACCGCCAGAGAAAGAACATTTAAAAAAAGAAGAAAGAAAATAAACAACAGGGCGGTGCCTGTGGCTCAGTTGGTAAGGCACCGGCCCCATATACCGAGGGTGGCGAGTTCAAACCCGGCCCCGGCCAAACTGCAACCAAAAAATAGCCGGGCGTTGTGGCGGGCGCCTGTAGTCCCAGCTACTCGGGAGGCTGAGGCAAGAGAATTGCTTAAGCCCAGGAGTTGGAGGTTGCTGTGAGCTGTGTGATGCCACAGCACTCTACCGAGGGCCATAAACTGAGACTCTGTCTCTACAAAAAAAAAAAAAAAGAAAATAAACAACAACAACAAAAGTACTTCAAACGAAGAATGAACAAGCAAGCTGAAATTAAAAATTAAAAAAAATTAAAAAAAGAAAATCGGAGAGCTAATTTTAACTTAAGGCCTTCCTAGAACATTTTATAAACAAGTGCCCACCCACATCTGAATGCAACCCTTGACAGGTAAAAAGATAGCAACATACTAAGATATTCAGAAAATATAATCTTTTGCTTAAAGGCCCAGAGAAAAATATAAAGATTCAAGAAACCAGTATACTTCTTACAACAAATTCCAGCTTCAAAGGGCATTTATGTTAACGAAAGAAGTATTATCATAATCCACATTAATAGTCACATCCTGTTAGAACTTAAAAAAGACTTTCCAACGTCTTTAGTGGCGGTGGAATTTTGTACTGAACATCATTGAAGTAAATGATCCACTGGGTTGGGCCTTTGGACTTTTTGTTTATATGGACTCTCCTGTAAAGGTGTTTTGCTATAACTGGATTTGACCTCTTCCATGTAAGAAGATCTAAATTTTAAATACAAAGTATTTTTTTGCTACGTTCTTCATGGCCATTAGCACTGCTCAACTTGTTCTCATACTACTTACAAGGAGCCTCAAGCATTGCTTCGATGTCAACATCGTCTGCCATTTTCTCTAAACGCCTATGTGGCTTTCCGGCACCTGTGGTGCTCATATTCAGGAAGAGACTGGGACGACCTGCTACCGTGGCTGCCCCAGCTGCCGCAGCTGTAGCTACTGTTAAGCCCCTAGGCCCAGGTCCAGCCGGAATATCGGGCTCCGAGGGCGGCTAGGCCCGAGGGAATCTAAAAGAAACAGTGGGATTAGATGAGCCGTGGGAGAACAGGTTGGCGGATTCAGCTCAGGATCCACCCTTGGGACTGCGTAGGCAAGCTCCCTGAAATCTCAGTATTCCTTTTTTTTTTTTTTTTTGTGGTTTTTGACCGGGGCTGGGTTTGAACCCACCACCTCTGGCATATGGGACCGGCGCCTACTCCTTGAGCCACAGGCGCCACCCTCAGTGTTCCTTTTCACTGAATCCTGGTCTGTTAGTCAGAGCCTAACTCCTTTGGCCAACAGTCAGCTAAAGAATCTTTAAACCTATCTTTAACCTGTGGGCCTTTGTGTTGAGATGTCCCACCTTTTTGGGCCAAACCAATATACATAAAGATTTATGACTTTACCTGTAATTCCTGTCTCCCTGAAATATATAAAACCAAATTGTAACCCTACTACCTCAAGTCCACTTGCTCAAGGTTTCTTGGACATGAGTCCAGGACATGGTCTTCAAATTTGGCTCCGAATAAACCTCTTTAAATTATCTTACAGAGTATGACTTCTTTTCTGTCTTTTTCACTGACAAGAGTAATGGAGCCACTGTAGGTGGTAGAGGGAGCTGCACCCTAGCAGCACTGCTGAGGAAAATTCCCAGGGTATGGGACTCCCACAGAGCCCCAGAAAGGTGTCCATTCTCTTTCTTACACCCCACATCCAAACCATTAGTTCTGTCTCCAAAGAAACACCCCGAGTTTAGCCTTCTCAACACTTTCTGTCTTTTCCAAGCCCAATGGGACTTCCTGTGCCAGAGCTTGCCACCGTGGTCTGTTCTCCTGCCTGCACCCAGCCTGGGCCACTTCTCTCAACGCCCTGCCAGACCTTCCCCCACCCTTTCCACTGCAAAGTCTGCAAGTAGCCCTGCCAGGGCCTTACAGGCCCCCTCACCTTCAGGCCTCCTCAGCTCCACCTCCCTAGCCACACCCTGTGGCCCCAGGCATTTGCACTGCAGGTTTCCTCTAAGTAACTCTTCCTTTGATATTCCCCATATTTAGGGCACTCCTCAAAGGTCTTTTCGGAGGCCTCACCTTACCTAACTTGGCACCCCCACTACTCTCTGTCTTTCTCTGTTTTGAGATGGAGACTCACTCTGCTGCCCAGTCTAAAGTGCCATGGCATCAGTGTAGTTCACAGCAACCTCAAACTCCTGGGCTCAAAAGATCCTCTTGCCTTAGCCTCCCAGAGTGCTGGGATTACAGGTGTGAGCCATTTCTTGGCCAAATTTATGTCATACAATTTCAGTTTATTTACATAGCCACATGCATCTAGTGTTTACGTTCTGGACACAGTTCTTTTCTTATTTATGTATTTTTGAGACAGAGTCTCACTATGTCACCTTTGGTAGAGTGCTGTGGCATCACAGCTCATATTGCTGTGATGCACTCAAACTCTTGGGCTTAAGCGATTCTCTCAGCCTCCCAAGTAGCTGTGACTACAGGCGCCGGCCACAACGCCTGGGTATTTTTTTTGTTGCAGTTGTCATTGTTTAGCTGGCCCGGGCTGGGTTTGAACCTGCCATCCTGGGTGTGTGGCTGGCGGCGTAACCACTGTCCTACGGGCGCCAGCGCGAGCCTCGCTTACAGCAACCTCAAATTCCTGGGCTCAAGTGATCCTCTTGCCTCAGTCTCCAGAGTAGCTGGGACTACAGGCGCCCACCACAACACCTGGCTAGTTTTAGTAGAGATGGGGTCTCACTCTTGCTCAGGCTGGTCTTGAACTTCCGAGGTGAAGTAATCCTACCACCTTGGCTTTCCAGAGTGTTGGGATTGGGAGCGAGCCACAGTTCTTTTTAACTTTTTTTTTTTTTTTTAATTGTTGCAGTTTGGCCAGGGTTGGGTTTGAACTCACCACCCTCAGTATATGGGGCCAGCACCCTACTCACTGAACCACAGGCACAATTTGTTCTCACCAATTGAGTGGAGGGAAGCGGCGGCTGACACCACTCCCGCGGAGGAAAGACCGAGAGAAAGCAATGGCGACGACTGACCAGGTAGTGGCGGTAAACCACTCTCAGCCAAGTGGGGAAACCTGGCTCCGCCCCCAGTGCAGGCCCGGCCCCACTCTGGCGCATGCGCAGTCTCAGACGCAAGGCCGGTCCTTCACCGCTTTGTGTAGAGCCGCCCACGGGGACCTTAGGCTGAGGCACCAGGAAACCCTCTGCCGGCTCCCGGGAACTAGTGCTCGGGGCTTCCTGCCGGGCGGCGGGAGAACTCGGTCTGGGGCACTGGCGAATCGGCCGCGGTCAGGCTGAGCGCGCCGCGGCCATTCAGGAACTGGGTCCAGATTGGTCAGAGTCGGGTCTGGGTCCGGGTCGGGAGCAGCTGGGGGTTGGCCAGCTTCTCTGGCCTCTTGAGCCGGTGTTCCCTGCACGTGGACCGCGCGGCTTGAGTTGGGGAACTTGGAGGACGTGGGGCTGCCCGGGTACTGAGGTGTTGTACCCTGGGGCAGAGGGTAGCGTGGAGAGGCCCCAGCGCAGAAACGGACCTTGGTAGAAGCAGTGTCAGGTCTTGGAGGAAAAGGGCAGGGGTGAGGGAGCAGCTGGGCAGTGCCGGGGGAGGCCCATGGAGGAGGAACGCGGCGGAAGTTCTACTGAGAGGCTGTGTGGGGAAGTCCTTCGCAGCCCCCAGACTCAGGCTTGGCCTTCTAACTGTGCTTCCTGGGACTCCAGACCCCCCTGCAGCATGGATCCGGTCCTCTCTGTGGTCCGACTCGCTGTCCAGGAGGCTGTTCACACCCTTTCGTCTTCTGAGGATGGTGGTCATATCCTCTCTACCCTGGGGTCCCTGAAGCGGTATCTCAGTGACACCGAGAATTCAGCCCTCTCTGGGGAGAAGGAGGAGTTTGCCACAGTCCACTTCTCCACCTTACTCAGATGCCTTGCCAGCAAGCTGAGCCCGGACTGGCTGGAGCTGTTGCCTGGCGGCCGGCTAGAGGCGCTGTGGGCCAGCTTCTTCCTGGAGGGCCCCGCTGACCAAGCCTTCCTGGTACTGATGGAGACCATTGAGGGCACTGCTGGGTGAGTGGCAGGGTCTGAGCATGGGTTATTTTATTTATTTGTTTATTTTTGAGACAGAGTCTCACTCTGTCACCTTGGGTAGAGTACTGTGGTGTCAGCCTACCTCACAGCAACCTCAAACCCTGGGCTCAAGCAATTCTTCCTCAGCCTCCCAAGTAGCTGGGACTACAGGTGCCTGCCACAATGCCCAGCTAGTTTTTCTTTTTTTCAGACAGAGTCTCCCTTTGTCACCCTCGGTAGAGTGCCATGGCGTCACAGCTCACTGTAACCTTAAACTCCTGTGCTCAAGTGATTCTCTTGCCTCAGCCTTCTGAGTAGCTGGGACTAGAGGTGCCCACAACACCTGGCTATTATTAGAGATGGGATCTTGCTCTTGCTCAGACTGGAAGTTTTTCTTTTCTTTTTTTTTAGAGACAGAGTCTCAGAGTCTCACTGTGTCACCCTTGGTAGAGTGCCATGGCGTCTTAGCTCACAGCAATCTCCAACTCCTGGGCTTAGGCGATTCTCTTGCCTCAGCCTCCTGAGTAGCTGGGACTACTGGTGCTCGCCACAACGCCCAGCTATTTTTTGTTGCAGTTTGGCCAGGGCCGGGTTCAAACCCACCACCCTTGGTGTATGGGGCCAACGCCCTACCCACTAAGCCACAGGCGCCACCCCAGGACGTTTTTCTATTTTTTGTAGAGACAGGGTCTTGCTTTTGCTCAGGTTAGTCTCAAACTCCTGAGCTCTAGCAATCTGCCTACTTCAGCCTCCTGTAGTGGTGGGATTATAGGTATGAGCCACTGTGCCCAGCCTAGCATGGATTGTGACCTCAGACGCAGGAGAAAAAAGCCTGTGGGACTGTGAACCAACAGTTTGTCTAAATTCTGTGAGAATCCAGTGTTCCAAAGGTGCTGGGGTTGGGAGAAGAGCCTGCACACAGCTGAACACCCAGACTTAAGGTGGTCTGTGTCCACTAACCCTGCATTGTCTCCCTGTCACATGCTGTTTTCTCTGTCTTGCCATGTCTCAGAAGGACAGGAGTAGGAGTGTTCACATCCCAGGGGCAGAGATGGCGAGTCAGGGCCTCAGTAACCTGGGCAGGCAGTTGGCATGTGCCCTCCTCTTGAGGCCCTTTCACTATCTCTACGTTTCCCAGTCCTGCAGCGAGGCATCTGGGCCCTGCAGCAAGCGCACGGGGCTCCTCAGGGCACTCCAGGTTTTTCAGGGAAGCACAGCATTGCTGATACATGTCCGATGTGGACTCCTGGTTTCAGGAGGTCCCCAGATTAAACATCAGGTCATTACAGTCCTTGTGAAGGTGCCATGTTTTTGAGTAGCTGTGTTTTTAGAGGTCGCTGTGATAAAAAGCAAGCACTGAGTTACAATCAGCATGGAACAGGAGAGGAAGGGCAGAGTCCAATGTGATTCCCAGTTGGGGAAGCTGTGGAGGGTCCCATGTACGCTTACATCCCACTAGAAATTGTGGTTGTTTAGGAATGGAACTAAAGAGCTTTTTCTTTTCAACTTCAGAGTTAGGACATAAACGGTAATTAAGTTGGTGGGATTGCCTGTTTAGTAAGGGGCTGCTGTGATTCCTGGTGGCTGAAGGAGGTGCTGAGGAGGGAGGGGTTCGAGGGCTTTGACCTACACACCTGTGTCCTGATGTTTAGCCCTAGCTTCCGTCTGATGAAGATGGCTCAGCTACTGGCCAGGTTCCTCAGGGAGGGAAGGATGGCAGCTCTGATGGAGGCGCAGTGTCGGCAGCAGATGAGGCCCAGCTTCCCCGTGCTCCGTGAGATGCTGCTCAGCAAGGTGGTGGGCTTGCCTGATCACCTGGGCAACCGTCTTCAGCGGGAGAACCTGCCTGAATTCCTCCCTCAGAATTACTTCCCTCTGCTCAGTGAGGAGGTTCTCCGGGTGCTACAGGCAGCTGTGGACTCCCTCCGAGGTAAGGCCCTGCCTTGGTGTCCCTCTTCCAACCCATCTTCTGGGGCTGTCACCCCCTTTCTTCCTCTCTATTGTCTCATGGCCTCCAGGGTCTTTGGTGTCTCCAGGTGGTACAGTTAGGCAGGTCAGATGACATCCCTGTCTCAGAAGTTTCATCCTTTTTGGCTTTTTTTTTTTTTTTTGAGATAGGGTCTCTGTGCCCTTGGTAGAGTGCTGTGGCAGGATAGCTGACAGCAATCTCAAACTCTTGGGCTAAAGAGATTTTCTTGCCTTAGCTTCTTGAGTAGCTGGAACTACAGGTGCCTGCCACAAGGAAGGCCCAGCTATTTTTTCTTTTTTAGTAGAGACAAGATCTCGCTCTTGGTCAGGCTGGTTTTTGACACTAGGAAGTGGGGCTGACCCTTGATTCCTTTAGTTCTTAATTGGACATTTGCTCCCTGCCCATCCTTCATGCTGTTTGTTCGTGGCTGAGATCCATTTCCCCTTGTTGCCTTAAGTTTATCTCATGGGCCTTTGCTTGTGGTGCATTGTGAGTGCTCACACCATACTGGGGCAGCAGGATGGAGGAGCTGAGGTTCTGATTTGGAGGTGCTGACAGCTCACGTGGAGGGCCTCCCTCCACTGGCAAATGCCATGGGAGTGGCCTGTCACTCATCTGTTTGGTTACAAAGCCCTGTTTTGTTTTTTTTTTTTGAGACAGAGTCTCAAGCTATCACCCTTAGTTGAGTGCTGTGGCATCACAGCTCACAGCAATCTCAAACTCTTAGGCTTAAGTGATTCTCTCTTTTTTTTTTTTTTGCAGTTTTTGGCCAGAGTTGGGTTTGAACCCGCCACCTCTGGTATATGGGGCCGATGCCCTACTCCTTGAGCCATAGGCGCCGCCTCTTAAGCGATTCTCTTGCCTCACCTTCCTAAGTAGCTGGGACTACAGGTACCACCCAACACCCACCTATTTTTTTGCTGCAGCTGTGTCATTGTTTAGCTGGCCCTGGCTGGGCTTGAACCCACTGTACATGTGTCTGGTGCCGTAACCACTGTGCTATGGGTGCTGAGCCAAGATTTTTTCTTGTTTTTGAGACAGAGTCTCAATCTCAAGCCGTCACCTTAGGTAGAGTGCTGTGGCCACAGCACTCTACTAGGTCACAGCAACCTCAAACTCTTGGGCTCAAGCAATCCTCTTGCCTCAGTTTTTCTATTTTTATTATTATTATTATTATTATTTTTTTTTTTTTTGAGACAGAGTCTCAAGCTGATGCCCTTGGTAGAGTGCCGTGGTGTCACAGTTCACAGCAACCTGAACCTCTTGGGCTTAAGCGATTCTCTTGCTTCAGCCTCCCAAGTAGCTGGGACTACAGGCGCCTGCCACAATGCCCGGCTATTTTTTGGTTGTAGTTGTCGTTGTTGGGCGGGCCCAGGCTGATTTGAAACCGCCAGCTCCCGTGTATGTGGCTGGCGCCCTAGCTGCTTGAGCTATAGGCGCCGAGCCAGTTTTTCTGTTTTTAGTAGCGCTGAGCCAGTTTTTCTGTTTTTAGTAGAGATGGGTCTTGCTCTTGCTCAGGCTGCTATTGAACTCGTGAGCTCAAGTAATCTACCTGCCTTAGCCTTCCAGAGTGCTAGGATTACAGGTGTGAGCCACTGTACCTGGCATCACAAAGCCCTGTTTGGTGTTGTAGGTTGGCCCTGTCTTCGCTGGAGCATCAGAAGAGTAGCTCTTGGCTGAGCACAGGGGGTCACATCTGAAATCCCAGCACTCTGGGAGGCTGAGACAGGAGGATCACTTAAGCCCAGAAGTTTAGAGGCTGCAGTGAGCTGTGATGACACCACTACACTCTAGTCAGGATGACAGAGTGAACTTCTGTCTCAAAAAAAAAAAAAAAAGAAAGCTGGCTCCCAATTGTGTGTCCAGAGAGGGGAGAAAGGTAGAGCGGGGCAGGGTTTGTGCTGTGTGGGAGTGGCTGTTGGGCCCTAGACCAGCTGGAACATCCCCTCCTCCTGCAGTGCATCTCTTCCTTCTGCATCTGTCTTGAGCTCTGCAGAGGCCCAGGAGATTCCTTAGGATCCTCTTTTGTGGCTCTGGCCTGCCCATCCCTGCAGCCTGCTCCATGGGCCACTCCCATCTTGTTGGCAGCAACTTCTTCCTTCCAGTGCTCAGGTCCAGTAAACTGGAGGCCCCCTCAAGTCCTGTGGCCCTCAACTGTCCAAATCCCTACCGTCCTTGCTGACTGTGGCTCTGGCTTGGAGCTGCTTCTGTGCTGGCTGATACCTTCAGGAGATTTTATTTAATTTTTAATTTTTATTCTTTTTCAGTTTTTGGCTGGGGCCGGGTTTGAACTCACCACCTTCAGGAGATTTTAGATACATCTAGAACAGCGGTTCTCAACCCGTGGGTCGTAACCCCTTTTTAAGAATGAAAATACAGGGCTGCGCCTGTGGCTCAAGGAGTAGGGCGCCGGTCCCATATGCCGGAGGTGGTGGGTTCAAACCCAGCCCCGGCCAAAAAAAAAAAAAGAATGAAAATACATTGCGGCATTAGGAAGGTTGAGAACCACTGATCTAGAATGTACATGGAATGTGTCCTTCACTCTCTCAGTGTTTGCATTGGGTCCATTGTTGCCTAACTGACACTCCACTCCTCCCTAGTCACCCAAGCTGACCCCCTGTGTGTGGACCTTCGTGGCTGTCCATGGCCTGAACATCCCAACTCCTTGGCTGGGCACAGTAGCTCACACCTGTAATCCTAGCACTCTGGGAGACTGAGGTGGGTGGATTGCTTGAACTGAGGAGTTTGATCAACCTAAGCAAGAGAGAGACCCCATCTCTAGTAAAAATAGAAAAACTAGCAGGCATTGTGGTAGGTGCCTGTAGTTCCAGGTACTCGGGGGGGCTGAGGCAGGAGGATCTCTTGAGCCCAGAGGTTTGAAGTTGTGAGCTAGGGTGATGCCACAGCATTATACCCAGGACGACAGTGAACTCAGTCTCAAAAAAAAAAACAAAACCCCAAAACAAAAAAATCAAACCTCGCTGACAACCCTTGGCAGATACTAGAGAATCACTTGAGCCCAGGAGTTTGAAGTTGCCTTTTTTTTTTTTTTTTTGCAGTTTTTGGCCAGGGCTGGGTTTGAACCCGCCACCTCTGGCATATGGGGCTAACGCCCTACTCTTTTGAGCCACAGGCACCACCCTTGAAGTTGCCTTGAACTAGGCTGATGCTACGGTACTCTAGACTGGGCAACAGAGTGAGGCTCTGTCTCAAAAATAAAGTAAAATAAAAGCAACATTCCAGTTCCTCTTACAGGGCTAGTGCCCCCGACCCTCTGCTTGTTTGCAATGTTCCCTCAAGGCTCACTTCTCCAGTGGGTGTCTATCCCTTCCCCGTGAATGGCTCCCATTGTTCCTGAGTCCCACTGCCTGGCTCAGAGCCCAGGTCTACCCTGCATGGCTGACCAACTGTGGCCATGTCCCCTAGGTCTTCCTTTTCCTCTTTGGTGATGTCGAACTCATCCCCACTTTAGGAGCATTGTGATGGTTAAGTGACCCAGTATGTGCAATGTTTTCTAAACAGTTATTGATGGCTCTGCAAGTTAAAAACAATCTTGTATAGACAGTAGTTGAAATCAGATTGAATTGCGCTTACATGTAATTGTGAGTGAATCATGTTTTTATAACTTGGAGCCTGCCCAAGCACAAGGCCTGTCTCTGCTCGGTCACTTGTTCTTTTATGATGATTCCACCAACCTATAAAATTGGGTTCTCTTTTTCTGTCCCAGGTGGCTTAGACTGCTCCGTCTCCTTCCTGTCTCAAGTCTTAGGGAAAGTCTGTGTCCATGGGAGGCAACGTGAGTAGAACAGTGCTTTTCCACCCTCTTCCTACCCTGTCCATCACATCAGTGATTGTGTGGAAGGTCAGGCATCCCACGTGACCCTGATTCTCCATGTGTCTCCTTGCAAGTCAGCTGGTGTCAGCTATCTGGGCTTCTCGGGTCTGAGGCTTGGCCGTGCCTACTGGAGAGACAGTAGGGTTCTCTGGACGCCCTGTGGCCACCTGGGGCAGGTGCAGCTCCTAAGGTTCAGGGCCTCTGTATGTCCCTTCAGAGGAGACCCTGGATGTGCTGGTGCCCCAGCTGACCACACTCACTGATGGCAGCTGCCTCTGGCAGCGGGTCTGCTGGCGCCTGGTGGAACAAGTGCCGGACCGGGCCATGGAGGCCATGCTGACGGGAATGGTGGAGGCTGCTTCAGGGTAAGCAGCTGGGCACTCTTCCTGCTGCCAATACTTCCCTCCATGGGGTGTGAGTCCCAGACTTCCCTGAGGCTGCCATTTCCTCATGCCACTTTTCCTGGGTGCCATGCTGCTGTCCAGTGTGGGTGGGGCTCTTCCCTGTCTGGCCAGCAGTCCCTCTTTAGACTTAATTGTTTCAGGGTGGTTGTTGCATTGATTGGGCAAACACAAGTGCTGGTGATAACCATCTGTTTAATTTCTTTTTTTTTTTTTTTTGAGACAAGAGTCCCACTTTGTCACCCTCAGTAGAGTGCTATGGTGTCAAAGCTCACAGCAATCTCCAGCTCTTGGGCTTAGGTGATCCTCTTGCCGCAGCCTCCCGAGTAGCTGGGACTACAGGCGCCTGCCACAGTGCCTGGCTATTTTTTGTTGCAGTTTGACCAGGGCGGGCTTTGAACCCACCACCCTCGGTATATGGGGCCGGTGCCCTACTTACTGAGCCACAGGAACCACCCCATCTGTTTAATTTCTTTATTATTTACTTACCTATTTTTTTTGAGATAGGCTCTTGCTCTATTGCCCTGGTTAGAGTGCAGTGGCATTATCATAGCTCACAGCAGCATCAAACTTCTGGGCTCAAGTGATCCTCCTGCCTCAGCCTTCCAAGTAGCTGGGACTATTGGCACCTGCCACAACACCTGGCTTAATTTTCTTCTATTTTTAGTAGAGACGGGATCTCACTCTTGCTCAGGCTGGTCTCCAGCTCCTGAGCTCAAGCAATCTTGCTACTTCCAGCCTTCCAGAGTGCTGGGATCACCGGTGTGAGCCACCATATCCGGCCTCTTTCTGTTTATTTGTTTATTTATTTATTTATATTATTGAGATAAAGTCTTCCTTTGTTGCCCAGGCTGGAGTTCTGTGGCCTCATTGTAATTCACCACAGACTCAACCTCTGGGGCTCACGCGATCTTTCTGCCTCAGCCTCTTGAGTAATTGAGACTACAGGCATGTGCTACTATGCCTGGCTAGTTTTTCTATTTTTTTTTTTTTGAGTCAGATTCTCACTTTGTCACCCATGGTAGAGTGATGTAGAGTCATAGCTCACAGCAACCTCAAACTCTTGGGCTTGAGCAATCTTCTTGTCTCAGCCTCCTGAGTAGCTGGGACTACAGGCATGCACCATTGTGCCTGGCTAGTTTTTCTATTTTTAGTAGAGACCGGGTCTTGCTCTTGCTCAGGCTTGGTCTCAAACTCCTAAACTCAAGCAATCCACCTCCTTGGCCTCTCATAGTGCTAGGATTATAGGCATGAGCCACTGTGCCCAGCCTCTTTCTATATTTTTTAACTTATATGTGTTGTGGGGAATTTTAAGTGATGAATGAGGGAGAAATCCAGCCTGATCTCTTTCATCAGGCTCTCCCTGGTGGTTATAGCTTTTCATTTTCTTTCTTTTTTTTTTTTTTTGTAGAGACAGAGTCTCACTTTATGGCCCTCAGTAGAGTGCCGTGGCCTCACACAGCTCACAGCAACCTCCAACTCCTGGGCTTAAGTGATTCTCTTGCCTCAGCCTCCCAAGTAGCTGGGACTACAGGCGCCCGCCACAACGCCCAGCTATTTTTTTGGTTGCAGTTTGGCCAGGGCCGGGTTTGAACCCACCACCCTCAGTATATGGAGCTGGCGCCTTACCGACTGAGCCACACACGCCACCCAGCTTTTCATTTTCTGAAGGAAGCAGGAGTCTCTCAGTCTAGACCAAGGGTCTGAAAGCTACTTAGGCCAAATTTGGCTCCTGAAAGTTTTTGTGAATAAACTTTTATTGGCACACAGTCATGCTCCTTCATTTGCATATTTGTCTCTGGCCGCTTTTCACTACAGCAGCAGAATTGAGTGGTTGCTACAGAAACTGTGGCCTATAAACCCAGAACATTTACTCTCTGGTGCTTTGCTACCTCCTGTCCTATTTGAGGCATTAATTTTGGGCTTGGCGGGGCGGTGCCTGTGGCTCAAAGGGGTAGGACACCAGCCCCATATGCCGGAGGTGGCGGGTTCATACCCAGCCCCAGCCCCAGCCAAAAACCACAAAAAAAAAAAAAAAGAAAGAAATTTGGGCTTGGTCAGAGCAACCCCATCCATGTTGATCTCTCTCAGCTTGGTCCAGGCTGTCTTGGGGTTTCTGCACTTAGGCCTTGGAGAAGGAAGGATTAAGGTCCAACTGTTTGTCCAAAGATTGGCCCACAGTCTCACGGCCATTAAGTGATAGGGCCCAGAACTAATCTGGATCTGTCTGCCTCTGGGTTCATGCTTGTCCCTCCCCTCCTACAACCTCTGGTGCTGGTTTGTGAGTCTGGTGACTCTCCAACTCTGCCTATAGGCCTGAAGTCCTGTCGAGACTACTGGGGAACCTGGTGGTGAAGAATAAAAAAGCCCAGTTTGTGATGACCCGGAAACTTCTGTTCTTACAGTACCGATACACGGTGAGAATGCAGCCAGGGATGGGCATGGGCTTCCCTGTACCCCAGACCTGCGACAGATAGTGGGCTTAGAGCAGCGTTCTGCTGCTTGGGACGCATTGCTATGATTTGGCTGCAGGAGTCAATGCATTGGTGGGTCCATCCTGACCTGTCATGGGCCCTGCTATGGCTGGGACTGGGCCAGTGCTTCACATGTTCTTCAACTCTCTCCACCCTCAGTGACTGTCTTCACCAGCTCCACTCTGCATGGGGCTCCCCGACATAACGACTGTCACTGTTCTTGTGAGCTGGAGCTGGGCTCTGAGGGTTGGCCATTTGGTCAGAGGTGGGTAGGAGGTCTCAGGCTGTGATCACAGCAGTAGGGTAGGTGTGTGGGCCGGAGCCTGTACATATCACGGCCTATGGCTTGCTTGTCTTCTCACTCAGCAAATATTTGTTGGGTGCCCACTGTGTGCTGAGTCCTTTCTTAGGTGCTGGACATCCTGCTGTGGGCAGAAGAGCCAAAGACACTCCTTGTGGAGTTTATGTTATAGGGGGAGGAAGATGTCATAGGAGTACAAATGTCATAGCGTGCCCTAGCAGGTGCCCTGGGCCTCAGTGGAGACCTTTGTGAAGGGATGCCCAGGGCTATCTGAGGCCTCTGAACCTGACTGAGTTTACAGTTTTCTGGGTTTATAGGCCACAGTTTCTGTAGCAACCACTCAACCACTCTGTGGCCCCCAAAGGCAGGGTCTGGGTGGCCTCTGAGCAGGAATGGCTGGGCCTGCCATGTGGCTGCACTGAGCAGGGGTTGGGGAGGAGGAGAGGGCCAAGGGCAGCCAGATACCTGTGGCACCTTTATGATGTGATGGAGTAGCAGCAGGGTTATAGGTCTGACCACTCCAGGGGCAGGGCCTGAGAGTCAGAGCCGACTCTTTGCACCTGCCTGCCACATGGTGAGGCCACTATGTGCAGAGCCCCAAAAGCTCTGGTCACAGTGCAGTGGCAGTCAGGAGAGTGGGAATCACCTTGAGCTTTAGTTTTTTTTTTTTTTTTTTTGGGACAGAGTCTCACTTTGTCACCCTGGCTACGGTGCCATGGCGTCATAGCTCACAGCAACTTCAAACTTTTAGGCTCAAGTGATCCTCTTGCTTCAGCCTCCCAAGTAGCTGGGACTATAGGTGCCTGCCACAACACGTGGTTATTTTTTAGAGACAGGTTCTCTAAAGGCTCTCTCTTGCTCATGCTGGGCTTGAACTCCTGAGATCAGGCAATCCACCTGTCTCAGCCTCCCAAAGTGCTGGATTACAGATGTGAGCCACCTTACCTGGCCCACCTCGAGTTTTACACAGCCCAGCCATTTGCAGGGGATAGGGGCTGACAACAGATGCCCCCAGCAGGCCCCTAAGAAAGGGACAACCCTGGTTGTCCTGCTGAGCATTTGAGGCCTCTGAACCTGACTGAGTTTACAGTCTTTGAGTCTCTGGACCATGAAACAAACCAAGGAGAGGAGGCCACAGAAGGCCCACAGGTACTAGAGTGAACATCCAGTGGTCGTGGACCTGGATGGGTCGTGGGCAGGTCTGTTGGACTAGAATGCAGCAGCAAAGGAGAGTAACTCAGCAGTTTACCGCACCCTCTTAAAATTGAGTAGCCTGGGGAGCAAACAAGAACTACAGTCACAAGAAGAGGACTTAGGCCTGCTTGTGCTGACTTGGTTTTGTGTAAGAGCACACGCAGTGTATGCAGTAACAGGAGGGGATTTGTTACCTTAGATACAAATGTGAGGAAGAAAGAAGGCGGTGACGTGAAATAGGAGTGAAGAGTCAAATGGAGCTAACACCTAAAATAAGCTCTGAGGCAGCCCTGTGCTTGTTTTATTTTATTTTTTTTTAGAGACAGAGTCTCACTGTACCGCCCTTGGGTAGAGTGCTGTGGCGTCACACGGCTCACAGCAACCTCGAACTCTTGGGCTTACGCGATTCTCTTGCCTCAGCCTCCCGAGCAGCTGGGACCACAGGCACCCGCCACAATGCCCTGCTATTTTTTTTTGTTGTTGTTGCAGTTTGGCTGGGGCTGGGTTTGAACCCGCCACCCTCGGCATATGGGCCAGCGCCCTACTCACTGAGCCACAGGCGCCGCCCGCCTGTGCTTATTTTCCACTGTGGTGAGCCCATGCCTGACCCTGGGCCTTGGCTGACAGCTCTCAGCCTATGGGAGATCCAGGTGAGGCAGTGGGTGAGTGGTCTCTGTCTGGGAGACAACACCTGGCTTTTGTTGTAGACACCCATGCTGCAGAGCCTGCTGGGGTACCTGGCCATGGACAGTCAGCGGCGCCCACTCCTTGTGCAGGTAAGCCTTCCTGTCCTTCTGTTCCCCTACAGAGTCCCTGGGAGACCTGGGAGAAAGGTTGTTCAGGGTCTACCTTCTGGCAGGAAGGGCAGACAGGGGCTGGCTTTGCTCGTGCTGGAGCCATCCTCGGGGAGGCTGTGAGTGCTGGCAAGGAGAGCTAGTCACTGAGGCCCACGTGGTCCTGGACTGTGGCCCTGCCAGGTGCTGAAGGAACTCCTGGAGACGTGGGGCAGTAGCAGCGCCATTCGACACACGCCCCTGCCACAGCAGTGCTATGTCAGCAAGGCCATCCTCATCTGCCTGGCACATCTCAGGGGCCCAGAGCTGCAAGACAGCCGGGATGGTGAGCAGGTGGCTTGGGAGCCCCTGGCTGTGGGCATCCCGAGGTGTTCAGGGTGCACATTTGGTGTTTCCAGAATTGCTGGCCAGTATGATGGCAGGTGTGAAGTGCCGCCTCGACAGCAGCCTGCCTGCCGTGCGCCGCCTGGGCATGATTGTGGCCGAGATTGTCAGTTCCCGCCTCCACCCGGAGGGGCCACCTCTGAAGTTCCAGGTGAGTGGGGCCGTCCCCTCTGTGCCCCCTCAGTGTGGCTGGCCCAGGTCTCCAGAAAGGCTATCATTCCACCCCCATGTTACTTCACCTTCCTAGTGACTAGGCTCTCAGAGCCTCCATGTTGGCCATGCTGAGGCTTGAGGGGCATCGCAGGGGTAGATGTTGGCTCCCTAGGGGCTAGGCAGGGTCAGGGCTGAGCACCTAAAGGCGTGTCCCCCAGAGTAGATTCCCTGGATGTGTTTTTCTAGACAGGGATCTCAGTGAGGCTTGGGCTGAAGGGAGCCGATGCCTGGAGTTTGTCCCCTTATCTGCTGGGCCCCTCAGGGATTCCTGGCTCCTCTGGCCCTCAGTGTACCCCACCCATGGTGCCCTCAGCCTGAGGTGGACATTTGGACAAAGTTGTTTCTGAAAGACAGCTGGCTGGGCGGCACCTTTTGCTCAGTGAGTAGGGCGACAGCCCCATATACCAAGGGTGGCGAGTTCAAACCCGGCCCTGGCCAAACTGCAACAACAACAAAAAATAGCCAGGCGTTGTGGCAGGCACCTGTAGATCCAGCTTCTCGGGAGGCTGAGGCAAGAGAATTGCGTAAGCCCAGGAGCTGGAGGTTGCTGTGAGCTGTGACGCTACAGCACTCTACTGAGGGCAACAAAGTGAGACTCTGTCTCTAAAAGAAAAAAACAGCTGGCTGTGGGAGGCCATGCCACTGGGAGAGAAGGGTCTGTGAGGGCTGGCTGTGCTTCTGTCCCTGTGGGAGGTGTTGCTGGTCACTGTAGCTGACTGCGTGTCTGCACCTGCAGTATGAAGAGGATGAACTGAGCCTGGAGCTGCTGGCCTTGGGCAACCCCCAGCTGAATGGTGACAGTGCCTCGGAGGCAGGGTGAGGGTCTCTGTGCTCCTGGTCCCTAGTCAGTGTGCATCTAATCACCTGGATTCCAGTTGCCAGGACAAGAGTTAAAGGGTGGGTGGGAGTGAGCGAGTGTTTCCTGAGGACAAGCAGGATCTGAGAACAGAGGCTTGAAGGGACCCTGAAGGGTTTGCTGTTGTTTCCTAGAAGCCCATCCCTGGTTCCAGCCACAACAGAGACCCCTACAGAGACTCCTACAGAGACCATGGATAGCAAGGTTCTCCAGGCACAGCCGGAGGGCTCTGACTCAGAGGTGGACAGGTAGGGCTGGGTTCCCCTGACCAGTGGGCCCAGCCACCCACTCCCCTGCAGGTGGGTACCCTGGCCTCCACTGCGTGCTGGTGTGGTGGTGCTGAGGCCCTGCCCTGAGCCTGGCCTGTCCACTCCACTTTTTTTTTTTTTATTCTGGGTAGAGTGCTATGGCATCACAGCTCACAGCAACCTCCAACTCCTGGGCCTAGGCGATTCTCTTGCCTCAGCCTCCTGAGTAGCTGGGACTACAGGCGCCTGCCACAATGCCCAGCTATTTTTTGTTGCAGTTTGGCTGGGGCCGGGTTCGAACCCGCCACCCTCACTATATGGGGCTGGCGCCCTACCAACTGAGCCATAGGTGTTCTTGTTTTCTTTATCATACAAGTAAATGCAGCTCTGGCCCCACAGCTGCCCCTCAGCCTTTTCCCATAGCTGGGCCCTTGTATGCATTTGAGCATTGGTAGGAGGGAGGAGGGCACTCAGTCTATAGCTCTTGGGGCTTCTTCTCACAGGCCAGGTTTGTGACCACATGCCTGCTTTGTTCCTTCTGTAGTGATGATGAGTTCATCCCCTATGACATGTCTGGGGACAAGGAGCTGAAGAACAGCAAGGCACCTGCTTACGTCCGGGACTGCATGGAAGGTGGGTGTGGGCGGGACTGAGTGCAGGCCTTACCATAGCTTTCTGTTCTATGGGGGCTCCCAAGCCCCTGGACCACCCTTGTACTGACACTTGGGCTGCCTGGAAGCCCTCAGCCAGGGTGCCACGTGTGGCTGTCAGCTCTTCTGGGCTCAGGATCAGGGTGGAGAGTGACTGAGACCTGTCTGGCTTCTCTGTAGCCCTGACCATGTCTGAGGACAGTGAGCGCTGGGAGGCGGCCTTGCGGGCCTTGGAGGGCCTGATCTGCAGGAGTCCTGAGGCCACACGGGAGGTGAGCTGGTGGGGGAGCGTGGGGGAAGTCAGAGGCCTATGGTTGTTATTTCCCCTTCATCATCTGTGTCCTGGGTCACAGAGGGTGATGTCTGGTTTGCTTGTGAGACTCAGTGACTGCTGCTTCTGCCGGGGTGGGCAGCTCAGGCTCTGCTGGAGCCACAGGCAGGTGGGCAGAGGCTGCAGGCACCTCGATTCCTAACTCCCACGTGCAGGTGAGCGTGGAGCTGGCTAAGGTGCTGTTGCACCTAGAAGAGAGGACATGTGTGGCAGGATTTGAGGGGCTGCGCCAGAGAGCACTGGTAGCTGTCACAGTCACGGATCCAGCTCAGGTGAGTGCCAATGCCTTGGCCAGTGGAGGTGCCGGGGAGGCCCGGTACTGCAATGCTGAGGCTCGGTCCTGTGCCCGGGCTGGCTATGTGGTGCCTGGCCTATGGAGTTCTAGCCCACTGTGGCTTCCTGTGCACTCAGGTAGCTGAGTATCTGACCTCGCAGTTCTACGCACTGAACTACAGCCTTCGGCAGCGGATGGACATCCTGGATGTAAGTATCCTCAGGCCTCTGTTCCCCTCGTCAGGGCCATGTTGTCCTAATGTAAGGGCCAAGATTTACAAGTCGTCTTGTTGTTGGACCTATGAGGCTTGGACAGGTTTCTCTGTGCCACATGTGACAATAGGTAGAATTCAGCAGAGGTGGAGTTAGGGGTACGGCAGTGGAGTTCTTTTGTCTCTCTGAAATAATAGTTTTTACTGATATAATTAGTAATAATTATAGATATAATTAGTAATAATTTTACTGATATAACTCACAGGCCATAGACACACCATTTTAGGATAAATTGTGGATATTATTTAGCCATAAAACCCCAGAAATGCTGACACATGCTACAACATGGATGAACCTTGAACATACTGTATTTAAGCCAGTCTTGAAGGCCTGCATATCATACAGTATCCTTAGTATGAAATGTCCAGGGTAGTCAGATCCATAGAGACAGCAGGATGGTGGGTGCTGGGTTGAGGGTATATGGAGTGAGTGGTGAGAAGATGGAAAGTTCTGGATGTGGGTGCTGGCAGTGGTTGCTGGTGATGGTTGCCCAACACAAACTTATTAACATTGTAGAAATGCATGTGTTAAAATGGGCCAGGTGCCGTGGCTTATGCCTAGCACTCTGAGAGGCAGAGGTGGGTGGATTGCCTGAGCTCACAAGTTGGAGACCAGCCTGAGCAAGAGCAACCCCATCTTTATGAAAAAGAGAAAAACTAGCCAGTCATTGAGGTGGGCACCGATAGTCCCAGCTACTCAGGAGACTGAGGCAGGAAGATCACTTGAGCCCAACAGTTGGAGGTTGTTCTGAGCTGTGATGCCATAGCTGTCTACCCAGGGTGACAGAGTGAGACTTTTGTCTCCAAAAAAGAAAAAAGAAAAAAATGGTTAAAATGTTTTATTTTGCCACAATGAAACAAAAAAGACTAAGAAGGCATCAAAAAGTATTATTTTTAAGTGAGCGTCACTCAGGGCACCTGTGCTGTCAGCGCTCCCCCCGCCCCCGTTTCCTGTCTCTGGACTTGCCTGTCTGGGATGTTCCATGGGAATGTAGCCACATGCATGTGGCTTGTGGCCTGTGTCCAGCCTCCTTGAGAGTGCAGTGGAGGCAGTCATGATGAGGCTGAGTTCTTGGGAGCAGGGAGCAAACAGCGAGCTCTAAGCAATGGAGATGCATTGGCCTAGGTGCTCCTCACCTCAGGTCATCTTGAGAGCTCTGAGTCCCTCCCCTGTGCCCCACTGAAGCACAGCTGCTTAGACACTGGAGGTGCCTTCTCTGTTGTTCTCAGACCACAAAGGCCACAGGGCACCATCCCTGGTCTTGGGCTGGGGCACACTTGACTTTTAGGAAATGTCCCAAGAGTGATGGGGCTGCTCTGGGTGTCTCCTCCTCTCCAGGTGTTGACCTTGGCTGCCCAGGAGCTGTCCCGGCCTGGCTGCCTCAAAAAGGCACCCCAGCATAGCCACCCCAGGACTGGCACCTGTTGCTTGCTGCCACTGGCCACTACCCAGCCTGGCAGCATCACAGCTCCTGATTGGCGAGTGGTGGTGGAGGAGCGGATCAGAAGCAAGACTCGCCGGCTCTCCAAGGTCAGTCTGGTGGGCCTGGGTACTGTGGGTGGTCAATTACTTCCAGGCATTGTCTCCAAGGAGTGGGCAGTGCCAACGTCAGTGGCCTTGAACATACAAACTGTAGGACTGCTATAGGGCAGTCAGACTGGTCTTAGGAGTCTAGGGTAGAAACATGACCTGGGGGTGCTCTGTCGTCCTGGCCCATCTAGGCCAAGGGTGGTCTTACTCCGCTCTGGGGTTTGGAGGTATCTGGATACTTTTGGTTGTCACTGGGGGTGGGCAGAGGCCAGGGAGCCTGCTCAGTGTCCCACATAGTGTGCAGGCCAGCCTCCATCATGATTACCTAGCCCCAGATGGTCCATACACAAGGCTGAAGGATTCCTGGTCTGAGCCATGGGAGCTGAGTCCTTTCACCATCTGTAGGTGGCCTAGGAACTGAGCAGAGCCAGTTAGTGGCCCAGGGGAACTCAGATGGACCTGGGGGCTGTGTAGCTTCTCCCCCCTGCAGGGGTGGGAGGGGCTGCTTCCCGCCCCAGCCTCTCCCCTCCTGAGTGCTGTGTGTTGCTGGCAGGGGGCTCCCCAGCTGGGAGCAGCGAGTGGCCCCAGTGAATTCAACTCTGTGGCTGGCTACTTCTTCTTCCCTCTCATTCAGCACTTCGACAGGTGAGTGGATTTTCCATAGGCCTGTGGATTTGGGGAACAGGAGCCCTGGACACACTGCTATGGACAAGAGTTTCCCAGGGTGGGGTACAGTGGGGTTTTAGGCACGAACAGAGGTCACGAGCTTCACTGTGGTTTTTTGTAAGCTTAAATGATGCAAAATGTTCTGCAAGGGTCCTACTACCTTGAGCTCCGTAGTGAGATTATCAGTCATCACCAACTCTGTTCCTAGATGTTGGGTTCACGGTGGGGCTGATGTTCCATGTGCCTGCAGATGCTACCCTCACTCTGGCTTCTGCCCGTGGGTGGGGTGTGAGTGAGGCTTGTAGGTGGCAATGGGAAGGTTGAGCCTGGGCTGCAGGGGTGGGGGCCTCAGCCTTGTGAGCTCTCAACCCAGGGCTGGGCTGTGCCAGGCAGTCCTGCAGAGGGACCAAGGATCTGGAAATGCCTTTCCCTCTGGCTTTCTTGGTGTCACATGGGGTCAGGATCCTGCAGGCAAGGCCTTGTGGAGCTTCCTAGGGTCTCCCTTGGTGGCCCAGAAAGTAAGAAGCCAACCTTATGATGCCTGCACTGTACCATTTGCTCAATTGTGTTGTAGGCCTCTGCTGACCTTCGACCTTTTGGGAGATGACCAGTTGGTTCTTGGAAGGCTAACACACACTTTAGGGGCCCTGATGTACCTGGCTGCTAATACCACAGTGAGTTGGGAGGGGAGGTGAAGCTGCTGAGTACAGGCCTGTCCTGTCCCTTGCCTGGAGCACATGCCCCAGCCTCACCTAGCTCCAGGGACAGGCATGTGAGGGAGGAGCTCAGGGACAGGCATGTGAGGCTCTGCAGGGTGGTCCAAAATCCCCTCACCTGCCAAGTGGGCCCTGTGGTTGCTGGGAGGTAGAGGGAGTGGAAGCCCTGCCTACCACCCTCTCCTTGTTCCCAGGTGGCTGTGCCGATGGGCAAGGCCCTATTGGAGTTTACGTGGGCCCTTCGCTTCCATGTGGACACGTGAGTGGCCTAAAAGGTTGAGGCAGGGTGGGGGTACAAATGAGGAATGATAGTTAAGGCCATATGGAGCTTCAAAGTATCTGGAAGGCAGCTTGGCCTGGCACTTCCCAAATAAGGAACATGCCTGGTAGGCTGGGTGGTGTGCTGGGCAGGGTCAGGGTGGGGCTCAACCTCCCCTCCCCTTGCTCAACAGCTATGTGCGCCGGGGCCTGCTCTCTGCCATCTCTTCTGTCCTGCTCAGTGTCCCTGCCCAGCGACTGCTGGAGGACATGTCAGATGAGCTTCTGGAAGCCAGGTCCTGGCTGGCAGGTGTGTGTTGGGCCTGAGCTGCATCTGTGAGGTGGGTGGGAGGCTATCTGGCATGTGGAACAGTCCTGCAGTCCCAGCCTGGCACCAGTCCAGGTAGACACGTCCCTCCTGCTGGTGCCAAGAGGCCTGTGGTGGCCTCAGTGTGGGGGAGCAGGGAGATAGTTCTCGTTGTGGCTGCATTTGGAATCCTGCAGTGCATCCTGGGAAAAGATGCCCTTACTTGGGAGTCTGCATCTTTCAAACCCCCCAGCCCAGAAAGATGATGAGGACCCTGCCTGGTATGGGCTCTAAACACCTAACCCCAGGGAGTATTTTGGCCACTTTGCTCCTTCCACGTGTGTTTTTAGTTTTTAAATTTTTATTTTATTTATTTATTATTTGTTTTTAGAGGTGGTATCTCATTTTGTTGTCTAGGCTGGAGTGCAATGGCATCATCATAGCTCACTGCAGTCTCCAGCTCCTGGGCTTAAGCTATCTTCCTGGCTCAGCAGCCTGAGTAGCTGGGACTGCAGGCCCCATTGCTGCACAGGCCATGTATGTTCTTCTTAAAGCTAGTCACAGACACTGTGACCCTTCACGCCTACATAGCTGAGCTGGGCCTAAGGACAGGCCATCATAATCCCCTTAGGATGCCACATAGAACATCCAGACCCAAGATTCTGGCTGCCCCAGTGATGGCCTCTCTCTCTTCTTCAGTATGATATTGGGATCTAGTAGGGTCCCCATGTGCCCTGAGCTGCCTGCCTCCCTGGTGCCTTTTTTTATCTTTTTGAAGTCTGGTGGGTGGTTTTGAGGTTCCTTTGATGTGGTTTCACTGACCTTGAGGTCCATGTGTTTATCAGGATGGTCCTGGCCACTGCCAGCTCCTCCTCAGGGACGCGTACTGCAGGCACCCCTGCAAGGGACACTGGTGGGATTCCTGGGGTGAGGTCACCTTCCCTATGGGGATGGCTGTGTGTCTGTTCTCCCCTGCTATCTCCTCCCTGGGCATGGGTTCCTGCTCAAGGGTCTCTTGAGTCCTGTGGGTTTAAAGGGGCATTCCCATGGGAAGTGGAGCCGCTGGGGGCAGGGAGGGCAGGCCCTGGCTGGCATGCTTCCTCTGTTCCTGGGTCCCCGTGATCAGGGTTGTGGCTGAATGTGCATGTGTCCTTCCATTAGTGCCTGTGTCTGTGAGAAGTGGGTGGGTGCAGGGGGATCCTTTCAAGGTAGAAGGCTCCTCATATGCATCCTCTTGGAGCCTTGCCCAACTCCCTCCTCAGGCTCACTGACTTGCTGGGGCAAATTTCGGCTATATCTGGAGGAGAATTCTCTCTCTTAGGCCATGTGGGGAGCCACCAGTGTGGGGGGGGCAGGGCTACTATACTTCTCCGTGTCCTTGGGCCTCCAGCTTCCCCAAGGATTCGGTACTTGCCTCGAAGCTGGGGACTTTGTGGGGATTGAAGTACTAGAAGAACCACAGGGGCTCCGGATCCTCAGCTGGTCACTTTAGCTCAGGCTTCTGCTTGGGGTGTGCTCTGGGCATAGCAGCGTTGTCCTGCATGATCAGGGCAGCATTGAGGCTGGGCCTGAGACATGCTCACAGGTGCAGACTCCCTGACGGCCTCCAGGGGCCCCTCATACATCCTGAGGGTACTGGGGTAACCCCCACTGGCAGAACTTCTAGTGGCTCACCAGGCTTGAGGAGCCAGAAATTTGGCTCCACCTTGAGGGAGCCTTGTGTGACTCTAAACCCCTAGGGGCTGCCTGCTTCCTGCATCCTTCACAGGTTGGGGCCCCATCTACATCCCTGGGCCTTTTGCCTCTGTGACTTAGCTTCTCAGTGTTGAGCCTAGCACAGGGCAGGTGCCTGTGTCCCAGCTAGGCAGCCCCCCATCCTACTAGCACCACTGCTGCTGTTCTCTATGTACAATGCAGCCTGCAGACGAGGGCCTCCAGGAGATGTCCAGGCTCCAGTCAGGCCTGGCAGGGTAGAGGCTGCTCAGCTCTACTCGCTCACTTGATTTCCATCTGCTCACCTGGGTGTGCTGGCCCATGGAGGTGCTTGCATTTCTCCAGGCTGGTTTTATCCCAGGGTAGTGCTGCCAGGGGTGGGATGCCCCACGCGTCTTGCAGTGGAGGGACAGTTCCCATCACCTGGTCCCCTGACCTGGATTCCCAGCCCCAGATGGAAGGGGGTTGCTTGCACACAGGGGCATGGTAGAATATCCCCAAGGCCTGGCAGGTGGCTCATTTAGAAAGACTTCAGATGAAAGTAGGGAGAAAAAACAGCTGGCCCTGTGACATGGCCTCATGTTTCATTTTTATCTTTGGCAGATGTGGCTGAGAAGGACCCGGATGAGGACTGCAGGATGCTGGCAGTGAAGGCTCTGCTGCTTCTGGAGAAACTCAAGGACAAACTCCTCGCATGTTCTCCTTAGTTCCCTGTGGTACTTCCCCACTATAGCAGGCCCCACCTACCCATGGCCGTCCCATTGGAAGAAAGGAAGTCCAGAGGGCTGGGCAGAAGGCCACTGGAGTGGTGTGAAGGAGTGCCCAGACAACATCTGGGTTTTGCAGCACAGCCTGGTCTGGAGCAGCATCCGGTACTGAGTGTGCAGATGCAGGAAGGCCCACTGCCCCCAGAGCTATTTATAGCCCGGCAAGTTTTAGTGTTCAGCTAATAATAAATGAGGGCCTGGGCACTGCACTCCCACATGACATAGCAACCTGAATGCTGGGCCTGCGGGCGCGGGAGGAGTTGACTCCTAAAGTGAGGGCAGAATCCGAGGTGCCACTCAGAGCCTCAATATTCCTGGCAAGAGCCACCAGGAAGAGCAGAGCCTATGGGCTTCTCAGATGTCATCAGAAGAGTAAAAAAGCTGCAGGTGCCCAAGCACAGCCTGCTTTTGTGGTTCTGACTGCTCAGGCAGGGACTTTAGTTCCTAGAGGGATTCATATGCAGAAGAAAAGGCAGGGGACTGAGAAAATAAATTTTATTGTAGTCAGAGGAGGGCCCAGGTGGTCCTGGCTGTGGTGGACCCTGCTTTGGGAACTGCCAGGTTAACTACTTGATCGTCTTCGAGAGGAGCATGGTGAACAGGGTAATAAATGCCTCAGCTCTCCAGATGCAGCCTCAGTTCATGAAGTTCTATAAGTTTCTTAGACTTTACAGTATGTATTTGGGAGAATAATGTGGGAAAGTTGAATCCAACTGCCTTTAAGGGAACTAATCCAAAAATCCACGAGTTGCTGAGCACCTAGAGGCAGGAATGATTGAGATGGTTTAAAAATACAAACACATTTCTTCATCTCTAGACATGGGAAGCATGCAGAGCACAAGGACTGTGGTGGGACACAGCACACTCCTTCCCAGGCCCTGGCGACTGGGCCCATGTCTTCCTATGGTTCTGCTCTTCCAATGCACAAGGGGTTTTTATGAACAGAAAATCTGCCTTTGCTGCTACTGGTGACTGGAAGATTCCAGCCAGCAGCAGGACACTGGCCAGGGGCCTAGGCCCCTCAGGGATCATTTTCTACCTCTTCTACCACCTCCTCATCCACCTCTCTCTGGTCCTCCATGCTGTTGTGGCGGGTCCGCTCAGGCATGGCACGAGTCAGAGGGAGACCGAGACCCTGGAGCACAAGGTCTGCAGTGTGCTGGCTCACGTAATAGGACATGCTGGCGGAGGGGATCCTCTTGCGCATTTCCTCCAGGTACTTGTAGGCCTAGGGCAGAATTAACAGCCAGCATTTGTTTAGTCTGCAGCAAGGGCTGAGGCGGCTACCCCACTTATTCACTAGAAGGAGATTTTGAAATACCCACTAGGCACCAAGCTTTGCTACCTCAGTCAGTGGAGAGCCATGCTGCTTCCAGAGAACACTCAGGTCCCCTGGTTGGAGGCTCCCCAGCACTTACAAGGGATCATAGCGTCCAAAGACAGCAAGTTGCAGGCTCTAGATGTTAAGACTATGAGCTGCCATCAGTATTTTTGATTGTTTTCAAGGCTTCAGTAAGCTATGATCATACATGGACCACCACACTCCAGGCTGGGTGACACAGTGGGGCCCTGCCTTAAAAAAAATACGCTTGGCTCAGCATCTGTTGCTCAGTTAGGGCACCGGCCACATATACCAGGGCTGGTGGGTTTGAACCTGGCCCAGGCCTGCTAAACAATGACAAGTGCAACCAAAAATAAATAAAAACAGGCACTGTGGAGGGTACTTCTAGTCCTAGCTATTTGGGAGGCTGAGGCAGGAGAATTGCTTGAGGCCAACAGTTTGAGGTTGCTGTGAGCTGTGACGCGACAGCACTCTACCGAGGGCAACATACTGAGACTCTGTCTCAAAAAAAAGCTTTATAGATGGCTCATTGCCCTGTGTGGGGGAGAGTGTTGAGGAGGAGAGACATAGGCAAGCCCTCCACATTCTCAAAGAGAAAGTGTGAGAGCAAGAATTTACATATGAAAAGGTGCTTCCTTAGGTGTTTACACACTTCCTAGGCACCTTGCTGGACAGAAGTCCTGGCAACAGGAGAGGAAGGAGAGAGAAGCTGATCACTGGGAGGTGGTCAGAGGGGTCTGTGCACACATGAACACAACCGTGGCCCAGCACTCATGATCTCTACATGCAGAGCTGGCTTCATGAAAGGCAAGGAAGCATCTCCAGAAGGAGGGAATCACCAAAATGGGGTAAGGGCAGGGGTGCGGGACGATAGGTAGCATGCTATTGCATGTCCTGACTAAGGCAGATACTTGACACCCGAGATTAGGAGTTTGTAAGGATTTGGCTCTGATGACAGGCTAGTAAGAGGTGAGTAGATGGTGCAAGCCACAGGCAAGGAGCTTGAAAGTTAGATGAAGGAGACAGCAGCAAGGTGTCCTTTCCCTTCCCTTTGTCACCTAGCCAAACGGAGACTTGTGCATGACTACACTTTTTCTGTTTACTTACAGTTTGGGATTTTTTCCCCTTAAGGTTCCATAAGCTTTCAGCAAGCATAGAGACAATAAAGACTGGTTTCACAGACCCCTTGCCCATAAAAGAGAGACCAATAAAGAAGTTGGTGAAGGGTGGCGCCTGTGGCTCAAAGGAGTAGGGCGCTGGCCCCATATGCCTGAGGTGGCGGGTTCAAACCCAGCCCTGGCCAAAAAACTGCAAAAAAAAAAAAGTTGGTGAAATATTTAAAATAGGACTTTTCTGTTGAAGATACAGCTATGTGAGCATCTCTGTAGTCCAATTTTTTTTTTTTTTTTGTACACAGAGTCTCACTTTATGGCCCTCAGTAGAGTGCTGTGGCCTCACACAGCTCACAGCAACCTCCAACTCCTGGGCTTAAGCGATTCTCTTGCCTCAGCCTCCCGAGTAGCTGGGACTACAGGTGTAGTCCAATTTTTTTTTTTTTTCCTTGAGACAGAGCCTCAAGCTGTCACCCTGGGTAGAGTGCTGTAGCATCACAGCTCACAGCAACCTCCAACTCCTGGGCTTAAGCGATTCTCTTGCCTCCGCCTCCCAAGTATCTGGGACTACAGGTACCCACCACAATGCCTGGGTAGTTTTTGGTTGCAGCCGTCATTGTTTTTTGGCGGGCCTGAGCTGAATTTGAACTTGCCAGCTCAGGTGTATGTGTCTGGCGCTTTAGCTGCTTGAGCCACAGGTGCCGAGCCCAATTTTGTTTTTATACACAAAATTGTAGTTCTTCTCCAAAGCCTGCATTGGTGGGTGACTGAAGTTCCAGCTACTGTGTAGGCTGAGGCAGGAGGATCACTTAAGCCCAGGAGCTAGAGGCTGCAGCTAATTATGACTGTGCCTGTGAGTAACTGTTGCACTTTAGCCTTGGCAACTCAGCAAGGCTTGTCTCAGAAACAAAAACAAAATTAAACTTGGGAGGCTGGGTGTGATGGCTCACACCTAATCCTAGCCCTCTGGGAGGCCGAGGTGGGTGAACTGCTTGAGCTCAGGAGTTCAAGACCAGCCTGAGCAAGAGTGAGACCCCATTTCTACTAAAAAAACTAGGCAGATGTTGCGGCAGGTGCCTGTAGTCCCAGGTACTGGGGAGGCTGAGGCAAGAAGATCACTTGAGCTCAGGAGTTTGAGGTTGCTGTGAGCTAGGCTGAGCCACGGCACTATACCCCAGGGCAACAGAGCAAGACTCTGTTTCAAAAAAAAAACAAATCCAAAATACTCCCCCCGCCCCATACTTGTTGGAATTAGACTGAGTTTTTTTTCAGTAACAAAGGATGTCAGTGAGTAGAAGTGATAGGGTACAGGGAAGTCTGAGTCTCAGTGCTTACTCTCAGATTTGGGGAAATGCTACCTGTTGAATAATTCTGCTATGAATTGTGGAGACTGCATCCTAGTGAGGCTGACACTGTCAGCACATTTCTATAATTAATTTTGTGATATGTGGTTTGTGAGCACTTGAGAGGAAACAGAGATCCCCTGGGCACTATATTTTATCAGTTCTCTCTGCCAGGGGACACAGCTGGCACGCGGAGGTGGCTCTGCAGCATGGCATGCAGAGCACAAGGACTGCAGCAAGTTTACCAAGGTGTCTGTCTTTGGAGACATGAAGGCAAAATGCAGGTAGCAGAATTCTTTGTTACCTCCTATAGAATTATGACTAGAAAAGAATAAGGAGAGAGGCTTCTGATAATGGCAGCATAAATCATATTAGATCAATCCCCTGACCATGGATAACTGGGCAAACATCAAAGGCATGGGAGAATAGTTGTAAGCAGCAGAAGCTGGAAGAGGGGTAGTACTAGGTGAGTTTCCTGCTTATTTTGTTATAACTTCTAGCCCCAGGGTAGCCCCAGTCGGGGCCACTGTGAGCATCAAAAGGGCACAAAGGAGTTTGCATTTATAATTACTTAAAGAATCAAAAGTGTTTGTTGGCTACAGAAGTTGGAATGTGAGGGCAGAAATACTAGAATAGAGCAAGTCAGAGAGGGAGCCCAAATTCTAAGTACAAACTCTGGTCTATTTAATGCTGGAGCCTGCATGTGGTGGTGGTGAGGATAGACTTTGAGAAGTCCAACTAAAGCTCCCAAGTATTAAACAGAGATTTCAGCTGATATCCACCACAGGCAACAGAGTTTAGACTTTGAGTTGAACAAAGGTGACTGCCTACATAAAATACATTTAGAAAAAAATCATTACTTTTGAAGGAATATATCAGAATCCAGAGTCCCTACAAGGAAGTATCCACAATGTCCACAATACAAAAAAATTACTAGACATTGGAAGAACTAGGAAAACATGACCCACCCTCAAGAGAAAAGGCAAATAATAGAGAACAGTCCTACATGACCCAGATAATAGAATTAAGAGCAAAGATTTTTAAATCAGCAAATACAACTGTGTTCAAGGATATAAAGGAAAATACATTTTAAACAAATGAACATATAAGAAATTTTAGCGAAGAAATTCTAGAACGGAAAAATACAAAACCTGAAATGAGAAATTTGCTAGAAAGGTTAAAAGCAGATTGAAAATAGGTAAAGAAAATCAATGGATTTGAAGATAGATCACTATAAATTGTCTAATCTAAAGGACAGAAAAAAAAAGGAAATAACGAACAGTAATCACAAATATATGTATAATTAATATGAAAGGCTTCACATTTAACTGGAGTCCCAGATAAAAAGGAGAAAGAGAATGAGTCAGAAAAAAATTGAAGAAAAAATAATTTTGTATTTCACAAATTTGGTGGAAGACATAAATTTATAGTTTCCAGAAGCTCAGGATAAAATGAAAACACCTAGAGACATTGTCTAACTGCTAAAAACCAAATATGAAGAGAAAATCAAGAAATAGCCAGCAAGTGGCGGGGGGGTGGGGGGGAGAGGGGCTGGGGGGGATGCATACATCACATGTAAGGGCACAATAATACAGCTAACAGCTGACTTCTTATCAGAAGGAGGCCAGAACACAGGGGAAAGACATTCAAGTGTGGAAAGGGAAAACAAGTCTGAATTCTTTATGTGATGAGAATAACCTTAAGGAATAAAGGCAAAATAAGGACATTTCAGATTAATGAAAAGTAAAAAAATTCACCTTTACACCTTTACACCTAAGTAGTCCCAGCTACATAGGAGGGTGAGGCAAGTGAATTGCTTAAGCCCAAGAGTTTGAGGTTGTTGTGAGCTATGACGCCATTGCACTCTACTGAGAGGAACACAGTGAGACTGTCTCAAAAAAAAAAAAAAAAAAAGAAAAATAAAGAAAATTCACCTTTAGAAGATCTGTACTTCAAAAGAACATGAAAGGGAGTTAGTTATTCAGGCTGAAGATGAATGATAACCACATGAAAATTTGAGTCATTGCTAAGAAGTAAAGAATATCAGGGCGGTACCTGTGGCTCAAAGGAGTAGGGCACCAGCCCCATATATAGGAGGTGAGGGTTCAAACCTAGCCCCGGCCAAAAACTGCAAAAAAAAAAAAAAAGAAGTAAAGAATATCAGAAATTATAAATACGTAGGTAAATGTAAAAGACTACTTTCAATTTTGTTTTTGGTTTTTGGCCGGGGCTGGGTTTGAACCCGCCACCTCTGGCATATGGGACCGGCGCCCCACCCCTTGAGCCACAGGCGCCGCCTCAATTTTTTAAAAATATATTGTTTTAAGCAAAAATTATAACACTATTGTGTTTATAATGTATGTTGATGTTATGTATGTATGATAAATATAAGTGGGGTTGTGAATGGGTAAATGTATCCATATGTTTATTTGTATAGTTCATGAAGTAGTATGACAATAACTCTGAGCAAAAAGTGATTACATGAAAATTTTTATAGCAATCCCTAGAGTGAATGCTGAAAATAAAGAGTGGAAGAGAGAAATCTGAGGCCAATGAAGTAACTCACACCTGTAATCTTAACACTTTGGGAGGCCAAGGTGGGAGGATCACTTGAGGCCAGGAGTTTGAGAATAGCCTAAGCATCACAGCAAGACCCTATTTCTAAAAAATTAGAAAAATCATCTAGGCAAAGGCTGCTTGGTAGGCTGAGGCAGAAGGATCACTTCAGCCCAGTCTAGGAGTTTGAGGCTACAGTGAGCTATGATGACACCACTGAAGTCTAGTCAAAGTGAGAGCATGAGAGACCCTGTCTCAAAAGAAAAAAAACAGAACAACAAGATAAAAAGCTAACAGGAGGCTCAGTGTGTGTAGCTCACCAGCTAGGGTGCTGGCTACATACACCGGGGTTGGCGGGTTTGAACCCAGCCTGGGCCTGCCAAACAATGACAACTGCAACAAAAAAGTAGCCGCCATTGTGGCGGGTGCCTGTAGTCCTAGTTACTTGGGAGGCTGAGGCAAGATAATCGCTTGAGCCCAAGAGTTTGAGGTTGCTGTGAGCTGTAATGCTGTGGCACTCTACTGAGGGTGACATAATAAGACTCTGTCTCAAAAAATAAATAAATAAATAAAAGGAAAGATAAAATGAAATTCTAAAAAAAATTAATTTAAAAGAAGGCAGGAAAGAAAGTTCAAAGGAACAATAAAACTGATAGTACAAACCAAGCAAAAATGGCAGACTGAAATCAAGCCATATTAATAATTATATTAAATGGAAGTGGCTAAAACATTCCAGTTAAAAGGCAAGTTTATCAGAATTTTTTTTTTTTTTTTTTTGGCCGGGGCTGGGTTTGAACGCGCCACCTCCGGCATATGGGACCGGCGCCCTACCCGCTGAGCCACAGGCGCCGCCCAGTTTATCAGAATTTTATAAAGACTCAACTAGATGCTGTCTACCAGAAATGTACTTTAAAAACCACGACACACATAAGCAGAAAGTAAAAGGAAGGAAAAGGATATGCCATACAGCAGGACTAGCTAAAGAAGTGTGAGGTTAGGTACACTGCAAAAGAGTATTTTTTTTTTTTTTTTTTTGAGACAGAGCCTCAAGCTATCGCCCTGGGTAGAGTGCTGTGGCATCACAGCTCACAGCAATCTCCAACTCTTGGGCTCAAGTGATTCTCCTGCCTCTGCCTCCCAAGTAACTGGGACTACAGGCACCTGCCATAACGCCTGGCTATTTTTTGGTTGCACCTGTCATTGTTGTTTGGTGGGTCTGGGCTGGATTTGAACCCGCCAGCTCAGGTGTATGTGGCTGGCGCCTTAGTCACTTGAGCCACAGGTGCTGAGCTTTAAAATATTATAAGAGATAAAGGAGGACATTTCATAAAGATCAATTCAGCTGCCCCACCTTACTGCCTTGAGAGTTTTTCCGACCATGACACAGAAAGAGGGTAACTAAATAGCTGAAAGTCTCTCTATGCTGAGGAGATAGTTCTGCATTTGGGCAGGCCAAGGCAGCCAGAATCATGGAATAGGTACTGAATAGGAGAGAGCAAAGAGACAGACAGCACTCTGGAGACCTTCAAAGGGTTCTTAGTCTTCAGCTGAGTACTGAATAGTCCATGTGTATGAAGAAAAAAACAGAGGTCTGGGAAATGATCAGGTGGAACAACAAAACTGATAGTACAAACCAAACAAAAATGGTAGACTGAAATCAAGCCCTATTAATAATTATATTAAATGGAAGTGGCTAAAACATTCCAGTTAAAAGGCAAGATTATCAGAATTTTATAAAGACTCAACTAGATGCTGTCTACCAGAAATGTACTTTAAAAACCACGACACACATAAGCAGAAAGTATATGCCATACAGAGAGATTTATCCCCCAGAGATTTATCATTCATGCTTCTCCCTACCAGAGTAGAAAGACCTCCCCATATAGGAGGCATTAAGAGTTTCAGAAGCCTTATGTGGTAGGATGGCAGGATTCTCCCACTGAAAAGTGTGCAGGCCTCACCATCTGGTGCTCCTCCATCTGCAGGTAGTGCTCCACTAGGAAGCTGTAGACGTCCCCGACACGGATGGTGCTGTCCAGGTCTGGCTCCTCGAGGAGTAGTTCACATTGCTTGATGGACTCCTTGGGGTCCTCTGTGTACGTCCTGAAGAAAGCAAAAAGGAGGCCTAAGCCCCAACTCCTAAACATGTGCTTGTCAGAAGTCGCAGCAGACTAGTCCTGCAGAAGGAGCTCTGGGGAATGGTGGGATGAAGTTTTTTGTGCAGTTAATTCTCACATTGTTAGTTAATCCCTTAACTTGTTCATTCATTCATTCGTTTAGCAAATTGTCCTTGATCACTTCCAGTGCTGGATCCTGTGCTTGGACACCAAGATCAAAGACTTCTAACCATGCTTCCTGTCCAAGAGACAGTCTAGAGGGGACAGATACCTCTAGGTTAAGTGTGACCCAGAGGGGATATAGGGGTATGTAGATGGGGATGCGTAGAGAGTGACACACCACCTTGACCAAGGCAGTTGAGAGGAACCTTCCAAGCAGAGGAGTTGGCTTGAACTTAGGACAACACGAGGGACCTGGCATGGGTATGTGTGGCAGAGCAGGGTGTGCCACCTGAGCTACACAAGACCAGCGGGGTAAGCCTGCCATGAGCCAGCTGAGACTCGACTTGGTCCAGGGAAGGTGACTGGAGCTGCAAAGTGCTCAGGCTCCCACTTTTGGAGGGTCCAGGGCCCATTTGGACATGCACTGGCTCTGCTACTGCAGGCAGGTGCCTGGCCCACCCTGACCCTTGGGGGGCTTACACCCTGACCCTCATGTATCCTCTGCCCTCCATCTGCACACCTTGTCCTCTTGCTAGTGGCCACCTTCTGCCCATTCTCCTTCCTTCTGCCTCCACAGCCCAGCCTCAGCAGACATCTATTAAGCACAGGATATTCCAGAATCTACACACCCTAGTAGATAATGACCTTCGAGTGAACTCCACTTTGTACAGCATTGCTCAACCCTGTTTTGGGAAGTCTTCTTTTGAAACACTGTTCTCAGGGCGGCGCCTGTGGCTCAGTGAGTAGGGCGCCGGCCCCATATGCCGAGGGTGGCGGGTTCAAACCCAGCCCTGGCCAAACTGCAACAAAAAAATAGCCGGGCACTGTGGCGGGCGCCTGTAGTCCCAGCTGCTTGGGAGGCTGAGGCAAGAGAATCGCATAAGCCCAAGAGTTAGAGGTTGCTGTGAGCCGTGTGACGCCACGGCACTCTACCCGAGGGCGGTACAGTGAGACTCTGTCTCTACCAAAAAAAAAAAAAAAGAAACACTGTTCTCAGATGAGAGACACACTCTTGAGTGTTGAGCCTTGGAAGCCCACAGATGTCTGCTCAGGTGTAGTACCCCCAGAATTACCTGCCCATAGATGAAAACTGGGAAGTATCCCATAAAAATTTAGATTCTTGCCCTTCCTAAAAACTGAGACAATGGACGGTGCCTGTGGCTCAAGGAGTAGGGTGCTGGCTCCATATACTGGGGGTGGCAGGTTCAAGCCTGGCCCTGCCAAAACTGCAAAAAAAAAAAAACAACCAGGCAATGCACTGCCTAGGCCTCCCCCATATAGGCCAAGAGCCTGGTGGCAAGAGAGTGCTGGTCATCCCAACCCCAGCCACCCTGACTCACACAATGGTCCCTCACTCAGGATGACCTGCCTGACCCCTGCGTGCCCTGGGCAGGTGCACACCTGCCCTTTGGATTCCTATCTAGTTACTCAAGGATTTCCTTTGAAGAACGTTCATCAGAAATGAAAGCTTGGTTTGGCTCCCTCCCCTTAGTCCTTGTGCTCCCAGCGAAGGAAGCTGGAGAAGCATGAGGTGCAGAGGAGCCTGTGGGGCTACCAGAGGCCCATGGTGCAGTGCGGGGTGGGGGGGCTGTCCTGTGGTCAGCTGCTTCAGTCAATCCCTGGGTCTGCCTCTGGCCCCTGCCCTGCTGTCTCCCAGGGACATACCTGCGGACCTGGATGAACCTCTTTACTAGTGCCATCTTGCTCTGCAGCTGAGCCAGCTTGGTTTCCTGGTCCAGGGGGCTTGTAGCCTTGGCCTTGGCCAGGCACTTGTAGGCCTCAGTCAGTGCCCCATGGGCTTTGTTGTAGTTCTGGTATTCGTCAATCTCCACCTGCACCAAGGGGAATGTTAAGACCTAGCAAGGGCCAGGACCTCCCATGACCTTCATTGGGCCTGCTAGAGTCCCAAGGAAGGACCATACCTGGGCACAGGCATCATAAAAGCCTGCCAGCAGGTCCAGGGCACGCCCCTTGGTGTAGAAGCTGATGATGTTCTTCATGATCTCCGGCTCCTTCCGCCAGTCCAGGGACTGCAGGTAGTTGGCAGCCATGATGTAGATTTCCTTCTGCCTGGAGACGCCTGCGAAGAACACGATCTTCTCCGTGTCTCCTGACTTGAGCAAGGCTCTCATGGCCTAGGCAGAGAGAGCTGGGCTCAGGTGTGCAGCACCCAGCAGTGCTGCAAGTCTGGTTCACAAAGAGAGTGACTCAGGGCTTCTCTATCTGATCTGTCATGCCCCCCTACTTACCCCAACTCCCTCCCCCCCTCCCCCACGCCTGAAAAGCTCTTGCTCACTCTGGTTAAGCACAGGCACATGGAGAAATGCAGAGCAGGCTGCATCTAAATGGCTGTGAGATGGCTGAGAGAGCAGTTTGGCCACGCTCACCTTCAGCTTGTTCCCAGCCTGTGTGTACTTCTTTGTGGCTAGGTGGTAGCTGCCCTGGCGCATGCAGCAGTTTGCTATCTGCTCCAGCAGCTCCCTCCGGGAGTCCTCAGACAGGTCCTTCGAGTCCTTGGAAACAGTCATCTTTTCGGCCATCTCTTCTGTGATGGTCATGTTCTGCTCCAGGCACAGTTGCAGGGCTTCGTGATACTATAAAAACGCCGCAGAAAACGAGGGGCTGTCACCTGTGAGCAGTGGAGGAGGGCTGAGGGCCTGAGTGGTGTCCTTGCATCTGCCAACCCTCTGAGGATGTCAGGCCCATGGCACTAGGTGGTGGCCACTGTCCAGATGGGGAAGAGACAAGGATGTTTCACACCCACCAACCCAAAGGACACAAGGCTCATTCATGTTACTTTCTTTCATGCTATTAACATTCTACAATGTAACAAAGGAAACAAGGAGCTCAAATGAATATTGTATTTGTTATGGGAGAAAAAGGAAACTGGTAATTCATTTTCTTCTATAATCTTCTAAAATTCTTGGCTCAGGGGTTATGGCACCAGCCACATGCAGGCTGGCGGGTTAGAGCCCACCCCAGGCCAGCTAAAACAATAATGACAACTGCAACAAGAAAATATCTGGGGGTGGTGCCTGTGGCTCAAGGAGTAGGGTGCCGGTCCCATATGCCAGAGGTGTCAGGTTCAAACCTAGCCCGGGCCAAAAACCACAAAAAAAAAAAAAGAAAAAAAAAGAAAATATCTGAGTGTTGTGGCAGACGCCTGTAGTCCCAGCTACTTAGAAGGCTGAGGCAAGACAATAGCTTATGCCCAAGAGTTTGAGTTTGCTGTGAGCTGTGATGCCCCAGCATGCTACTGAGGGTAACATAGGGAAAGTTGGTCTCAAAATAAATAAATAAGAAAATAAAATTCTTGGGTGGTGCCTGTGGCTCAGTGAGTAGGGCGCCAGCCCCATATGCTGAAGGTGATGGGTTCAAACCCAGCCCCCGCCAAACTGCAACAAAAAAAAAAAAAAAAAAGAAAAGAAAAGAAAATTCTTTAAATTAAGGGTCTTAATTTTCTTAAAATTTTAAGAAAAATTATATACTTTTTTCTTTTCTGTTTTTTTTTTTCTTTTTTTTGTGGTTTTTGGCCGAGGCTGGGTTTGAACCCACCACCTCCAACATATGGAACTGGCGCCCTATCCCTTTGAGCCACAGGAGCCACCCTTTCTTTTCTTTTCTAACATCAACTTGAACCAGAAAAAATTTTATGTTCTTCACTTAAAGATGTGTCTTAGAAAAAAACAATTTTGCTTTGGCGGTCATATCGCCTTAGTACTCGAGGCGCTGGCTGTGTGCTTTCTGACTGCTGTGTAGGGCTCCACTGTGCTGAGGAACAGCTGATCGTTTAACTCAGCCTGTTGGTAACAGGAGGGTGACTGTCCTTTGCTGTTACAAAAACTTCTGCAGAGCATACCTTGTATCTGCACATTACCTACACATGTGTCAGTCTGTCAGTGAGGATGAATTCATGAGGAAAGGGACTGCTGGATCAAGGGAGATGTACATTTTTTTTTTTGCCGGGGCTGGGTTTGAACCCACCACCTCCGGGATATGGGGCCAGTGCCCTACTCCTCTGTGCCACAGGTGCTGCCCGGGAGATGTAAATTTTACCTGTGGTAGGTGCCCTACTCATCTATTCCAGGACAACCTAGTGGGTTTTCTAACCTTTTCACCTTAGTGGTACAATTCATGAAAATGAAAAAAAAAAAAAAATATATATATATTTTTGAGACAGAGCCTCAACCTGTCACCCTGGATAGAGTGCCATGGCATTACAGCTCACAGCAACCTCTAACTCCTGGGCTCAAGCGATTCTCCTGCCTCTGCCTCCCAAGTAGCTAGGACTACAGGTGCCAGGTGCCTGGCTATTTTTTGGTTACAGTCATCCTTGTTGTTTGGAGGGCCCAGGCTGGATTTGAACCCGCCAGCTTAGGTGTATGTGGCTGGCAACTTAGCTACTTGAGCCACAGGCGCCAAGCTGAAAAATGAGTTTTGATCAGTGTCGCCTTTTTTTTTTTTTTTTCCTACCATTAACCCTTGGTAGAGTGCCGTGGGGTCTGTCACAGCTCACAAAAACCTCCAAATCCTTGGTCTTAGGCGATTCTCTTGCCTCAGCCTCCTGAGTAGCTGAGATTACAGGCGCCCGCCACGACGCCCGGCTATTTTTTTTTTGTTGTTGTTGTTATAATTTGGCCGGGGCTGGGTTTGAACCCACTACCCTCAGTATATGGGGCTGGCACCTTACCCACTGAGCCACAGGCGCCGCCTGATCCGTGTCGCTCTTATTATGAATAAAACTAACCATTTTGTATTAAGGAACCATTCACATTTCCTTTTTAATGAACTATTCATATTCTTTGCCCTTTCCATTTGAGTTGCTGGTAAATTTGTTATTGGTTTATATGAATTTGATAAATTTTCAGAAAATTAGCTTATTGGATATAGCAAAATATATTTTTTACATTTTACTATTTATCTTCACCTTGTTTATGGTACTTTTTCTCACACGCTATTTTCAAATTTGTATTTGGTTGAATTGATCAGACTTCTTCATTAAGGCCTTTGGACTGGTTTTTTTTTTTTTTTTTTTGTAGAGACAGAGTCTCATTGTACTGTCCTCGGGTAGAGTGCCGTGGCGTCACACGGCTCACAGCAACTTCTAACTCTTGGGCTTACGCGATTCTCTTGCCTCAGCCTCCCGAGCAGCTGGGACTACAGGCGCCCACCACAACGCCCGGGTATTTTTTTTTTGTTGCAGTTTGGCCGGGGCTGGGTTTGAACCCGCCACCCTCGGCATATGGGGCCGGCGCCCTACTCACTGAGCCACAGGCGCTGCCCTTTGGACTGGTTTTTATCATACTCAGAAAAATCTTTCCTGGCTTGGCACCGGTAGCTCAGTGGTTAGGTAGCTGGCCACATACACCAGGGCTGGTGGGTTTGAACCCGGCTTGGGCCTGCTAAACAATAATGACAACTACAACAGAAAAATAGCTGGGTGTCATGGCGGGCGCTTGTAGTCTCAGCTACTTGGGAGGCTGAGGCAACAGAATCGCTTAAGCCTAAGAGTTTGAGGTTGCTGTGAGCTGTGACACCATGGCATTCTACCCAGGGTGACATAGTGAAACTCTGTCTTAAAAAAGAAAAAAAGAAAAAGAAAAAATTTTTTCCTCTTCTAAGATTATGCAGGACGTTGCATGGTAGAACTGCTGTTGTTTCACTATCAATCTTTGACCTATTTGGAATTTACTCTGATGGAAGGGGGATGAGGATTTAACTTCCCTTCCCCCAAATGGTTATCTGTTTGTACTAACCTTGTTACTGAGTGGCCTGTCTTTCCTCAGTGCTGTACAATGCAATCCCCTATCACATAGTAAATGTATGTATTGTATTCAATCACCTCTTAGTCTTCTTTTTCATGTTTTTCTGCTATTCTGGTTTATCTAGTTTTTATTGTGAAGACATAGAGTTGCCATACATCAGGAAAATAGGAAATTGTAGCTAAACATACCTTTATTTATAACATATTCATTACAAAAGTTTTACAAAGGTGGCAAACACGTACACAACATTTTGTAAATATTTTGGAAAATTCTGTAATGAATATTTTGCATATAAAGGTAAATTTATTTTTATTTATTTATTTTGCAGTTTTTGGCTGGGGCCAGGTTTGAACCCACAACCTCTGGTATATGGGGCCAGCACTCTACTCCTTTGAGCCACAGGTGCCACCCTAAAGGTACATTTAATTATAATTTCCCATTTTCTCTATGCATGGCAACTTTTTGGGATACCCTATAGTTGGAGAAAACCCTTTGGTGTTTTTCCTGGGGTCAGATTTAATCTGTAGGTTACTTAGAATGGATCTTTCTTTTCTTTCTTCTTTTTTTTTTTTGAGACAGAGCCTCAAGCTGTCACCCTGGGTACAGGGTGGCATCACAGCTCACAGCAACCTCCAACTCCTGGGCTCAAGTGATTCTCCTGCCTCCACCTCCCAATTAGCTGGGACTACAGGCGCCCACCACAACGCCCGGCTAGTTTTTGGTTGCAGCTGTCATTGTTGTTTGGCGGGCTTGGGCTGGATTCGAACCCGCCAGCTCAGGTGTATGTGGCTGGCGCCTTAGCCACTTACAGGCACTGAGCCGGATCTTTCTAACCAAGAACACAGCATGTGCCTTTTCACTGTCTAAGAATTCTTTAATTGCTCAGTAGCAAGAAATGAAGCTGCAAACCTAATTCTGGCTGCAGGAAGAATGATCTTTTAATTTGGACAAGCTGATTTTTGTATGATTAACAATTGTCTATATGTCCGTTAGGTTTCTCACAAGGGAAAGTTTTCTATTTAAAAAAATGCATACACCATTAGATTCACTATTAAAAAAAAACCGTATGAAATAACAAGAGTTGGTGAGGATGCAGAGAAAACAAAACATTTGCACCATACCGAGGTGTGGCTGCTATGGGACAACAGTCTGGCAGGTTCTCTTATAAGAGTCAACGTAAAATCACCAGGTGATCCAGGAACCCCACTTCTGGGTAAATACTCAAATCCTGGGAAGGCAAGGTCTTGAATAG